>NC_133025.1:65675416-65979333 GCF_048771995.1 Taeniopygia guttata
TATCTAATCCACCCTGGAGATTTCCTGATCATTGCCTGCCAAACAGGCACTTCAAAGACTGCGAATCAGATTCATAAGGAGGGACCACCTGCAGAAATTGGATTACTAACTATTTGAAGTGGGAAAAAAAGTCACCTCTTACCAAGCTGAGCACTCACAGCCACTTCAGCTTCTTCACTGGAATTTCTTTCTAGTTTGAATAAAAACAACAATCATTCTCATTTGAAGTCTGTCAGCAATTTCTTCACCATAAAGGTCCAGTTCAATGACTGCTCCCATGAACAGCCTGGGGTAGCAAAGGTGTATCAATTTCTAACAGCTGCCTTGGCAATGCAGAAAAACAAATTAGAAGCTGACGTTAATTTTACTTAATGGCAATCAAAAAGGATGACTAGAAAAATATAATGTTTTCATTTCAGCACATTTTAAGATAACTTTTCTTAGTTACTCTTATTTTTTCTCAACTCTATGTGTGCCATTTTAGAGGCATATTTGAAACTCTGCTTACAGGATTTTGCCTCATTCTTGAATGCTTTTTCATAATTTTACCAACTGGGTACCCACTAACACTTGCTGAAATAGAATTTCTTTCCTCTTTCAGCAAAATCAATATAAACCCCAATATTAAAATCCAATTGCAGTGATTATGCACTGAAAATTGAGAAAAAAGTGCTTGGAGATGTGACATTTTAAAGCATCTCTGTAAATGTAATTTTTAAATGATAGAATGAGGCATAATAAAACCTTCTCATACTATAAGGTATGCTTACCAGTCGTACAAGAAAAGCCCAAATAAAACGATCAAAGCGACTGAAGAGAAATGAAAACAATGCAAGCTGGAATTGGTGGAGACTTGTTAAGATCTTGGAGACATCTTTTTTCTTTTGAATGAATCCTGCTGTGTCCTTTCCCTTTAAAATAGCAGTGTGATTTGGATCATTGCATTCCTGATTTCACTGGAAAACACTTCCTAAATATTCCTGCTGATAAGAACATTCAGAACCTGCCCAGTCACTCTGCTGAAAGGCAAACACATTTTCTAGCGGCAAGAGGAGGACAGGACAGTATCAGGAAAATGCAATCAGCAAAAACCCCAAATCCTCTTTTGAGCAAAACCTCATTCTGACAGAAATGCAAAGCAAGAGGGAGCTCTGAAGTGATAACACACCTGTGATTGGCTTTGACAGAGAATGTTTTCCAACCTTGTGGGGAGGTGTCAACAGGATCATGAAATTTGGTGAATGTGTAACAACAGCAAAAAGTGATGGGTGCAATGTCAGAAATTCAACACAGAAAGGACTTCTAACAAACTCTGCCTTTCACAAGGAATCTTACTCTCACAAGCAAACCTCTTCATGGTAATGGGCTGCAGAATCAAAGTAGAAAAAGCACACATAATTGAAGGAGTTCTGAGAGATACTGAAGTTTGTATATATAACTCTTTCTGTGGGAACAAATCTCTAAATTGTGGGGTACTGTTTGGTGCTGCCAGTCCCCAAGACCATTAATATTTTAAAGCCTTGATCCTGTAGACCACTGGCTTCCCAGAAGGGCCTATACAGATTACTCAAGACTTTGTGGGGTTTGGAAATGGCTACACTGTATAAAAATGTTTTGTATTTATTTTTTAAAAAATTATCTTTACAAAACAACTTTTCCCTTTTTTTCTTTTTCTTTGTTTTTTTTTTTTTTCTTAAAGATATCATTATCTACAGGAACCCATAAAAATTTTTCCATATTTACATCTAGATAGCTAATCATTGACACATATATCGTGAAATAAAATATTGAAAGTGAATATCCAACCTTTTAAATAGACATTTGGCTCACAGCATAAACAACAGAGAAAAACAAATGAACAGAACAACAACAAAAAAGATCTGCTGTTCTTACAGGCCCGATCTTTTTCTTTCTGTTAAAAAAAGTAAAAAAAAAAAAAAGAAGAAAGAAGGAAAAATATATTGGTGGGATCAAACATGCTGCTCCTAAGCAGAATGCCAGCAGCAAACTGCTCCCATGCAGCACCTCACACTGAAAATGCAGGTGAGCAGATCCTGGGACACCGAGTACCCAGCCCACGCAGGACTGGCACTGTCCCCTGCAGCTCCTGAGGCACCCTTTGCCTTCTTCTGGGGAATGCCCTGGCCCCCACTCTCCTTTCCTTTGTCTCCCAGCAGTTTAGCTTTGTTCTCAAATGACACATTTGGCCACCCAGAGGCAGGGGTGAGGGCAGAAGAGGACAGCGTGCCCCCACGTTCTCCTGCCTAAAGGCGCGCATGGCCCCGCACCGCCGCTCACCCTGCACATGTACAGGCAGGGCCAGCCTCCTCCAGGGGCACAGACTGCTGTGCCATGCACTTCCCCCTTTGCAAACAGCCCTCCTGGCACATCCCCTTCGCCAGCAGTCTGGGAGGTGCTGAGGAGGAAGAGGAAGAGGTGATGCCAGCACAGCTGGGTAGGGCCAGAGCAGCGCCTGGGCTGCTGCTGGTTGGAGGCTGCCCGCAGCTGGACCGGGGGTGGAGGGCTATGGGAAAGCAAAGCTCCTCAAAATTGTTCCCTTGCAGGCACAAATTCTTTACAATTCTGGCCTTCTGTTTGTTGTGGTGTGCTGGGACGTGTGCTACAGCTAGTGTGGTAAGAACTCAGACCATGCTGTATTTCCTCACATCCACTCACACTTGCAAACACCCCCTCACTCGCACATATGTGTTGGCAGGATATATCAGCATTCATATAAAGCTTTGGAACTTTTATCCCTCAGCATTAAGAGCAAAAAGCTACTTAACTGGTACCTTACTGTTAACTGCAAATGTGCTTCAGAAGCAGCATTTCCTCAGATAACTTTCTCCTGTAAATATCACAGTGACCATAATATATCATTAAATGTATTTTGCTGAAGTGTGCAGCCAATAACCCTGGCTATATATATATTTTTATATAATTCCACCCACCCCCAAATCTCTTCAAAGAAAGTCTGTAAAGCCGGTGTTGCAGTGTGAAAGCTTCCTTGAGCATAGGAGTTTAAACAATGTACCTCACCATAAAAAGGAAAGAGAAACAAATTAAACAGCTGTAGGCGCATTATCCCGTACTTCTACAGTGTTGTGTCTAAATGCTGTGCTGGCTTGAGAAAGAGTCTGTGCACGAGTCAATCTGTCTTAAAATACTGCTGTAAATATTGTCATTGGTTTGGTTCTACAGTTGTGTTCTCCTCTTCATCCTTCTTGGACTTCCCTTTCTCCTCCTCCTCCTCCCTGATGGCCTGGATTTGTTCTGAAGATTGGTGCAGTGGGGATTGCTCCGTGCCTTGCTTCTCTGACCCAGCTAACCTCTCCTCATCCTCAATCACTTTCTGCCACATCTTGTGGTTCTGAAGCAGGTGCTGAGTGATCTGGCAGTAGATTTTCCTCCTCTTGAACTTCTTCTTTCCTGTAAAACACCATGTGACATTAGTGTACTGGTTTCTATTGGAGAAGGAAAAGTGACTGAAGGCACGGGAAGCAGACAGAGTGTGCTAAGACAGATTTTTAAACCCCGACATTTGAACAGTGTTAAAATCACAGAAATCTGTGCCACTCCAGATTTTGGGGAAAGCAAACTGGTTTCCTGCACAGTTTGATCCCCAGCTTCATCCTATCCCAAGGCTGCATGTTGTGCCTGACTCAGCTGCTTACAGAGGTATCTAGCCTTTGAATGATTATGTATAAAACACATTGCTGAGCTGTTTCTGCTCATTTTACATCAAGTTCTTAAAGACTCTGATCAACACACTTTCAATTCTGTGCACTCTGCTTGTCCTTGGGAAAAAAAAAACATGATTTTTGTTTCCTGTGTTCCATTTTCAAAGTCACCCATCACTCCACCATCGTGGTGGAGGTGACCTTAAAGCTTAAGCACAACATTGCTCTGGCACCAGCCTGAGCACTAAAGAAGCACTCATATAACCAAATACTATCAGGGAGCTTGCTTCTCTTTGGTTTTGAAGCACCAGGGCCCTGCTCTCAGCCTATAAAAGTGGTTTTGTCCCTGGTGGTTCTCACGGTTCCTGACACAGCTGACACTACAAGTGTTTTGCTGTCTGAAGGGTGTTTTTTTCTTTCCCTGTCAATATACCCTGTCCAATACAGATTCTTAACTCCTTAGCAGTACAAAGTTTGAAAAATTTTCCTGGTCATTAGCAGTGACAATGGCCGTGACAGAACTGAAATAATAACCCCTCCAAAGACAACTGCTGATTTCTCTTTAAAGAAGGTGACGTAGAGGAATGTTTTGTACCAAATAAATTTGCGTGGATTAGTATTTGCAGGTTGCCTAAAGTATGTCTGTGTCAGGATCCAAAATGTTTAGCTCTTGAAGCTTTTGAACTGGAAACAAAGAGCTTTTCACTGAGCACAGACCAAATCCAATTCAATCCTTCATTAGAAAGCCCTTGGTTCCCTGTAGGAAACCTTCAGGTTTAGCACTAATAAGAAGCCCCTAAGCTGCCAATGCTACAGCAGGACATTCTCTCCTGGGTTTCCCAGGCGACCCCACATCTTGCTGCTCTCTGCAGACACTTGCTGTAGTGTTAAAATTTGTCTGAATCACTAAAGACTGAGTCTGTTTACTTCTTACACTTGCATAAGACGTTCAGGGAAAGTACACGCTCCTATATAGTAAAAAAAAAAAATAAATTACTTAGGGCTTCTTCAAGGTTATAGATCTTAAATTGATCTCAACTGCTTCAGTGAATCATCAGGACCAAGATGAAGTGTTTTCTGCTACAATTATATTTCTATCTGCCTCAAAGGCGTTGTCATCAAAAGATCAAAAGATCTTTACCAAGATCTATACCAGTCTTAATGCCTGTGCATCTGACATCTCAACCTTTTATTGTTTCATTGAGAAAGTTTAGAAAGTCCAAAATTGTGTTGTTCACAGGCACACACTTCTAAGAAAGTATGAGCCCCCTATATTGACACACAAGATGCCACAGAATCCTGAGTAAGGTCCACATAGCCAAGAGAATTTAGGGGACCTGAAGACAACAATTTGCCACACATTAGTATGATGGAGAAGAGGAGCATTCCCCATTTGGTACAAAGGAAGTAGAAAGAATTTGTTGAATATTTCAAAACTTCACATTAATTTTTAAAGCTTTGAAAACCACAGTTTTCAAACCATAGTAAAAACACCAGGGCTAGTACTATTAAGGTACTAGAACAGGGTAAAAAAGAAAACAGAAGACCACTAAAATCAGTCTGTTTGCAATGTGAAAAGGGTTAATAATGATCAGTGCTTTTAACCTAAAAACAGCATTATTTGGCTCCACTAATGCTGATACAGAAGATAAGTGAATAGAGATACTAAATGAAAGGGAACCAAGGATTTCAGAGTAAGGTTACAAACATCCTGGATATATGAGAACATCACTCATATATTTTTTAATACAGCAGTATCAGTTTCAGGCTTTGAGTTAATTACCAGTTCCATACGTTTCCTCCTAGCAGGCACTTCCATAAAGGCCAATCTGCCACAAACATGTGGCTCTGCCTGTTACAGAACTGATAGATCACAAGGATCAGATTAACCCTTGTGTGTTACATTATTTGATGTTTACCATTCTCTATGAGATTTTTTGTGCATGTGAACATGCCAAACCTAAAATATGTGCAAGTGTGTGTGTGTGTGTGTGTGTGTGAAAAATAGCAATTACTTCTTAAATACAAACTGTTTACCTCTGAATCTTACTAGAGATAAAAGGTTAATTCTGCACATCAAGAGACATAAATTTTAGTTCCACATCCATAAGTGACTTACTGCACTCATCAAATATTTGTCAGCTTTCCCAACAGAAAACAGGGGTGATACCCAGGCAGGGCATGAAAGAAAATGTGTGGGAAAGAACAGAAAAAGTGAGGCTGTTGAGGGAAAAAGTATTGGTATTTCATGAGTGCACTTTAGGCTGCTGTTTCCTAAAACTTCTGGATACAGGGGAGAGAGAGAAAGATAACTCAGAGGTGGGAAATAAAGGAACAGTAGTAGAAAATTCAGAGGGAGAAAGAACCTGAAAGAAAGAAAAAGGTAATGCAAGATTAAACTGATGAAAGAAAGAGGTCTACACCTGCAGTATTTTCTCTTAAAAATCACTTCCCACAAGTGCCTGAAATCTCCTTTCAAGGTAAAGAATTTTCAACTCAATACAGTTTCAACTCAATATTGTCAGTGTTGCCTTTCTAGAGAAGAGGCAGAATATGAGCTTTAGTTACTGGTTAGCCAAGTAATGCATCTTCTCCCAGCACACAACACAGCAATGCTCAGTGCCAATTCTCTTCCCACTCTTCTCCATGTTACCTTGAAGAGGTTTGCATTAAAATGATTTCATTGTTAAAAACTCCTTTACTGCATCAGCATTTCAGATCCTCATTCTATTATTCCTGTTTGTCATGTTAACTCATGGAAATGCTGAGCGTTTTCCTTGAAAAATCTTCTCCCAAACATCCTTTTTTCAACTGAAATTCTTACAGTCTTATCAATACCAGTCCTAAAAGAGTCTAGAAAGCCCTCATGCACAGGTGATCTACCACCAGAAACCCCAACTAAGGCAGAAATAAGTGGTAGATATGAACCACAGTGGTGCTGAAACCATGGAGCATCTCCATTCACAATGTAAGTGGTTACAGCTTCACCAAGGGCACCAAAGGACATCAAGGGCTCACTGTCACTCTGGAGGAGGCCCATGCTGAACCTGACCAACTCACAGCCTCTCTCTGCTTAGCATTTTGGTCACAACACAGAATTTGTTTTGTTGGGAAATGGAAGTGTCAACCACTTACTGGATTCGGCGTTTTCACAAGTTTCCATTTCTCCTGTTTCCTCCTCTTCTTGCTCATCAGTGTCTCCTGACTCGTCACTCTCTTCTATCCATTTTCCTGGCATCAGCCCTGCTGAGTCATAGGAGTTACAGAGTGGTCCCACGATGTGAGTGATGAAGGATTCCTGGAGGTGTGCCAGCTGGGGAGCAGAGCGGTCCATGAAAGGGCTGATGGGCAGGCCCAGGCTGGCCTCTTCATCACCCTGGAGAGGAAAAAACAGCCGTCATTTCTCTGAGCTCAATGAAACAAAACCATGCCACAAAAAGGAGTAAAGCATATCCAGCTAATTAAAAATGCTGAAAGGACAACATCTAAATGCCAGCCTGGCTCTTCCATCATTGTCACAGTGCCATCGTGTCAGATGGGCACAGTTACAGCTCTTTGCTCGTAGCAGCTGACACAAACCCACTAGCAATAACATGAATTTAACAAGGAAGAATTTAACAATGATTCTGCAGAAGGATGCCCCTAGCCCTGAACTTTACACTGTGTGAAAACTTGAAAATTGTTATTTCATTTCTTTGTGATTGCTGGTTCACAACAACCTTGTTTACAGGGAATAAGACAACTTCTACAAGACAGGGCTGTCTCACCAGACTAGTTTTGTTATTCATTTCATCCTTATTAAAAGTAACCTGGAGATGCCCTTTTGGCTTTGGGTCATAAATATTTGTTTCCTGTGACTATTAGAATGATCCCAATTAAAGCAATATATGACATTCATTTGCTCAAAACCAGTAAATCTTTCCCATGAAGCTTTTTCAGGGGAGAGAGGGAGGCATAAGATGAGATTTTTTTTCCTCTCTTCTCATGATGTAAAATAAAGTAAAACTTCACTGCAGAGCCAAATCTGATATACTCAATTCCTATTCACAGCAAAGCTCCTGGTGGTATCAGTGAGCTTTCAGCTGAGCAGACATGACAGGACCAGATGCCATCTCCCTCCCAAAAAATATCCAACCTCCCTAATCAAGCCTGATGTGTAACTGAACACTGTAATACAATACAGAGTTCTATATTATGGGATTTGTCAGCATTTGGAGATGCATTTTCAGTTTCCATTATGTTTGCTTATATTTATCTCCTTATAATGTAAATTTTTCAAAAGTAATTGTCTTCACAGCTGACCAACACCCCGCCTGTATCAGTATTTGGTGAAGGCCAAAAAATGAGAGCTAAATTTTGGCATGTGTACAGCAAATATCTCATTTCCTTGTGTTTTGTTTGCTAATTTTATAATAATCAACCCTGAAATGTTATGTGCAATCACTGAAAAACAAAGTATTTGTGTTGACAAAACACTGAAACATGGCATCCATTCTTGAAATAGCAAGCAAATTACGAAGAGGTGACAGCTTGCTTTTCTTTACAGAAACATATCTCAGATTTCCTAGCTGTGAACTGGGAGAAATGTTGACTGTTGAAGTGTTTACAAATTCTTTTTTATTATTCTGTTAAAACATGATTTATTATGTGAAACATTTTTCAGTGTGTTTTTTTTTTTTAATTCTAATATGTCTATTCTGTCTTCAAATAATTATGCTGGACATGTGAAGAGAAGGAAACATCCTGCAACAATACAACACAGGATTTTTAATAGTTTGGTACAACACATTTTTAATAAGCAGGTTTTTTTTATGGGAGTGAAATTCTTGAAAGGAATTGGTGTTTATTGGAACAAAGGTATTTAATGATTTTCACTGCATAGGCTGACTTCACATATGTGTGCTTTTTGATAATGCTTCCAGGGAAATACAAACTTCCCATGAAATTATCTTTTTTAGAAATGAGACCATGAAGACTTTTCCAGTCACAGAAAAAAATCTAATGCTCAAAAGCATGGTGAACATGGTTTGATACACCTCTTGTAGCATATTACATTAAAGAAAAACAGCTTTTAATAGAGATAAAAGAAACTGAGAATCTAACTTATCCTCCTTAATGCCAAAAGCAAGCCCAAGACAGAAAATGTTCTCTGATCTGGATCCCATTTCTGAATGATGGAAAATAACACAGGTTCATACTGTGGAACAGATAACACAACCTCTTCCCACATCTGTATCCTCACAAGCTTGATTCACCCTCCAAGGCTGATATGAATATATTGGGGCTGATATGAATGTATTGGGGCTGATAAAACTTTTATTGGAAAAAAGGAAAGTCATAGTCTACATCTGATGAACTGCTTCTGTCTGCATGCACTAGACATCCACATAAGCTATGATCATCACCAGAACTGTCCAGTACAGTTTGTTGGGAGAGTTGTAACGAAGAAGAAAAGCATTTCCTGAAAGAAAATTTGGGGCATGAAGGTTGTTTTGGGACATACTTTCTTTGTTTAAGAAAAAAATGAAAACAAAAATGAAACTAGCTGTAGTCATACTATAGGTAAGGTTCATTTTACTTCCTTTTTTTCTTGGGAGATTTGAAAGAAATGAAGAAGCTTCAAGTCAGTGCCTGAATTATGTCCCTTTCCCTGTGTCTTTACATACTCCAGAAGGTATCAGCAAATCCTGGTTGGATTTTTTTTTCCCAAACTGTGAATGCAGTAAATTTAAGGAAAGCTGAAAAAGCTTTCAAAGTGATTAGTCTGTGAGTCCAAATTACTGCACAGCCTGCCTGAGAAGCCTGTGGGCTGTCTTGTTCAGTGATTTAACCTGCTTGCTTTCCGGAAAAGAAAGGATGTGGAATTTAATCTGACCAGAACATTCAAAATGTTCCCACTCAGGAAACAGGAACAGTGTAGGAACAGCCCTGATCCTTGCACTCAGCAGGGCTAAACAGGGTAAAATAAGAAAATTAGGTTCAATTAAGGGCTCCCTTACACCTAGAAAGAGAGGAGCAGTGCCTGGCTGCATTCTCAGGGCTTTCTAAACCCATCTGTGCCTGTCCTCCTTACTTGTGCCACCAGCATGGCCTTGCATAATTAATGCAGTTGTACTGACCAACCCCTGAGAGCTGCAAGGGCTGTCTTAAAATTGAAATATGGGTCAGGGAGCAGTTATGGTTGGCCTGTGATGAACTGAAAGTCAGTGCTGCAGTCCTGCTCAGCACATAAAGCTTCTGGAACAGGGGTGTGACCTGCAGAGAAGCTGAAACAATCCCACTGCTCTTTTTAGACCATCTGAACAATGATGTTGTGTCCACTTTTGGAGACTACATGTCAATAAAAGTGTGAGACTGCAAAGGAGAGCCATAAGAACCAGCTGATGTCCTGAAAGAACACAGAAGGAAGGATTAAAACCTGATTTGCAGTAAAGAAGAGGGAAATGACAGACATGATGACTGACAACAGGGAAAAAAAGAGGAAAGGAGCACTTGTTCACCATGCCAGTGCTTGTCCACAGAGCCAGCCTTGAACAGTTCAGCCTGCAGAAACACCATCACCAGAGGTTTCTGAGGACACATCAGAAACTTCAGTGAAAAAAGGACTTTCACTGGTTCATCAGAAAAAATGGATTAATGTGACTCTAGCCATCCTCTTTGCCTCTATCTCTGTGATTTCTCAGCGGCCAGCAGCACTGTCATGCTCCAGAACACCAGGCAGAGAGCTTTGGAATGCCTTTACCTGTTCATAAAACTCATTGACGATGCCTTCTGTCCACTGCAGGTGCAAGTCCTTGCATTTGGCAGGCCCGTTGATGTCGGCCAGTTTGATGCACATCTGACAAACCAGCAAGCGGTCGTTCTCGTTGGTCCAGTCAATTCCAACATCATCGTTCACCTGGGAGGCAGGGAAAGGGAAACCAAGTGGTAATCCCAGGCTAAAGAGCAAGATCTGACCCGGGGTATTGCACAAGATATTTAGCTATTTCCCAAAATCACTAGCATAAGCAGGTGAGCTAACCCCAGGCTGGAATTATCAATATGGAAAGGGAAAAATAAGTGAAGACCAAGGAACACTAAGATGAATAATGAGAAGTCAATATCATTATTATATATTCTATATATAGTGTGTGTATATATATATATATATGATATATATACTATATATATAATGAATAATAATAGTTTATCTATTATATATATAATGAATAATAATATATTCTATAAAGAATATATATTATATATACTATATATACTATTATTCAATATATACAATATAATATATAATTAACATAACATAATACGTAATAAAATATACATAATATACATAATATAATACATAATATAATATTATATATTAGAATAACACATTATGCACGTGTTTCAAAGCATTTACTAGGAAAACAAACAAATGCAATCTTTCCATGACATTTTTCAACAAGTTAATACCTATTGGTGTATAAATACGAATTACTGTAAAATATCATGATGGCTTGATTGCAGCATGAAAATGTGTGTAATGAGCTCATTTTCCTGTTTGATCTAAGCATGGCTGAAACTATTTCCTCTCTTTTTCCTTTTCTGTATTTTTCCCATACCTCTCACAAGAGTGATACATACTGTCAGCTGCTCTAAAATAAAAGCAGGAAAGTTAAGGTTGGAGGGGACATGACTAGCAGGGGTGCACAAGGAGCTCAGACTTTTATGGATCTACAGCTCAGTTCTCTTTCTACCCTGGACCACATCTAGAGCCTTTCTCCACAACTTCTTAAAGCCTGACAAAGAGAGATGTTACAGGGAAATGGAAAACAATACCAATTGTATGTGTGGAGGCTTCAAAGTGTCAGCATACAGATCCATCCTAAGTAATGCCACATGGATAAAAAACATTTTATCCATGCCACCAAAACAGCTAGGAGGTCTCAGATACAAAACACACTGTTTTTGGGGGTTTCTCACAAGGAACAAGAACTAGCTCCAAAGGCAGGTATCTAGTTAACAGGCCAAAAGCTTTGATGGGTGATGGAGTTTATTAAAATACCTTAATAGGAGGTGAATTCCAATAAGTTAGGTTGAAACTGTAAACAGTTTTTAAGAATGGTTTCCCAGGGTTGTGATTTTATGGCTCACTGAATGGAGCATGCAGGAAAGAGGTTTAGTGATCCTTCTCTGGAAAGAGAAAGGAAAGGAAGACCACGCTTTCACTGCATTTGAAAACAGAATGTCAAAACTGCTCTGATTTCTGCTTTCATAATTCAACAGTACGACTAAATCAGTAAAAATTCACTTAAAGTAGCCATTATGGAAACTGGGTAATAACACCTTGGATTTTTCCCCCAGTGCTTTTCTAGCAGGTCTAAAGTGCCAGTGAACAAGAAAGCAATTTTGAAAAGTAGAATGTAAAAAACAGTTTGTGATATTTTTGGCCTTAAACCACTTTCTGAAAAAAAAAAAGTAAATATGTGCCACTGTGTGTCACTGCGTCACTAACTTTAAATGAGTGAAAACCCAACAGAAAGGCCAGAATATTATTCAACATTTTACAGCAGCCAAAAGGACATTCAGAGGAAATAGAAACTCTTTTTTTGGTGGATGCTACAAGCAAGGACCACAATATTTTCTGACCATCCCCCAGAAACCCAAACTGATCTCACCTTGGCATTAAACTTGGCAACAAAATCAAAGTGCTTCTTCAGGTCAGTCGCCAGGATGGCCTCGATGACGAGGAAGCGGAAATGCTTGAACTCCACGTGGTCCAGGTTGACCAGGAAGTTGTACTCTGGCCTGGACATGAAGAGGTTCCAGGCAGCAGCAGCGTGGTGGTTCTCCAGCACGGAGCGGTCGTTGTACAGCACCGCCTGTGGAAGCAACGCGGGGCAGCTGAGGAACATCTTGGCAAAACCATCTTAGCAAAACCATCTTGGCAAAAATCATCCTGGCAAAACCATCCTGGCAAAACCATCCTGGCAAAACCATCCTGGCAAAACCATCCTGGGAAAAATCATCCTGACAAAACCATCTTGGCAAAAGTCATCTACACAAAACCATCTACACAAAACCATCTACACAAAACCATCTACACAAAACCATCTACACAAAACCATCTACACAAAACCATCTACACAAAACCATCTTGGCAAAAGTCACCATCTACACAAAACCATCTACACAAAACCATCTACACAAAACCATCTACACAGAACCATCTACACAGAACCATCTACACAAAACCATCTACACAAAACCATCCACACAAAACCATCCACACAAAACCATCCACACAAAACCATCCACACAAAACCATCCACACAAAACCATCCACACAAAACCATCCACACAAAACCATCCACACAAAACCATCCACACAAAACCATCCACACAAAACTGTCTTGGAAAAACCATCTCGGCAAAATCACAGCAATGGATCATCCTGTTTCAGGCCATAGGTTGATGGTTAATATAACAGAGGTGTATGCTTCCCTGATTGCCAGAATGAACCTCCCTTAATGAACTACTGCTCTTTGGTAATTGCACCAGGCAGTTGTGTCCATGTAGGACTGATTCCAAACACAGAAACAGTTTGCAGAAATTCCAGTTTGCAACCTGAAAACATGTACTCAGCCTGACAAATATCTCAGGGCTAAAATCCAAAATAGGTCAAATCTTTACCAAAATAAGATACTGAACTCTCATAGTGATGATAATTCCATTCAGAAAATAACAATAAAAATTTTTTCCTATTAATTTATTTTCAAACTAGAGTCAGTACATAAAGGCTAATCTTCTAGCTTCCTTTTCTGTTTTTTTACAAGCACAGAACTATAGCACTTGTTTCTTAAAATTAGATTTAAAAGATAGCACATGTCTTCTCCCAATCTAGATACCTGGCCAGAGTATCAAAGCTTTTGATCACAGAAATACATTGCAAGGATGAGAAGCATTTCTATCCATTCATAGACACAAAGTGACACCAGAGCAAGTTCAGGCAACTTGCTCTTGGTGACAGAGGAAGTTTGGTTGTAAGCTAGGGAGTAAATCTAGAATTTCTGCATCCCTACCTGACCTGCCATCATTAGGATGTATTTTTTTTTAATTTCCTCATCAATAGAAATATTTTTCAGCACAGTGTGCTGAAGCCAGGCAGGTTAGCTATGTAAAGCAAGACAAGATGATCTCATAATTAAGCCAATGCAGAGTCACTCTGAATTGCTGAATTCAACTCTCAGGACTGGCAGCAACTTCTGTGTAACCTTAGGCAAGCCTCAATTCCACATTTATAACACCGAGATTATCTTCCCCTTCCTGCCTCCAAACACTTTATTAAAAAGACTGAAGCTGCTCATATTCTATAGCAACAACAGAAAATGTGTTATGATCATGCATGATAAACTTGCAAAGCACAGTCAGCTACACAACTGGGATGTTTTATTTTATTTAATCTTTCTGTGCATTATTTGGTAGAAAAATTCTTCCGTTCTTCCACAGTTACAAGTTCTCTATCAGTCAGCAGAGCTTTACCTTCTTCACTGACACAGTTTATCAGTACCTTTCCCAACAGCTCTGCTAACTGAGGGTGTGTAAGAAGACTCTTACCAGCAATCCCCAAGTGAAGAGATTATTTCTGTCACTTTGACAAGCTGTTTCAAAATATTTGGCAGACTTTGTGCTTAATGGAAGCCACAGGCACCACTATCAAGGAAAAGCTGTCATCGAGACCTTCCAAACTGTACGACAACACTGCCTGAGATTTATTTACCTGAGGAGCACTCGTTGCTACCAAGAAGGCATTGGTCCTTCCTGGGTGATCATAATCATGCATGGCTGCAGCTACATAAAGAGCCATCAGCTCCAGGGCAGGGATGTTGCCAGCCAGGCATCCGTAGCTGTCATCTGTAGGTGTGTATGTCTTTGAAAACACATATCCCATATGGCCGTGAGTGATTCCACTGTCAGAATCTGAGCAGAAATAAAGAAATGAAAACAGTGAAAAATCCAGTGCCACTTTTTTAGTGACCTACTGTAAGAGAAGCAATAAAGCAGGGAGAGAAGGAGCAAATTCACAGTAAGAATAAATGCAGCCTGACCTCAGTGCTTGCTGTGCCTATGATCCAGTACAATAAGGCAAACAATTGGGAAGGAACAAATTCTGATCCCACCTGGAGATCTTCCAGCCCTCCAGCAAAACCAATTCTCCAACTATGTAAGTTACAAGCAGTGAGATATGGATTCACAGCCATGCTGGAGTTTTGTGGGGAAACTTGATCATCCCACTCCTTTCTCTAATTTCTTTCATCATGTACACAAGTCCGTGAGACACTGATAGTCCTTAAAGCAATAGACTAGAATTTAATAATTTTAAATTACAGTGTGTGTTTTCCAATACAAATGCCTAGACTCTGGATCTTTGCTGATAATCCTCTTATCCCTTTTTTGAAGCATCTTGAGCATACCTGACAGAGACAGATACTGAGATGCTTCGCTAATTTAATCTGAACAACCTTGAATGGATCTTGCATGCAGCTGAATAATGTCTTTCAAATAACAAACATCAAAAAGTCCCAGAACTCAACCCCTTTCAACCCCTTTCATTCCACCTCATCTACAAAGCTACTGAAATCACTTGCTAATAAATTTTTCCAGGAATAAAACCATTTAACACCACACACACAAAAAAAAAAAAAAAAAAAAAAAAAAGAAAGAAAAGAAGCATAAATGTAACAAACTCCTGCTTTTCCATGAACTCTCCGAGCACTCCAACAAAACACAGACAGGTCCCTCTAGTTGCCACAGCTGAACACTGATAAATTAATATAAAAAAATCAAGAAGAACAGCTTCCTGTAATGAGCAATCATAAAACAGAAGAAGAGTGGTCTTGTAAAGCAATTGCCAGATGGTAACAAGTCTTTTTATTTGGAGATAGTGAGGAAAAGCAAAGAACATTTCATGAGAGCCAGGCAGTAGCAAGTGCACAGCACTGCCTGCATGCCCCAGAAATTGTAGAATAGCAAAACAATGAAGGGTTTAAAGGATTTAAGGCTACACTGCCTCTGATACAGCACTGCAAAACATTAATAATACAGTTTTCCTAGGAAAGAACTTTTGCAAAAATCAAATGGTAACAAACATCTGTCACTAAAAGTGACCACAAAGGCTTGCATTTACACATCATTAAATGTTAAGTATTAGGTTTTGGAGGAACAATTCCATTCCCTTCAAAGTTACACAAAAACACCTGAACACCTTTCAACATCCATTGTGCTAGTGAACTTCAACACCGTGCTACAGACTGCAAAAAAATTCTGCATGCAACCCCCAGCTTGTTGCCTTTCTGAAAGCAAATTTAATGAGAGAAACTTTAGGATGACAGCACTTAAATCTACCTGAGTCACTCGCTGAGCCGTGGTCATTGATCACAGTTGGGAGTCCTGGGATGGGCTGGGTTGTGAGGTACCACACGGCGTGTAGAACATCAGTGGCATGGATTCGGTTGTGATCTGTGATGGGAAGAAAACCATCCAGCTATAAAACATCAGGAGATTTCTGACAGAGGGCTATCAGCACCATCTAGTGGGTACCGTGTGGCAGGCAGTCCAGCAGAGACAAAACCAACATTATCACGAGCATCAGACCTGGTTTTACCTTTTTCACAGAAATAAAAAGAAGGAAGATAACTTCATCTTGTATTAGAAAGAGATTCTCTTTAGTAAAACAAAAAAACACTTAAGAAAAAACCAAGGAAATATAGTCTAGGTTCACAAAAATCCCAGAGACTCTCTGAATAGTTAAATGTTTCAAACAGAAAGGAATGGCTTCAGCAGAACAGGCTGTGGGACTTCCATCTCTAACCTCCTCAAGCTGTGATCTGCTGCTTTAGATCCCTGACCCAGTTCAAACACAAGGAAAGGATCGAAATTGGGTCTCTCACTTCCCCAGAACAAACTCAAAACCACCTGGCTGAAGGCACTGTGAGGTAGCTTTCCTTAAATCCCTCCCACTGTAGCTGCTCCAATTGGTATTTAGTATTTGTCAGAGAGAGAATACATGACTTATAATGATGTTTCCCACATTTTCCTGTGAGTGTACAGAAAACAGGGTGTTCTGTGTTCCTCAGTGCTGGGTTTACCTGCCACCTAAAGGGGGTGGTAACTCCTTCCTCTTTCCTCAAAACAGAATCTTTGGCAGCTGAAGCACTTTGATAAATTTTGTTTGAATTAGCAGATACTTTGGGGATGACTGAAAACAGGCTTTTCAGGGAATAAATGCTTCCCACTGAAAAATATCAGCTAAGCTGTAGTAACTGAACAGGCTTCACTCATGTTTTGGGAATATTTTTTCTGCTTATAAAGTTCAGCTCCCCTTTGGTAGCATAGCACTGCTACTGTGTAAAAGTCCAAGTTGCCTTTAGGGGTTCAAATATTTCAAGAGCCTCCAACTGGATCACTGGGGTACACTTGCATTATCAGGAAACAGCCTTTACTTATAGTAAAGGCTGTATATATACTTATATAGCTTTATATGATTTCTGGCAGATTTTGCCATGAATTATGAAACAATGTAAAAGATGAAATACAAAGAAAAAAAGATGACAGGCTGTGGTTCAGCACCAGCCTCTGCCTAGCCATCCACTGGGTCATGATGTAATGGAAGAAAAAAAAAAGTAGCTTTATAATGCAAGAAGAAAAGCTTCAATACAAAATCCCCAAAACTTCAAGGAAGCATCATTATGCACCAGAAATTTTTACTTACAAGGTATCTCTCGGTATCCACACTCCAAGGCATGAAAGTAGTTCATAAATTCCCTCACTGGTATTTTAAAGGTTTCAAACAGCCCCATGTCATCAAAAAGCCTGTATGATACCTGAAAGAAAAAAAAAAAAAACAACAAAAAAAAAACCTCATGCTGCTAAGTAGATGAGAAAAACTCTACAAATTAGATATAAAACTCCTTAGGTTGAATTACCCCGTGAAAATCTGCTTTCCTGGTAGTATTTTCCCAAATCCTTGACTCAAATCAATTCCCAGAAAAGGAAGAACAAGCAAAGGACTGACAGAAGGGGGAACCATGTGGCTCCTATGCATTGTGTCCTTGCTTTCTCTCCAATTTTGGAAGTGAAATGATAAAAATGACTCCAACAGGATATCAGGGGCAGCAAATAGCTTAGGAGGCAGAGCTGCTCTAAGCATTCCTGCACCAAAGGTGACTGTAAACATCTAGGAGAGGATGTATGGGAAGGAGAATGCCATGGATGAGAGAGGAGGATGCTCAGAAATTAAGGCAGCAGCTGACACAAAATGGGCACTTCTGAAGACAAGTTTGAACTTCACATACAAAATAATGGGACAGAGTAAAATCAGTGCCTGATCTTTTCACTTCTGTTGCAAATTGGACCCCTAAGTCTTGCAGAATCTTATTTATTTACTGCTGTTAGCTAAATTCTGTCCTTTTGATGCCATCTGCCTGGTAAACCTGCTTAGAGCTAAGCAACTTGAAGCACATTTGGACTGATGTGTGCTTCAGGGCAAGAAACGGTCACAAATTACACTTTGTGTTTTACATTTGAGTATAAATCAAACATCTATCCACACCTGCTTGTGTCTGTATATTTTGTATCTACATTGGGACCTATGAGCTGCACCTAAAGTTGAATGAACTGCCATTGTGGATTTTTAGGGCAAGAATAAAAAAAGAAAGGAAATGAATTTGCAGCATTAATGATCTTCCTCCTGCCTCCCCTCATGGTCATTCCCTACCAGGAAAAACCTGCCTATGAACTAATCCTGGCAAAGCAGTGATGGTGCAGAGGCAGGTGGAGTGTGGGGTCTGACCCCATCCAAAATGACCCTCTAGTGACCAAAATCTGACAGGGGGGTTCTGCTGGGGGTCCCAGCTCTCACTTCTCTCCCTACCATACCTGAACTACTGTGCTCTGGAAGACAAGAGCTTAGAATAAAAGCTAGAGCCTGTAAAAGACACTCTGAAAACCCCAGGGGATCCCCCTGTGTTTAGGCAGAGTGAATAGAGTGACCTTATGCATAATTAGGATTAGAATCTGCATATAACCCTGTTTATCTTCTAGAATCATGGCTTAACTGTATCAGCTGGGATCCAATATTTTACCTACAGACAGATGAGTCTTACATCCTAGTGTTAGGTCAGTGGAATGTAAGCCACTTATTTCCAGCAAAGCATCTCTGTATAAAAAGAGGAATCATAATGAAATAATATTCAGCAGGACCAAATCTTACTTGTCGACACTAGCAGAACTGAACAGGTATCTTAAATAAAGCATGTCATAAAAGCATGTTTTTTCTCCCCTTGGATTTTGGGGGCTGAGAAATTCCATAGTTGAAAAGAAGCAAAGTTGACCGTGATGTGTAGGAATGACAGCTTTTCCCTCTGACTTGGAGTAAAATAGCATTATTCTCTGCAAGTAACTTGGCCATTTTAATAACTCTTTAAAAAAAAAAAAAATCTTTCTTTCTCTCTCTCTCTTTCTCTATATATATCTTCCTCCTTTTTCTTTCTCTCTCTCTCTTTCTCTATATATATCTTCCTCCTTTTTCTTTCTCTCTCTTTCTCTATATATATCTTCCTCCTTTTTCTTTCTCTCTCTTTCTCTATATATATCTTCCTCCTTTTTCTTTCTCTCTCTCTCTCTTTCTCTATATATATCTTCCTCCTTTTTCTCTCTCTCTCTCTTTCTCTATATATATCTTCCTCCTTTTTCTTTCTCTCTCTCTTTCTATATATATATATCTTCCTCCTTTTTCTTTCTCTCTCTCTCTTTCTAAATATATATCTTTCTCCTTTTTCTTTCTCTCTCTCTCTTTCTATATATATATCTTCCTCCTTTTTCTCTCTCTCTCTTTCTATATATATATATCTTCCTCCTTTTTCTTTCTCTCTCTTTCTCACTCTCTTTTTCTTTCTTTTTCCTTTCTCTCTTTCTTTTTTTTCCTTCCTCCCTCCATTCCCTCCTCTTTCTTTCTCTCTTTCAGCAAAAAGGGAGGGAGCAGGTGTAAAAGCATGCTAGAAGGAGGAAAAAAGAGCATTGATATCTTCCCAAAAGTCAACTAGTCAAATTCTTTAACTAAATAAAAAAAAAAAAGAAAACCCAAACAACAAACCCCAGAAACGGTAACTGTGCAGCTTTTAAAATTTCTTGCTCTTGATTAAATACTTTAATGTGCTTCTGTCTATCAAAATACTTTCTTCCCAGCCCACGTGCTGTTTCAGGAGCTCCCTGGGAGTTGGAATCCTGTGGGCTGAGCACTTGTGCTGAGATGTGTCCCCTCCTGCCAGGGGCTTGGCAGAGGGTTTCACCACGCTGCCTCTGTCCTCCAGCCTCCCTGTCCTGCCTCAGAGCACGGCTCAAAATGCTTGAATGAATAATTTCTAACTGAGAGACTTTGGTGGCGCTGCCTGACCAAGGACAAGCACTTCTGCAGGGTTCCTGATGGAAGCTTTTTTGCACCTGGGCTGTTACTCACACCCAGCCCCTCTCCTGCAGGCACACAGCAATGGATGCAAAGTTTGGATTTGCAGTTCCTTTCTCAGTGTCTGCAGGCAGCCCTCTCACAGCCCTTTTTGTGTCTCGTGTATTTGCTCCCTTCAGACCTGTGCTCCTCGGAATTTGCTGCCACCTAGTCTCTGCCTCTGACAAACTCCTCTCAGGGCTGCTGGGATGATCCCAGGAATATCCCATCATCTCCCACGTGTGATGATGAGAGGGCCAAATAATCCTCCTGTCATCCTGCAGGGACATCTCAGAGCCCTGCAGTGATGCCACCCTGCCTCTGACACTGCCAGCAGAGAAGCACCCCCACTTCTCTCTCTGGGCCCAGCAAGAAAAGCCAAACCACAGGTTTTAGTCTTACAGGAGCTGTATGAAAAGTGTTAAGTGTGACTGAAGATATTGTTGGATTTTATGGCCTCGTATGAAGCAATAGCTCGGGTCTGAGAGCTTGGCTCTTGGTTTGTGTAACGAGACTGAATTCATGCTCCTCTCTGAACCCTGCCATGCACATTTGTCACTGCCACATTGACTGGGATTGCCACTCCAGCTTGCACAGATGCTTTCATGGCTCCTGACTGGTTTGGGTCTTTTTATATGTCTAAATCAATTTAACATTACACAAAGAAGGAACAGATATCTCAAGCAGCTTCAAAGATGCCAAGCCAGCATTTGCCTTCTAAACTGAATGCTTCCCTGGAGGCATGTGTCAACTTTGCTTTGTTCCAGCTCATAAATTTAACCTAGCATGGCAAACATAGTTAATTCAGGTTTTTAATTGACTCTTTTTCTCCTTTTTTTTTTTTTTTAAACGGGTTAGTCCATTTAATAGCAAAATACAGAGAATAAATCATTAGAGCTTTTGTTTACCTTTATTAATAATATCCTAGGATTTAAAAATCAAACCAGAAAAAAATAGTGCTTTTGGCTGGAGAAAAATAATTATATACTTTAGTTTCCTGAGTTCTGAAAATAATTTCATTAGCAAGATCTGAGTAGGTGAGGGCAATAAGGATCTCTATTTTGTGAACAAGGGTGAGCTTGCTGTTAGGGAGAGGGAGTTATTATAAACAGCTGTTACAGAAAATGTTGAATTTTCATCACAAATATTAAAGCTTCTCTATTTTATCTCTCAAGCCTCATTTTGTGGAACTGTGAAGTGGACATCATGTTGGGAACCTGTGCAAAAATCAGATTTTGGGAAGTAGAGTGAGGGGATTTAGTGCAATTTGAGGGAAGCACAGAGGACTTGTGTCCAGAGGTACAGAACCCCATGCAGCTTGGTGAAATGCTTAAAGCCTACAGAGGGACCCATGTAAAACCAGAACAACTTTTGGCTCATCCAAACTGTTCTTTATGCCATTAAAAGAAAGTTCTGGTCTTCCTTATGTTTCATTCATCATTCTATTATCATTCTACGCTGTTAGAAAAATGAACAGTATGATCTAGAAGAGCATCTCAATCCCACACTCACTGTCTAGTGCAAAAGTGCCTCAATGAGCATCACTGAATTTATCCAATAAATATATCCAATATCCACAGTTTGCCTATTTCTCTGAAATGAACCTGGAGACTTGGCAGGCTGGTCAAACTCAGACGTTGCTTGCCAAGCTGCAGAACACTAAAAAGCAGACCACAGAATAAATTTGAATTCATGCCACGGTTTTCCTTGTTGACCACCAGATAATTGAATCTAGCTGAATAATAGGTAACCACCAAGGGACTGTGATTTGATCCAGCATTCTCTGAAGCTTGTTACACTGAAATCTGCCTGACACACTAACCTCTGTGTTTTTTAGGGGGGGTGATAATTGTACCACATTGTACCAATTAACTTTATCTCCTCCTTCCAGCACTCATCACTACATAATGCCTTGTAAAGTGATCCTTGTTCAATCTGATTCTCTCGGGCTTTTTCCCCCTTTCATCCCTAAATAATAATAAAAATAATTACTTGCTTTTCCTGTTTAATAATCTTCAATGCTTTTATAAGAAAAGAAACGACAAATTTGTCAGTGTGCCAGGAAAAGGGGCATAACAGAGTAGAAGGTTCAGCCAAGAACGTGATTATGGAAGGTGACACTAATCGTGCTGGCTAGACACAGGCTGTGTCAGTAACTGAATTACACCCACACGAAGGAATAAAAATCTGAGAGCTGAAAGAAAGACCAGTGAGCTCTCCCAACTCATAGCAAATCTTCCTTATGTAATATTATATGAATTTTATCTTTAAGTTCTGATTCTTTAAAAATTAGGGAATATAGCAAGGATTCTTTCTAACCCCATTTCCTCAAACCTTGCTTTCTTGCCCAGCCTGAAATCTGAAATCTTTTATTTCTGGGATCTTATACTGATCTTCAGTAAAAAAGAGGACCAAAACTCTGCATATCTTGCATCCACTGAATATATTTACTGTTTAGCCCTCCCATGCTAAACCCATGAGAAATTCTTTCCCAAAGAACCCAGTAAGGGCTGGAAGCATCTCAGGAGAATATTCAGAAAAGCAGAGAGCAGAAGGCAAAATAGGGGTGTGATTTTTATCTTTCACATTTTTAAATTTAAAAATAAAGGCCTCCAAAAGCAAGGAATAAAATGAGGCAGAGTTCATATTGTCAGCTTTGAATTAGGTATCAGGGGTCACAGTTCATTGGATCATCAGCTTGTAAGGACAATGCCTTTTAACATGTCTGTGTCTAAATCTGTCAACATTCTACCCAGACACTGCAGACAAGGTGCACCTCTCACCTGACTGAGAATCCGACCACATTTCTTCCCAATTTTTTCCACCAAATCAAAGATTGGGAAGTTCCAACTATTTAGCTGCTCCATCAGGGGATCCAAGTTGTCCATAACCAGAGGTTCAGGAGCCAGTACAGGCTTGTCCTGTGCCAGAAATCAGAATAAAAGAGGACTGTTAGTTCAGTGAAGCATCTCAAGCAAAAATTGATGCTCTTAAAAGCTAAAGTCACATTAGCTTCGTGTGTAAGTCAGTGGTATTTCATTCAGCTCAGTGCAGATGTCCTCATTTCTTGCAGCCCTGCAGCTACTCACTCTCCTTTGTAATGTGTTTCACTTGAATGGATAGGAAATTCTGTTTATGAAACAGCAGTGTCTGCACTGAGACTCACTCATTCATTCACTCATGGGAATCATTCATTCATTTCCAAGGGAGGCTGCCTTCATTGTGAAATTCACTGTGGTACAGAGAGAAAAGCTCTCAGTTTCTGCTGCTGCATCAGGACCAATTCACTAGACTCTAACATGGCTAACAGAGCTCAGTCCAAGTGAAGATTTGTAGTCCTTAAACTGAAACCTATCAGTTTCTCAAGGTCTGCAAATAAAAGTTGGGTTGTGCATCCATTTCACATTTCTCCCAGTATACTCCCTGGAATTTTATTTCACTTAGAAACTGCAGATGAGTAAACGCCAGAATGTTTCAAGCAAAATGCCTTCTCTCAGCATGTCCAACTCCAGCAGATTACAATAAATTTTTCAAGAGCTCCTGCCAACTGCAGATTATTAATTCAGTTGTACAACAGACTGTGGAAAACTTAACTGAACAAAGCTTTCCTTCTGCATCTCAACAGAGCTCACAGCTGAATGCTGTGAGACAATCATAATTTGTTCATCACACTGAAACATTTGTTGTTTAACACAACAATACCTTGCAGCACCCCTAGACCACATTTTTTTTTCTGCAGGTATCTGGGTTTTTTGTTAGTTTGATTTTTGATTTGTGTATTTTTTCCCCCTCAGTGTCAGCATACACTCATTCTGTTGTGCTGGAGGAACTTAGAGGAGCTACCTCAGGTGGTGTCAAAGGATGCAGGATGATGGTCTCGGGTGTGTAGGACCTACAGCCAGATCCCTTCCGTGGCTGCTCCTTGGAGCAATCCGTGTCATCATCGTTCTGCACGATGTCACTGCTGTCGCTGTTGTTGGTCTCGTAGTCAGAAGTGGCTTGAGCAGGATCATCTACAAACACAAATCACAAAGCCTGTGGTGTGAACAGCAAGGGTTTCATGGAAGTCATCCTGTGACCTGGATAACAGCAACAGGAGCTCTGACTCATAATACATATGTGCTGCTTGGCTGGCTCCGAAGTCGGACAATCTGTCCAAGGGCATTGAAGATATACCCTGCAGAGTGTAAAAAATGGCAGCAGGGAATGAAGAGAGAAACAATTTTGAAGACCATTATTTAAGTAAATTGAGGGGAACAGTACAGCCTTTATAATTTAACTCCATAAGCATTTTGTTCGTGTTGTACATATGAAAAGGGAAGGAGCATTTGGACATGAAATTGTCAAAGACAATTTGTATGGACTGACCTGTGTGTGTTCTCCTTTTATGACAGACAAGCTCGTCTGCCCTTTTAGTGGATGATTACTGAATTTGAGGGAAAGAGGTGTTTTTGACAAAGAATTACCTGTTCTGTTCAGGGTGTGTGTAGTAGCATCATTTCTATTTAGTGTCCCATTGCCAGCTTCTATTTGGTTGTAGGGTCTGCCACAGCTGAAATACATCAAGAAACACACACAATATGAAGAATCACGTGCCTTAGACAGTCGTGTGTAAAAGGATTTCCCACTGGCAGTGTGAGATTATGTCATACAGTAGAAGTCACGTTCTAGGGTATGCTCTCCAGACAAAAATCACAGGAGAGTCCTAAAGTTTTATTGCATCTCGGGACAAAAATACTTGGATTAACTGCCTACCACCATTAAATTTGTGTTTTCAACAGTAAACCTGAACCATGTGATTTCTTCAAATGGATTTTTTTATTATTCCTTAAGTATACCAGCACAAAATAAATCCCCTAGTTCTATACTACAGATGCCCTATAAAGATGAATTAAAATTATGAAGCTGCCAGAGTCCCATACAATCATACAGAATTCAGTCTGAACACAGTCATGATCTGGCTTCACTCTTCTGGCCTAGAATTTGAATATGTTCCTCTTAAGGAGGAAAATTATATTTTATCATTACTTCAGTGACAGCATACCAAGTACATAAGAACTAAGAGGGCAGAGTTTGCTTCATCATTTCCAGAACAGAAACATATTTTGGGAGGAATCACAATATTATGACCTTTTAAAATGACTGGCACTTCCCTTCCATTAAAAAGCTTTATTCCTTGTGTATAGTTCCCTTTAAACCCTAATTACAATCTGACATGTCAAAATTTTCTCTGATTTGAGTCAGCATTTTGTGGCATATCTTATATATAACAGTCTTCACAAAGCAAGTATTACAGAATTATTTGAATTGGTCAAACTTTGTACTAGAACTTTGAACCATTTTAGAGTTCAACATATAAAAATGGCTTAATTCCCATGCCAGCTAGCTTTTGACTGGGTCATCCAAACATATCCTCGAGCCTGGTATGCCCTGAAAACATCATGAGTTCCTGAAAGAATTTCAAATAAAAATGCTAATCTGTATTCAATGATACCTGTAGTGCATAGCCAAGCAAATAAATCTTCTATCAGTCAGGTTGATAAACAAGATGAAAAAGGTATTAATTTCATTACTATCTCAAACAACCTCACATTGATTCTTTTTTGACATGTTTTAATGCAATTCTTAAATGTTCTTTTTAATAGAAGGTTTCCAGAAATGAATGCCACTCGTGAAATAACAGTATTTGGTTGAAGTGGTAATAAAATCACAGCTTAATAAGACTGCAGCACCTTTATGCTATATTCCTGTTGTGTAATATAGTTTTACTTTCAAATTAATCTCTCCAAATCCCAATTCTGGTATTCCTTTGGAAAACTCTTAAAAGCACTTAAGTTTCTATTTAGTCATCTAAATCCAACTCAAAAGCCTGTTTGAATCCTACTCCGAACTCCAGTGAGGATGAGCAAACTTGCAATCTCAATTTTGACTTTCTCACAGCCACTTCCTAGCCTTGCACACAGCACACTGAGACACATCCAAAGTCATGGGATTGAAGGCAGCAACTAAAAACTATTTCCAAAGATAGTCAAACTTGATAGTGCTCTCTGCTGGCTGGCCACTTGTGCTGTGGCCAAAAGTAACATCTGGTGAGTAAAGCAACCTTGAAGCTGCACTGGAAAAGGCTTGGGAATACCAGTTTCCCACTGTTCTGAACTGGACACATACTGCAAACTCCAGTAATTTGATTTAGCAACTGAATCCTTTCTGAGAAGACAAGCAGAACAACTTTCTTTCCAAAATTCAACTTTTGCAAAGCAGGTCTGGTCTGTGTTACCTAATAAAGGGGCACTTTAAAGTAAGAAAGGTAAACTGTGTTACTGGAGCTCTGAGCAGTAGAAAAAATTCATCTGCAGTTGATTTCTGGAAAAAAAACAATCCCCACAGTATCTAATCTGACTCTGCCTAGGGAAGACAGGATCCACTCCTCCTGAGTGAAGGCTCAAAATCACAGAGTCTTCAGGCCCTAGCTGCCAGATTTTTCTATGCCACATCAGGTGCCTGCTGTGCAAGCATTGGCCTGTGACCTAAAGGTGACTGCTCATGTTAATGGCATGGCTCCATGGCTCATGTTTACAAGCTGAAATCCAGTTTTGGGATCTGCAGGTTATTGACAAAGAATTTATTTATGAATCAGGCTGTCCACCTGACAGGAGCAAAAGTAATAAACATAGCAATAAACATAGCCAACAGTCTCCTAATTAAAAAGTATTTTGTAGCATTGATCTACACATTTATTGAAGTACTATAAACCTGAAATAGCAATATAAACACTGTAGTAAATCACAAAAACTTGTAGGTGGGCCAACAGAACACGTTCATGAGAACAGTGTGAAATGATTGCAAGGCATGTCAAATTACCATCTTACCTGCTGCAGATGATGGAGGGGCTGATGATAGGGTCTGACAGGCTAGGTGCACTCTGAGTAGAAGTTAAGACTTTGTGTGGCTTTAGGCCCTGCTTGGTGTCAGTGTCTGTAGGCTCTGGAAATGACACAGAAGATGTTTTTCCAGTAGGACTCGTGGCAGGCGTCCCCTGGATCGGTGAATGGCACGGGGAGGTGAGAGGTGAAATATTTGGTGGAATACCTGGCCAAGGACAAGAGGAGTCTTGTCAATTAACAGAAGTGGCAGATGGCTGTATTAGCTCACTGTGCAGAAATACTCTTCTTGAGATGCACCAGCCTAGTCTCCAAACCCAAAATAGATAAAAGAATACCCTTCTCCACTCTGAGCCAAGCCCAGGACTGCCACAGAGTGAGGAACTTCCACTGCTATCAGCCACTTTTACCTGCTGAAGATCTGGCTCAAAATAAAAAGCATATTTTCCCTGGTGAGCAGGATGCACTAAGTGGATGAAATGAAAGAGGAGTTTGTGGTATGACTGCTGGTATCAACATGTGCTAGTGACAGAGACACAGCCCCAAACAGGCAGTTCCCAGGCCCATCTGCAGTTTCTTTCTCACCATCTCTAAAGCAGATCAAGGGAGGCTTACACAGATTCCCAGGAAATTTGGATTTCTACATGTTTGAAGACTAGCAATAAAGCAAAAAGAGCAATTTTTAGTAGCCATACATTATACAAAATATTGCACTTCTGGGGCCATTTCTCATAGATTTTAGCCTTGATCTTCAGCTTGAGTTAATTTTTCAGTATCTGTCGCTCACTGAGGGAGAGACTTGCAACCATTTCTTCAGCACATGGTAGTGTACACCTGAGCTAGAGCACAGAAATTGCCAATATCCACATGTGCAACACTAGCAAGATGTAGTTCTCTCTGCCCCTTATTCCACCTGAGCATCACTGCCAAGGTGAAATGCACTCAGTGTTTAAACAAAGTGCTGCCTTCTCTTGCAATCCACTTTACAATTCCTAGTCTCAGACAAAATGAGACTCAGAGTAAGTGCAGAGGACCAAACTTAATCTATCTTGAAAGGAAATGCACGGAAATTGAGTTACCTCCTGTTCTGAAGTTTGTAGGAACTCAGCCCCAGTTAATTTACCACGTTCACCTTCAAAGCCAAAGGACAGCAAGGCTTTAGGAATTTGAAGGGGTTTTATGTTTGAATTTTGCCCTCTATCTAAATGCATTCCAGACACAAAAATTATCTTAAAATAAGGCAATATGTTGATCTAACTTTATGAAATATTAACCTTGCAGGATATACGTATACAGTTCCAGTGTTTTTTCCCTGATAGAAACTTACTGTGATAGGGGGCTAAAATATAATTTACTGATGAAAATCCAAGAGTTTAAAAAAAAATCTGATAGTTACTGTGCTGTAATTTGGAGATATCCAGCATCTCTGTTTTGATTAAGGGTATTTCTTCAGCAAATGTGGTATGTATTTAGTGTCTTAATTCAATGATTGCAAGTAGGATATAATGCTAATCTTGACATCAGAACACTACAGCCTTCACAGCAATTAAAATGTTATCAGATGGCCATGACACAGGGAAATGGCTTTAAAATACTGGAAACCTCTGTTTCACATTTATGAATTCATTGAGCTATCAGCTTTCCATCCAACAAAAATGTGTCTTTAAAAACATTTCACAGTCTGTTAGTTGCACAAGGGATAGAGCTGGATTATTATCTATCTGTAAGATATATGTTACCAAGTCATGTTCATAACTTTTAGAGGATGCAATACTTATGGTCTTCTTTTAACAATTTGAAACAAGTCCTGAGAATTTAAACAGCCCTTTTCACAATAATGCCTCTAATCACAGCAAGATTTCTACTGCTAGTAGGGATCCAGTCTCTTGAAATATTTTTTGTTGTGTGTATTTTTGGTTTTTTTTTTTTGTTTTTTTTAAGTAATTTACTAGAGAAGGTAACCACGAATAAAACTACTGGAAAAAAGCAAAGCTTTTTTCAATAATAATCCAACATTCAATCATTTACTGGAAAAAGTGAGAAAAAAGTGTGTCTTGCTACAGCAGGGATTTTTTCAAAATCAAGACAAAAGAATAAAAATACAAAGAGAATTTTTAAGTACATCCATGCACGTAGGTCCTCCAGAACTTCTTCAAATGTGCAGTGTTGAAGATTTAAAACAGTGACTTCAATGAGATGTGAAATTACGTATGAAAACACTTGAGTTTTTTTTTTTCAAAATAGGTAGAACTAGCAGTATTTTAAAATGGGAATGTTTTCATGCATAATTAAAGACACATTTTATAAATTAATATATTTGTATATTTAGCTAAATCAACTTATAATAATAATAATTTTATGTTAACAATGAAGCTTCGTAATACACAGTTTCTGCTTCCAGCTCAAAATGGATTCATGTAGGTTGTGCTTAAGGAAATCTCACTCAAGGAATATGCACAGACAACTAATGCCACAAATGTTATGCAAAGTACCCTGCTATAGCCAAGGGAATAAAAAAATATATAAAAGATACAAATCACAATTTAGTATTTCACTTGCTGCATCATGTCATGGCTAACTTACATAAATCAAAAGAGTCAAAACATTTACAAAGGGCATGACTACAATCTATGGTACTTTAAGCAGCTGTGTCAGGGTTTTTTTTGTTGTTCGTTTGGTTTTTGGGGTTTTTTTGTTTTTTTTTTTTTTCTTAAATAAAAGAAATAACCATATTATACTGATGGAAGAATAATAAAAGCAGCAGGTTGGACAGAGAACAAAACCTAGTCATGAGAATGCTAGTCAAAGCTAGTCAAAAGATGTACCAGCTAGTCACAGGGAGCAGTTAAGTGCTGCAGTAAGGAAGAAAAATTATAAAGAAAGGCTTCATAAAATCAAACCTGCTCTCCTGGAATCAGTGGCTGGCCTTTCAGGCTAGCACTTTGCAAGCTGCCATGTGAAAGCAATCCTGGTGTGAGCAGTTCCTTAGCATAACAATCTATTCCTGGGTGGAAAAACAACTGGCACCTGTATAAACAGTTTTTAAACCATTAGATAGAAAAATGAAAACTATCTCTCACAACTCTCCCTGCATGTACACCAATCAATACAGAATAACAACTTGTAATAACCAATAAATTAATTGGCAAGAAAGCCACTGACTAACTGGAGTCCCACACGAGGTCTGCAAAACTGTATAAAAGGGAGTTATATGAATAAAGAATGGGCTTTTTCTACCATGTAGAAAACAGAGTTTGTGTGATTTATTGCCACAGTTACTCACCTTGCCGGCTCTGCCGTTTGGCATTCAGGTGGTTGGCAGAGGACACGGCGTAGGAGGTGGAGAAGGACCTGCTCTTGGTGATTGTCATCAGAATGGAGCTGTTCCAGGAGTCAGAGCTGTCAAACCAGAGCACAAACAAGCAACATTCAACATGGGAAAAAGCCTCAGTGGCAGATCTTACGAAGTTTGGAGCTGCAGCAAAAAGTACGTGATACTGAGATAGCTCAAAATCTGCTGAGAGAAATAGCATCTATGGGTTGGCTGAAGTGGTGCTTGTGAGGCATTCAGTACCACCTTCAGCAAAAATATATACAATGCAGACAGTCCAAAGCTGGACTTCCCTCAGTGCTGAGACCTATTTGCCTTATTTATACAAAGATGCCTTCATTATATTGTTCTGACAGCATAAAGAGGCTCAAAAGCTGACTTAAGTTAAAAGTTTATGCTCTCTTTTAACAGCTCCTTAAAAGAGCCAGAAGTGACAAAAATTCTCAGCAGAACTGGAAACCCAGAGTCCTCTGCTGCTGGTGCCACAGCAGGTACTGGAGGAACTCCTCAGGAGGCTGGGGAGGGCTGGAAGCATCCTGCATGGGTGTGGTTAGTGGTGTGCCCCTTCATGCCTTAACCTGGTGAAATGCCTGCTGCATCCCCCCAAAAAATGTCCCTCTCAGACCCTGGAGACATCAGTACAAGAGAATTGTGCTGAAGGAATCCGGGTGCACGTGTTCTTGTGTGTGGGGAACAGATGTCAGTCCCCTGCAGCAGCATAGGTTTATGATTTTAGCCAGAATAGGCCAAAATGTTCTGCACAGCCAGAAAACTGTATTTATAATCACTTTCCTGAATGACACCCATCAAATGTCAGCTTTTTGCAGGGATTCAGCACTGGCTCTTATCAAGGCCTGTGAGCTCTCTGGATGGGTCTGCCAGGCAGCTCAGGCTACACATTTCTCCTCACAGCCTCGCATCCAAGTGATGAGGAGACACTCAATGCTCAAGACAGACTTTTAAAGTAGCATAGCTACAGCTGAGCTTGAAAAAAGTAAACTTAAAGGAAAAAATAAAAAGCATTCTTAAAGAAAAAAGCATGTGACGCTGTATTACCCGTGCAAGCATCTTGTTTTGGAATAGTAAGTACTACCTACAAAAATTGCTGATTGTCTTCATGGGCTCAAATTCTTAAAATCTGTGATGAAGTGAGGCCAAGAAAGAATACAGATGTTTTTTGTTTTTTTTTTTTTAATGGTTTTGTTTTGTTTTTTAATTGTCATGAGGAATATAACGCACTGGCCCACTGTGGAGTAAAATAACCCCAATAACTGAACCAAACATCTCTGACCCACATTCTTTCAGTTCCTACAGGAGAATCACTCGATATAAAAGTGGGTGAGGGGAAGAATGTGCAAGTTCTATTATTTTTCCAGTATAATGTTTACGCAGTTAAGTGACATAGGGTTGGAAGAGCACAGAATTACTAATTTCAAACTGACAGTTACGGGGGATTTTTGCAAATATCTGATTACAGAAATCCAGAAGTCATGTCCCACATTGTGAGGAATAAGTTACATGTTTTGTAACTACAGAATCTGCTATAGGGCAATTCCTGTGTCAGCCTCTCTCCTACTGTTCAACTTATGAAATGTTTCTTTCTCTATGACCAGTGGAGTGAATTTGGTACAGGGGAAGTGGCAGATAACCAAGATATGTTTTTTTCTCTTCAGCTCAAAATTCTTCTCCTTGAAAGCAGATCTCTCTTGGTCTGCCAAAACTTTTAAAGCTAGACTTATAGGATTCATTTTCCCCCTTTCTGGAATACACATTTCTTCTCCTACTGTGAAAGAAGTAGTGCAAACAGTAGGCTGGGAGGCTTGACAGAGCTATAATTACACAACTGGCTATGACATTAAACATAGGAAGAATTGATAGCCTGCTTAGCTGGCTCCTCATGCAGAATTATATAACAACCACAGCAAAGGACCAACAATAATATTTAATTGCTCTCCCTCTGATTCCCATCTTGGACACTTACACACTATGTGAGAGTGGGATCAACAGCATAAATCAAATGCACCCCAGGAACCACAGGTCTGTGAGTGAAAACCTCTGCATTTGGTTACAGCTTCCTTATATTTACTTTTACTGAGGCAGATGGGACTTCTCACAAAGGGAACTTTGGCAAACCATGTATTTTTCTTGCATGAGACTTTCAGGGTTCTCTGCAGGCTGCCTTGAGCACCTCCACACCCTGTATGACAGCCCCATCCACGGGATAGATTTAGGTACCCGAAGAAAGGTCAGCCTAGGAAAAAACCTGTTCTTTGGGACAGCATTTCCCCAATCTATCCAACAGCCAACACTGGTGATGCTGGGCCTTCCAAGGTCCTTTTTCCCCACTACCAGCACCAAATTTTGAATTTTATAAAAGCACATTACTCTTCTGATGTCACAGCTCTGAATTCTCTTCTTGAATGCAGTGCTTTCATTCTGATCCTCCTTTCCCCAATGTCTCTACACCCTTTCTTCATCCACCAGCTCCAAGATGATGGCCCTTGCTGAGGTAGGGAGGGGACCTGAACTTTATTCTCACAGGGTTGTAAGACAACTCGCTGCTCTCCACCTTCCTTTGAAGGCTCTGACTAGAACAGAGAAGTATCCATGAAACCAGAAAGGAGGAAATCCTGTTGTAATTACATGATGTGGAGCTATTACAACTTTTATTACAACCTCTGCAAATCCCCCAAATAAGCTGTCTGCTGGCCATAAGCAGCTGAGCAGACACAACTCTCTCTCTCCATCTCATGGGAGGACCATGTGCTTCATGATTCCAGCTCAGGGATCAGACCCTGAGAAGAACAGGAGATGGAGAAGTGCTTTAGGAACTGGTTTAACGACAGGACCACATCATTAGGTGTGTTTTAAAAACGGCTGGGTTAACTGCTGCAGTTTATCTTGGCTAGGCAATAACCACATAGGCAATCCCTGCATATCAAGAAAACTTTAACCAGGTATCTTGCCTTTCTTCTGATTTTATTTGGCAGTTCTACAATTCATTAGGATAAATAGATTTCTTAAAGTTTCTTTTTCTACCCAATAATATGAATAATTTTGGCATAATCTGACAAGAAATGGAAACGCTGCTTCTTTGGCAAATCAATTTAGAAAAACATGAAGAAATAATTCTAACACAGTTCACAGCCAGCATTTTTGAATGCGTTTTGAACACAGAACCAAAGAAATCTGCCTGAAGAGAAACATAAAAGTGAGAGGAGGCCATTTGTAACCTGGATGAAGAAGACTCGTGAGGTTTGATGCTGGCACTGCGGTCCCTTCTCACTGGAGCTGGCTCCAGAGTGGGCAATCCTGTGGCTGATGTGGTTGTGGTCCAGGTTGAGGACACTCGTCTCAGCAGTCCTGGAGGCAAACTTCTCCGTAAGCGCTGTGGAGAAACCAGTTCCTTACAGTTTGTACAGGCTTACAGAACCTCTACACATGCACAAAATAAACCATTTCCATTTGTTTCATTCTGTCTGACAACACCTTTAAATCTGGGTTCTCCCAGGGATTATTCATTTCAAACACAGCCAATGCTTTAAATGCTTGGAGAGTCTGGACCATCCTTCCTATCTCAAGTGTAAAAGAAGGTGTGTATATATATATACATATATATATATCTACAGCCCCATAGCCACAGATGTTCAACACCTGATGTGGCCAAGGGTACTTCAACAAGTTAGCAAGGCCAAAAAGGTGACTGAAGCATCTGTCATAAAAGGACAGGCTGAGGGAGCTGAAATTGCTCAGTCTGAACAAGAGAAGTCTCAGGGTAGATCTTACACAAAAGATCACAAAAGTACACAAAAAGCTAAAGGGAAGGTGTAAAGGAGGAGGCCCTTTCTAGGGGTACCCAGTGACAGGACAGGAGGCAGTGGAGCAAGAACTGAAGCACAAGGAATTTAACTAAAATGTAGGAAATTTTTTTTTTTTTTTTTTTTACTATGAGGAGGACTGAACACAGAGAAGGTGCCTGAAGAAGCTGTGAAGTCTACATTCATGGAGATACTCAAAACCCAACTGGACATGCTCCCAAGCAACCTGGTCTAGGCTGAGCCTAAATAAACTTTCACCTCAATGAGCTGAGGGATAGGACTGGACTAGACAATCTCCAGATGCACTTTCAACCTCAACTACTCCGATTTAAACTGTTATGAATCCTCAGAATCAGAGATTCAAGGCAAGAAAGGCTGTAAGAAAAATAAGGCAGGGGAGCTCCAACTTTTTTCCCTGCCATATCTACTCAACCCCCAAAGATTACACACTGAAATAAAACTTTCATGCTCTGGGATATGATGTCTCAAAAAGCTTAGAGGAAGCATCACTGTTTACAGCAGATTTTTCTTGACCACCCTGTGTTTTTCTTTCACCTGACTCTTCCATTTCTCCAATTAACAGGATTCACATGTTTTTTTCAAATTTTTGAAGGCAAAGATAATAAAGGATCTTTTTTGGAGCCCGATTTGCTGTTGCAGATCCTATAATTTTGTAAGCTGTTTCTCTTATGAAGTTCTCGTGAAGTGTTTATAGTTAAGAATTAAAATAAATATATCTGCAATGGAGAGCTTGGACTTTGCCAGAGGGTTTTGAAATATGAGATGGAAGACATCTGTGGTTCTGAAGCTCAGAGCTGCAGATAAATATGTTAACACATTATCTCCTTACACGAAATGCTCAGTGTCAGATACTTAAGGTGAAGGTCTTAAATCTGCTTTGAGACACTTTAAATAAAGACATGCAAACTATTTATTTTTTGAACCATAATACATTTAGATCAATTAATTCTTCAATCAAATTAGTTATCCGTAGCATTAACTCATTTCTTCATCCTTCATTTCTCTCCTCCTCAAAGAGTATTATGCAACAGCAAACTAGTATCTGTTCCCTCTGTGTGCTCATGTGATAGCAGTGCTCTTCCACTTAACTCTTCCCCTCAGAGCCTAGGGTACAGCCATTATGGATATGGTCACTAAAATAAACTGGGAAATGTGCTTAAAAACCTGTAAACATCCATTTCGTACATACAGCTGCTAAACAGGCAAATAGGGTGGCAATTATCATCACACTAAACTATAATAAAAGAATCACGAGCGTTGCAATTCAGATGCCTGGAAATGCTGGAATGAGTGACTGGCTGTGCCATTTAAACTGTAAAAAACATAAAAGCACTTGCCTATGTAATGTACTCTGCCTATATTTAATTTTACAAGGGAGGCTGCAGTACAAAAGAATTTTGGTTTAGTTTCAGAAATGAAAAATGTAAGCTGTGCAGGACAGCTAATTAGCAACAAACCTACAATTCACACTACTTCCAACCTGATGTGCTCTTTCTAGCTGTTCACTTGCAAAGTGTGGGTGGTTAACACTGGTTATTTCCTACCTGATCCCTGAGGATTCATAAAGCCGTTTTTCAAGGCAGTATTATATATATCTATTTATGGTTCTGCCTTTTTCTTCTCAAGACAACTTCCATGAGCTCACAGTATTTGTCATCCTAATGATTGTGATATTTTTGTTAGTTAGCTTGTGGGGTATACAACAGTTTAGACGTGATCCAAAGCACTTGAAGGCCATCAATAGAGACTTTTTCATTGACTTCTGTAGGTTTCACCCTTCTGATTAAGGGAAGGAAGAGATAGGCTCCAGCGCTCACCTTGGGAATTGCAAGTTTCTCTCCTTTCTCCGGACACTCCTCCGAGTCGGAGCAGGTGTAGTTCTCGCTGAAGGACACCAAGGGATTCACCCTTGGCTTGTGGATGGCCTGGAAGGTCAGCTGTGTGTTGAGCAGGTTGCTCACTGTTCTCAGCGACGTGCAGACGTTGGGGGGCAGCGAAGGATCGGCCAGGAGGTCTGTGATGAGCCCGTGTGCTTCTCCCATGACAGCGATGTCCACCGTGATGCTGGTGCCAGAAGACTACAGAGGAGAGAAATGACACAGGTGAGACAACAGAAGTGAACAACCTGCTGAGCACTGCCTCAAGCTGTGGTGAACTCTCTTCACAGCTTCTGCTAAAGCAGCTGCAGGTGGAAAAATAACAACACAAAATAATTATTTAAATACAGAGAACAACGCTGAATAGATCAATCATCGGTCTGCAAAGCCTTTGGAATTCCATCATATCTGATTTCACAGCTTTCACCATCTGCAGCTGACTCAACCCCTCTGAATAAATTGTTCAGGCTCCCTGTGGAGACATGGTCAATAGCCAGGGCCTATTTGCACAAACAATTTTTTGGAGACATGGCTTGGGATGGGAGGAGACTCTCCTCAGAGATGCCCGAGTACTAACTACAGAGCAACTAATCTAGAACAACTAATGTTCAGTGCTTAGGCCTAGATGAGTGAAATTAATCCCAAGCATATACTGAGATTTGTAAAATATCTCAATGCAAATAAATTATAGTATTCTGGTATGATAGCAACAACATTCTTCTCCAAGCAATTGCATTTTAGGCAGCTATGCCAAAACTGAAATGGAGTAAAAAGCGGATTTTTTTAAACCTTAAAGTTTTCAAGTCTGTGAATTGACAGCTAAATAGTACAATTTCAAAGATCTGAGGATCTTGAAGCTCTAATAAAGAATAGCGAGACTTGGATGCACACAGAAGTAAAACACCAAAAAAGGCAGAAGGCATATGGAGTTCCAGTGCAGAAGTGACATTTCAGCCTCATTAACGGGTGCACTGAAATCCACCATAAATTCTGCATGGAACTGCTGTTTCAAGGCACTCCAAGAGTGACCATTTTCCCTTTGTTGTGTCTCTGACACGTAAGCTCAGTCCTGCTGTTACTGTTTGGGGCTTAGCAGGTGTACGTGCAGTTTCCCAGAGAGACCATTGCAGCAGATTTTGTACTAATTTGCTTTCATGTAGTTCTTAGAAAAAGCTAAAATACATAGTTTGTTAAACGGGGAAGTTATGTCTGTGAAAAGAATGTACAAGTTACTTGGAGTGGCAAGCAAAGAGCATGGAGAATTGGTCAGACTGAGAAGGAGAGTGATTAAAGCCCCAGCCAGGAATGACTCATCAGTGACAGCATTCATGGACCTCAAAACACAAAGAACAGAGTAACACAACGTGACACTGCTTCGTTCTCAGAAAAAGCTTTACAGGCAATAAAAAAGCATTTCTGAGGAAAGTGATATATTAGTCAAGTATAGCTAAACCTCTTCCTTCTGTCTTCCCAGTTGCATAACGTGGACATCAGGCCCTTTGGCAAATAGATGCTTCACTCCCCTGATCCCTTCTTCGTGTCCTGCTTCTTGCTAAGACTGAAGTAAGTTGCAGGACCAGAAGATAGGTATCCTCACTCACCATCCTCTCACAAGCCTCTTGCCACATTTCTTTGCCATGCTATGAAATACCATAAACCAGAAACTGCTTAATCTACTGGAGTGCTATTTCATCCTGCTGAAAAAAATTAATGCCTGAATTTAACTTAATGGCTCCTTCATTGCTTCATATCTCCGGAGTGCACGCAAATGATTCTGGCAGATGCTAAAGAAAATTCTTAAATTAAAGGACAAGGCTTGGGATGGGAGTAATTAATTATCTATCTTAACCTCAGCCATGGCAAACGGACCAAAGGGGAGCGAGGCAGAATACATGACTCAAAATGAGATAGAAGCCTCATATTTTCAGCAAAACAGTGTCATCTACATCTTGAAATTCTATTAAGCCTGGAGCCTGGAGTAGTTGAGCACCAATCAGAGGCAGAGATTAACACTTCTATGAAGTAAACAAGTCTGACTCAGCGGGCTGTAAGCAGAGGTTCTGTACAGCAGCACTGATATTTTGCAAAGCAGCCAGCATTGTTCTCCATGATTAGCACCAAGTGGGGAGAGGGAGCGCCCTTCTCCACGGTGCATTTCTGCCACAGGGCCCCCAGATCCCTGTGTTGTCACCTGTGTTGGTGACCCCTGCCTTGACTCTGAGACCCAGCAGATTTGTCCCAATGAAATGCCAGGCTGTGATGAGTTATGTGACTCAAGAAGTAGGAATGGTTCATCTATATCAGGGTCAATTTAGAGAATGATCAGACTAGGCTGACTAGGTAAAATTACAGCTATTTAAATTACTATTTTCTAAAAATTATTACAAATTCAACGCATGGGAACGTTTAAAAATATTTTACTTTTCAGTGTCTCTACTAAAAAACAGTAGAGAACTGCATATGCTTTGCAGAATATTATTCAGAAAGTAGATGATAATGTGTTTCCCTAAAGAGCAAGGAGACCTGGAATTTAGTGTAAATCACTGTGATGATGTGAAAGCAAGAGAGTAAATGGCTGAAAATTTGAGATTAATGTAATCACATATATGCATATGTATTGTATATATACACACAGACACACATGCATACAGATATATATTCGGAGTCTTCTTTTAGGGTAAAAATGCAGACAAAATCCACACTCAGCCTCTGTAAGTTGTTCTTTAATGTGCATAGCCTCTGCATGAACTGATTTGGATTCTTTCCAAACCACTTTACTCATTGAAGCTCCAAGGCCGGATACTTGGGAATACTGGCATGAACAACGTTTGCAAACACTAACAAGCAACTAATTTGATAAAACAAAACAAAACAACGAGGAGCAAAGATAAGGTGAATTTAATTTCACAATGGTCAGCGTTCATTTGCTCATCTATGCCAATAATTGTGAATGCAGTTCCCTCCCATGAATTTTGGATAAGACTGGCTTGCTGTTCATTTTGTGACTTCATTCCAGCCCCGATTTCAGCAATGTCATGCAGTGACTAAAACTGAAATGCTCTGGGGCATGAGAATGAGAAAGCAAACAGGCTGGGAGCAAAAGCAAAACTAAACAGGCTCATTTTTAACTAAGATAAGAAGAAAAAATAATTCCTTATGATGCTGAAAAACAGCTGGTTAGGCCACAGTGCCATCTGGAATTCCTAAGTGAGCCCAAATGCACTTGCTGCATGTTTTGAGGCTTCCTTTTATGTACAGAAAAACCAACCAACCAACCAAAAAAAAAAAAAGCCCTAAAACACACTGCTGCATGTGCAGGACCAAACCACAAAAGCAGCATGTCCCAGCATCACACTGATGATTTTTGTCAGGGCAGGAAACAACTGTAAGGAACACTCTTATATTCATATACTAAAACAGTATTCTGGAAAAGTTTAATAATAATTTAGAATTTTTAGGTTTGAATAATTTGTTTTGGAGTCTGCAACATGACTCGAAAAGTTCTCAAAATTTGCATAGCCTTCACTGGGCTTTTCTATTCCAATCCACAAAATCCCCTTTGTTTTCTTCTGTTAAATTATATTATGCACAAAACTCTAAGAATAGCTTTTTACTCAGTAGGAGGAAAAAGCAGATAAAACTGTGCAGGAAAAATGAATTTAGGAAAATAGGAATAACAAATTCCTTGAGCCATAAGACCCAATAGATAAATTTAGGGATGAACTATTTGTGTTGGCTCACCTGGGGAGCAGATTTGACATCCATACACTTAACAGATGCCTTACCACAAAGCAAAGTCTTCCCCCTCCCCATTCATGTTTTGCATATGATTCTCATCCAGCTTAACTAAAAAATCACCCTACAAAGGGGGTGATTATCATGACAACACAAAACCAGTCAAAACTTACACAAAGGAAAAAAACCCCCAAACCAATTATCAAATACAAACCACAATTCATTTCACACAGCCTTGTGTTAGGGAGAAATAAAATCTTCATTTGCTGTGGCTTGTACAAGGAAAAGAAATGAAGGCAGAGATTTTGGCCTTTCACCACGTTACACTCAAGAACACTGTAAGCAAAAGAAAGGGGGAGCTGAGGAGAAAAAAAAGCAAAGGAAAGTGGCATCCAGCATATCTTCAATCTTCACACAATTACGAGTAACTATAAATCACAATTTGATATGGTTTCCAAGTCACATCATAAACGTTCAGGCCAAGCTGTCTGGAAACAAAATTAAAGGCAAACATAATTCTCCATTATTTTAATGTCTACAGAGCAATTTGAAGGATAAACATGAATTGGCTTCTATGGAAATAATGAATCATTTTAAAGGCGCCACAGACTTAACTACTCCACCTTCCACTGAATGACTAAGGAAAAAAGTGTGCATGCAATTCTTTCACATTTCACTTTTCTCTATTTAAAGCTCTAGAGCCAGAGTATTTTTATTTTTATTTTTCTCTTATTTTGTACTAGCACAAGATTTCAGATTTTCTCTTCTCTGGTGAGCAAAGAAGACGTTTATGAGAATGTTTTCTCCAGCTTAATGAAGCACAGCATTCCCACTGCTCTCTGGAGGTCAACCAGCCACAGGCTCTGCAAGGCACACTCTTTGGTAGGGCTGAAAATAGCATCTTCCTGTTGTCTCATCACATTGATCAAAGAAAACCTTCCCAAGGCATCTATGGAGCCCCCCTGGCTTTGCTGTTGAGTTTTTAAAGCACCCAGAGCCACACAACCACAAACCAGACACTGAGGCACAAAAGATGAGCCTACAATGAAGGAAACTCTAAATCTTGTTTGAGCCATAAGGATTGGAGTTTTAATCCTGGTTCCAAGATGTTGGATGGCACCAGCACAGGAAAGCAGAGCTACCTGAAAACAACTACACTGAACTCTGATCTGCAGGGCACAAAGTGTCATGCCTGCCACATGAAGTGTGTCTGTAATGCCAGGGAGATGCCAGAGTCCAAGGACCACAGCGCAGCCAGAGAAGTGTTTCAAAGTGGTTCTGCAAACGCAGGATCTGATGAAATGGGTCTCACAAAAGAGTCACACTTATTGTCCCCTCCCCATATTGCAATGGCCCCTCTCCTCAGCATCAGCCCTGAGGGCACAGAGTCAGCAGCAGGCAGGGTGTGCATGGATTGAGCAGCCTCATGCAGGGCTGGCTTTGTAATCTCGCAGTATATTGAACCACCAGTCTTCGACCACTACCAAGCAAGACCACTGATTTAGACCTTCCTCCTGTATCCCCACCACGGGCTAACATAAAATTGCCAGGAAGATAATAATCTCTGAAACTTCCTCCCATCTGCCACATTTGTTTGAAACTGCCAGAGAGGAGGAGCATGACTACTTTCCTTAGAAAACCAGGATGATAACACCACCATTCTTTATGAAAGAGGCACTGGTTTGAGAAGGAAATAGTTCTTTCCCCCTTCTTATAAAACCTGTGGAATGTATCACTGTCTGTAGCACGCTTTGTCTGGGGAGGCAGCTGCAGTCCCCACATCCTGCATCTCCACCTTAGGTGACACCACTCACAAAGCTCATAGTTACAGCTGACTAACTTTCTTCCATTACAGGATCTTTCAGTTCGTGACAGCTTTGTCAGCCAAGGAGCTCAGACTGAAACATAAACTGCCAGGTATTTGTCTGGGGTGAATTATTTCAGTGTTTGAGAAAAATTGCTCAGACATTTACAAGGAGACTGTCCGAGTTTTTTATCCATCCTAAAATCTCTTTGTAAACTGATACCACTTAATCTGCAGCAGGCACTGAAGGTGCAGTAAGGCCTTTTGCTTTCCCTGGCCTGATATGCCCAGATTTGGTCGTGAAGTCCTTGGGAAAAATGAAACCAAAGCTAGCCCTGCATGACCCCTGTGGGTTGTCAGAAACCCACCACAGAACTGCCCTAAGTGTGCTCACCCCCACACACTGCACGTGTGTCCTCATGCACTGTGCACACCACTGCAAAGGGCAAAGGATCACATTCAAGAAGCAGAGAATACATTTGAGCTCTTTTGCAGTTTTGGTGCCATCCGTGACTTTCAAGGGAGGCTATGGGCTCCTGCTTTCAGGTCACCCAGCAGGCTTTTCCACATTTGTTACACACCCTGAAGGAAAATATCCTGGTGGTCACTAGTAACCAAGCAGCAATGACAAGATAGATGCAGAAATAATCTCAAGGAGTGGGAGGACTGGATTTGTCCAGATTCAAGACCTACAGAGTAGGAAAGTCTGAACCCGTGTGGATGCAAGCACTGGACACAACCCAATGCAACACAATTAAATCCCTGCCATTTATATCTGACAGAAAGGACCTCACATGAACTAACTCCACTGGTACTGGCATAAAATGATACTTAATTTTCCACATTTCCTCCTGCCACAGTCGAGCAGAGCTGGAAGCCCTGGAAGGCATAGGGAAGGACAGAGGGTGTGCTGGCTGGCACAGCGTGGCAAGGGACAAGCTGCACAGCCATACATGTGCTGTGCCTCGGGCTCCTTGGGAAATCCCAGTCCAAGTGAAGACACTCAGGCAGTTGGGATGACCTCCTGCATAAGGCATGCCACGAGGAGGATCCAGGGAAAGCAGCTCCTGGAAGGAGGCGAGAGCACAGGCTGAGTTTTCTGGCCTAGAGCCGCCGGTCACAGCTTGCAAACCTCGTGGAAACTCTGACTCTGGTATTTGATGTTCCCAGCAGAGCCCTGGGGACACAGTCACCCAGCTCCAAGGGACTTTCCATGCCATTTGGCTGCCTAAAAACATTAAAACATCACGACTCTCCAGCCCGAAGAACTACTTGATGATGTAGAGCAGATCACAGAGTCAGTCACAGGGTTGATTACTTAAAAAGTAGACGCCACTCCAACTAAACTAGGAACTTTAAAAATTATTGCTTTTAATTAAAGCACAGCAGATGGCAAATATTAAATTTTAAATGGGACTTAAATATGCTTTGAGTAACACAGACCGAAGAAGACAATTCTGTGCTTCAGAGGCTGTCCTCAATTATTGTCTTACATTATTGTTCTCCAATTTGTACATCAGATGGTCACAAATTGGTAGCTTAAAGCTGATAGTTTGTGTCCATATGAAGAAAACAGTGACAACTGTCTTCAGCCTCAACTTGAGCTGCAGCAACACAAGCTGGGACCCAGCAGGAGTGGGGTGCTGGGTGCACACACAGGGGAGGACAAACCATCTATTAATACCTGGTGATCTTATCCACTGGAGTTTGCAGCTCCAGCATGCCTGCTTAGCATGGAAAGCTATTTTAATTCTACAGTGAACTAAAACAGAGCAGCCAAATACACAGCATGAGTTAAAAAAAGATCCATTGAAAGCAATAATCACCGCTCTGCCTTCTGTGTACTAACTAACCCTCCCAACATCTTCAACTTGACAGTCTCAGTTACACCAGAGCAAAGCCAAAGGAACCATGCACTGCCATATTTTCTCCCTTTCAAAGTGCTTCAGAGTCTTCTGGGATGCAACTTGAGAAGCAACCTCACAATTAGCAGCAAACTGCAGAAATATGTATGAAAATAAACCCAGCTAGAGATTCACATCCATCTCAGCCCTTCACTAAGAACTATTGAACAGTATTAAGAAGAGCATAATCAAATTTCATACATATTAAAAACGTAATGAAAATAAACACAGCCTCTAAATGAAGACAAAATATTGGGGGGCGGGGTGAAGAGTTGCTACACAGGGTGTCAAATATATTTTCAATTAATAAAAAGGCGTTGTCATACAAGAATAAACTAAAACAAAAAAAAGAAAACCTCATAAAGTTTTAAGAATGAGTGTTGAAAACCAGAATAAGAAAAAATTAGAAACTAGGAAGTAATCATCAGTGAAGCTGTAGATAAAAAGCCTTTAATGTTCAGTCTGTTCTTACTGGAATTACAACAGGGATTTGGAAATGCTAGCAGGAGCCAGATGTATATCTTGGGCCATGTTTCCCATATGCTGCAGCAACAGAGCAGAAGGATTCTGTGAAATTCTCCAGTGACCATTAACACTAATGATATCTAGTGGTCCATTTTTAAGAACAGGCTTTCCCTGAAGCCAAAGGTAGGCAGTAATATTCTGCACTTTTTGAAAGGGATAAATCCTCTGCACATCAAACTCCAGTGAGAGCCTCACTGCAGATAAATTGGTCCAATTTCAACATTTTTTTCTTCTCCATCAGACCTTGTGGTTTGCATTGTTTCAGTTCTCCTGACTTTAAGCACTCACACTAATACCAGTTAATAGCCACTGAGTGTTAGAGATGCCTCCTCCCCTTTCTCATGACTTTATGTCACTAATGAACTCCTCTGTGAAAAGAATTAATCATTTTTCTGTAACACTTGGCTTTGGATTCTTATATTATGACTCATTAAAAAAAAAACCCCAGCTGTAGCCCTAGGGACTTGCAGCCCCCAAATCCTTCATCAGAGCTGCTGCAGAGCTATTATTTCCTCTGAAGTAGAAGCTACTAACATCAAAACCATGACCTGCAAAAGTCACATTTAAGCATATACTAGGTGTGAAAATCCCCCACCTCTCCTGTGTTATTTATTGGCAGACTCTTCAATGAAGATCAGAACAGAGAGAACCAGTAATTCATATACAAGAAATATAAAACACTATCCTCTACATGCCTTCTGTGAGATTAAAATATTTTTTCACTCACCACAGATATAAACTGACAGACCAGCAAGCCCTGAGGACTGCTTTCAACCTACTTCATCCTCGACCTGCAAGGACCAACTTAAAGACACACAAGGTTAGTTTATACTGTGGGCTTATTTTGCCTCTGCTGTCACAAATGAAAAAAAAATAAAAATTGCCTGCTGAGATACAAGGTTCACAGCTGATAACCACAGGTCAATGCCTGCATCAGATAGCCATTTTCAGCACTACTGTTCTGGCCTTTAATCCACACACTGGATGCTAAAGGCTCTAGGATTTTCTAAGTCAATTCAGCAATCTCTAATTTCTTCCATGTAGCTGGTGACAGATTTGTCTTGTACACAGCTTTAATCTAAGAAAAGTCTTACTTTCAACTTGTGTATTTTACGTTGTGAGCAGTGCTTGACTTGCACTTTAGAAAAAGAAAAAAGTAAAATGCATGTAATATTCCTAATTATGAGACACTGGCTGTTTCTCAATTCTAATTAGAGATAGACCCAATCTGTACTTCTGCATCATTAATATCTCACCATGCTGAACTCTGACTTTCTGGCTCAGGGTCTGCACTATTTTATGAGGGCCAAACACTTCTGTGTTTTTGGAAAGCTTGGATTCAAACTCACATCTAAATATAACAGCACCAGCTTCTCATTTACAAAAGGCAACAGAACCATAGAGACCAGAAAACAGACACAGATCATGAAACACTGGTGCTTATGCTGGCAACCACACTAGACAATGATTTCTATCTCCACAGTGAGTTATGTTTTCTGCTTGGATGTGGATATTAAGGGAAAAAAAAACCCAACAACTGTGGGTTGCACATGGGGCTTTTTAAAATGTTAAATATCCTTGTGAAGCTGAACTTCAGCAGTTCATCAGAATCCACTGCAGCAATAAATCAGTGATGATGCACCAGTAAGTGCAATAGAAGCACTTACTACTGCTGAGTAGGTACACTGCATAGGTCCTGGCAGACAGGTTAAAAGCCTTAACTGATCTTTTATAAGGAGTTTGAATTTTTGAAAAAAAAATTTGAAACTAATAGCCTTAATTGAATTTTTATATAAGGAGGTATAGAAAAGAAGTGTCAACACAAATCTGTTTTACCATCTAAAATCAAAGACTTTGGAAGATGCATCAATACAGAGATTTGACAATTTAGCTCAGAACTGACCCTGTTAATTGGTGCACACAGTATTGGGCTATTTGACAAACACATGATTCTGCCACAGAGCTCTCTAACAGAGAGAACAGTGTGGTGTCCTCACAAACGAGAAACAGCAGCTCAAACCAGGCAGCTCAAGGATTCAGAGTGCACTGACAACTTTAGACAAACACAAGAAGTATTTTGTCCTGACAGAAAAATTATTGGTTTTGGAATTTCTGGAGACAGAAAGGGCTTATTTTGGCTTGGCTTCAGCAATTTTAGAACAGTTTTATAAAAAGATAGGAAAAAGAAATCGCATCAACTTCTCAAATCTTTAGTTTGAAAATGGTGAAATAAAATTCCTCAGTTGTGTTTTTTTTTTTTTCAAAAAGGTTATGGCTTCTCTTTGTGAAGAACAGCCTTGTGCCCATATTTGCATTGTTTTTTTGCATTAGACTTCTGTAGAAGCTTAGTGTGTCTCTTGTGGTCAGAGGCTCATAGTTGAATTAAGTGGGGTCCACAGTGGATTAGACTCCAAGATTACTTCAATATTCAGGTTTGTTAACACTGGTGACCTAAGGCAGGTATTGATGCAAAAGATCTCTCCCAAAGTCAGTTTAACTTTGAGGGGTTAAGCTCAGTACAACAAAGATAAAAGATCAGTTTAATCACAAGAAAACACTTGACTCCATCCCCCTGACCTTGGCGTGCAGTCACGTGCATCTCTCATCACGGTGCTCTATGTAAACATATTTGTTAACAAATTGAAACAGACCACATGCTAAGTTGTTTGCCATACGGTGCTCTGGCTCATCAGCTGATAAGGCATATGGATTGTGTCTTCCTAATTCTCTAGGATCTTCCTGACTGCTTCCATCTGAGTGTTACAAGTGGTCCCAGATATCCTATTTATCCCATTAGAGTAAAAAAAATAAAGATGTAAATTGCTGATCAATTCTCTCTGTGCAGCCTCCTTCTTCTCCTAATGCATTTGAGAGACTTTTGGCAACAACATTAGGAAACAACCTTCTCTAGAAAGAAGAATCACTTCATTTAAATGATTTGTTCTTTTAATTACTGTCAATCCTAGCTAACACAGAGCAGAAAATACATATCAATAATGCTCACTGTGCAACAAGTTGGCATTTTTCCAGGAATCTGAAGACTACCCTTAATCAAAGTAAAAATTTATTTGTCTCCATTTCCTCTTTTAATGCAAGTTACAGCTACTGTGGAGAGTAAAGCTGAAGCATTCTGTATGATGCTATAGCAAAATGAAATACCCAACCAAATTAATTATGCACAACACTTTTATCCACATGCCCTTTTATTTTTCACTGACAGATCAAAGAAACATATTTGGTTTCCTGTCAATAAAATCAAGGTGGCACAAGAAACGTGATGAGGACCCACTTTGTTCTGCCTTTCAGGAAAGATGCCTTCAATTAGGATGGCATTTTCCTGGCATAGTATAAACATGTCTTTAAGTCATAACTAACTATATAATTATCTAATTCTTTACAGAGACACAGTAATATACTTCACACACATGTTAATGGCTTCGTTTAAATTAGGGAAGGGAAATTGATTGGAAGGAAATGAATGAACATTTAGTTGGCCATTTTTTTTAACCAAAGAAAACACAAATCAAAGACTGTCTCTAAAGACTGTTTCATGTTTTGTGTATAAAGACAAACCTATAAGCCCATGCCACCTACAAACAAACAGACAAGTTACAAACAGGACTTCACACTCAACTCTGAAATCTGATTTGTGTGGGTTTGGGTGTACTTTAAAAGCAGCCAAGCAAGATAAAACCATGTTCTGACCCTACATAAAATATAGGGCCTGCTCTAAGGGCTTGCATATATGACCAGCCTAAATGCAAACCAGCTAAAAGATGTTCCACCAAGCGCACAAAATAAATTATTTTAAACAAACCTTGTCCATGGGCAGGCTTCTAACCACACACAGTAACGATTTCTGCTTGTAAAATGAGGTTCATTTAGCCCTGTATAAGCAATTTATGAACCCACCTTTGACACAGGACAAGCTTTTCTCCCTGCACCAAGGTGACAGAAGACCTAGCTTGAACAGCTATTCCAATCTAGAGCACCAATACTTCCACAAATGAGCACACCACCCAAGCCACCTGATGCCAGGTAACCACTCCCAGTGAGTCAGTGCCTCAGGAAGGGGTTTGAGTAGCAGCTGTGGTACAACTGAGCAGAACTTTCCACACACTCTTTATGATCCCGCAGCTTTAGGTGCAGAAAAGCCTTTCCCAGGGATCACCAGATGGCACTACTCTTCCTTCAAACCAGGACTGTAACTCTGCTGTGCCCATGAAATGCCATCATCGATTTGGGAGGAAAAAGATCTTAATCCATGTTTTTTTTATATATTAGCCCAGTAATCTCTCGCTGTTCACATTCTTTCCAACAGTCTTGCAAATCTTGTACAAACAAGAAAGAAATTACTGCATCTGTGGGAGGTGGAGGGAGCCTCATAAAATTTTGAACTGACTCTTATACTAAAATATTCCATAGCAGAAAGATTACAAAAGTTTCTCTAGGAACACAAAAATCTCCAGCAATACATGCAGTGGTTGACAACTGTATTAAGAAACCAGAATTTCTTTCAGAGAAATAACTCCAACACGTAAGGTTAACATATACATGCCTCTCTCTTCTCCCCATGTTCTGTTTCTGTCTGTTATCAGAGCTGCTGGAGGTGCTAAACTCTACCTGCAGTTGTGAAAGTATTTTCTGAATTTGGTTGAAGTTTACTGCACTTTTTTTTTCCCCAAAAAAGAGCTGTTGAGAATATCCAGATACAAATAATAATGGAAGATAGAAATGAAAGCACATTAAAATGCTAATTAAGAAACATCAAGGCACATGCACACAAAAAGCAATGTTTCCATGTGCATGTTGATGTAAACATGCTTTCTTCAGTTATTGATGCCAATTGCAATAAGATGCAAAGTATTCACATTTGCCTGTCCTCAGTTGGGTACAAGCTGATGTCAGGTTGTGGAAAACAGCTCATTTGGGATGGAAGAGGCATGTTCAAATTGAAGTCTCAAAAGCCTCTGGTTCTTGATGAGAAAGAATGATATTTCTTTTTTGCTTGTTTGCTTTGTGTTTAATCCACCACAGGACTCCTCTGCACTCAAGACCTTACAAATTGAAAAACTGAGGGGCAAATTAATCTTGCAGAGTGACTCCTCTGACTTCACCAGGAGTCAACAGCAGAACTGAAGTCTGCCTGCTGTGCTCATGAGCTGAATTCCCTCACAAAACAGATTTTTTGTTTTTTCTCTGAGCAACTCTCCCCCCTTCCAGCTCCCTAGAAGTTGACAGGCTGTTTCCTGCTCCATGATCTGTGAATCACGACGTGAACGCCGATCGCTGCTCCCCGGTGAAATTAAATTAGGTATGGGAGCACAGCATGAGCAATGACTTTCCCTGAGATGCCAGCCCTAAAGAAACTCTGCATTTTCTTCCCCCAGATGAAGAATGGAGTTATGAAAGCAGGGTCAAGTTGGTTATTACTCCTCAGACTCTGCAACATCACCCAGTCTGCTCTGAGCCAGTTTAACATTATTTCTCCACTTCCTAGTCAAGGATATAATGGCACCAAATTTGAAGAGTCCAAAAATTCTGTTTGTGTGTTCTTCTGTGACCACTTAACACCATGTGAATTGCAGCAATGCTTAACATACACAGATTAGCATGATAAATCACCAGACCTTAGTGCATGTCATACAGCTGGGAATTTGGTAAACAAGGGTAAGCAATATGAACACACGGCTTATCAAGCAGGAAAGGGGAGTTTGTGATGCTGCATTTCCAAGTGCCTTTTAACAGCACTTTGTTAAGGAATGAAATATTCACACTTAGAAAGATCATAGGGTTATGCTGCCCATTATTTTTTTTTTCCCAGACATATGGCCCTTGGGAATTTACACACCTTTGTCACTGCAGTGTGCTCTGAGGCACCACAGGGGCACATCTGAAAACTGAAACTGGTAAAAAATAAAAGCATAATAAATTAAGACCTGGTTTGTGAGCTCAGGTAGTTGCTCATTCTGGAGCCTATGGTAATCTCAGATAAATTTAGGGGAGTTTCAGTTTCAAATTATGATGTAGATGTCAAAACCAGATTACTTAGCCACCTTTCTGCATCACCACAGTGTCCGTGTGCTCCAACAAAGGTAGTTGGCATTTGCTTCAAGAAAAAATAAAAGATGCTCCCACCTTTCCTTCTCAGACAGAAATACATTTAACCTGAGAAGCTACTCCAAAGATCAATTAATCTGCAAGAAGCAGAAATCTTTATGCTACCCAAAATTAAGTGTGGCTTTCCCTTCTCCAATATTCACATGTTCTCCTGTGAGCCTTGCAGGTTTCTCCAGGTTCACTTCTCCAAGGTCCATTGAAAATTCAATCAAAAGCTCCCTCTCTTCTGGGTTAGCTGCCAGACAAGGGCTGATATTGGAGTCACTACATCAGTAAGAGATTGTTCTGGCCTTCAAAGTCTGCTGTGTCCCCTGCCCAGCTGCTGTGGAGATGGCTCAAGCACAGCAAAGTAAATTGGTTTAATCTTGTGCATCTGGTACTGAGCTGCCAGTCATCTGTTTAGGGGTATAAAGGGACTCTGTTCCATTTCAATGCATCGATCACAGCCCAGCTCTAGTGACAGAGCCTGAAACCTTCAAAATCTAAACCCTGACAGCTCCTCTTCTCTGCTGGTGTTTATCACACTGTTGGACTTGCATGTTTGTTCCACAAGCTACTGAGTCACCTGGTCCTGAGAGAGTGTAAGTAACCCTCTTACAGAGCTAAACTGTAAGTCTGTTTATTGCCTTAGATTCACAAAAGTATTCCCTTGTTGTTTAAAAAGAAACCCACAAAACCTCTTGCAAAGCACAACCGTCTAGAGACTTTCGGTATTTCCACATTAGCCAAATGAACATGAAGTGAAGCCTTCATCTCCGCATCCCTTAAAGGATTCCCAAGGCAACAATATCCCACAGAAAAGGCTCTCTGGGTCCCTGGAAGGTGCAGAGCACTCTTTGCCTATAGAGTGAGCAAAAGCTTTAGACCACTTCTGGGGATGTAAATGAATGGGATCCACGTGACCCCGGTAATAAAAGGCTCCTGTCTCTTTGCAAAGCATTGAAATGCCATCTGGCAATTTTGTTGACGTCAGCAAGCACAGAAAAACAACCACCACCTCCCTCAAAAAAGCAAAAGCCTTGGGCGGGAGGGGGTGGAATGCAGAGTTCCATGGCGTGTGCGCTTCAGGCTGGTGCTACTGAAAACCTCAGCCCAGAGCCAGGAATTCTGCGCCAGCAGTGCAGCAAAATTCACCCCCTTGCCTCTGTTTTACCCTGTTGAGCAGCCCTGGTAGCCAGGGTTCAGAGAATGCTGCCAAGCATCACACAAGGTGCACTGCATCCTCCTCTCTCCCTCTGCCCTGCCACTGTCAGGTGCTGAAGGTGAGGAATGAATTTCTCAGCATACGCTACAGGGAGACACACAAAACTTCCAGCACAGCAGGGTGTGGAAGACACACCACTCATCTGGCTGCTCTGGCTACACTTCTTGCACGCTGATCCGGAACACACTGAAAGAAATTCTGTGCTAGTTTAAATAAAACCTCACACCAACGTTTCATGATGGCAAGAGAGAAAAGACTAAAAGATGTACAACTAACCCTACACTTCTTTTTTTCCCCTTTCTTTATACTTAAAATTAGTCTTAAAAGTACAAAACCTATTTTTAGAGTAAATAAGCAAATAAAAATACAATTCAACATCACGAAGTCACCCTAGGACAGATGTCCAGCTCCTATGGGGATAATATTACAAGCTGCAGATACTGATTTTAAATTATATTTAATAGAAGGCGTTATATTGTTCCTCAGTATTACATGCCATTTGGCACAGAACAATTTGCTGCATTTTCATGAAAAAAACACCAATATTTTAAGCCAATAATGTAAGTTACCTTATCTGTGATGAGTTAAAATAATGCTATGAACACGTGTGCATGCAAAAGAAGCAGGCATCTTTTTGTATTAAAGTACATTTCCTTTTATCAGCAATCTCTTTAGTTGTTTCTGATCTCAGTTAACAATTCACATCAAAATGCAGGAAAGGCCAGCAGAGCACTGCTTTAACACAAACTTTAAAAGGATGGATGCGTCCTCCATAAGGCACATGTAAAGCCTGAAAAAAGGAGCTCGTGAGTTATTTTTAACAAGGGATTAGAAATTTTACAGTAGCTTTGTGACAGAAACACAATCCCCTCAACAGTACACCTCAAAACAATTAGAACCACACAAGATGGGTGGTGATGAGGAGAGAAGGATGGAGGGAGGAGGCATCTAGGGCCATGTGCTCTCACTTGTCTCACCAAAGTATTATAAAAAAATACATTCTAAAGGCTCTGCTGGGTCAAGGTTTCCCTGACTGAATATTCAAACCTGCCTGAAGTAATAGTGCCTGCCTTTTTCTTTGCCCTGCTCATTGCCCCCTTGTCTCCCTCCTTTAACACATCTCCTCTTACTGAATGAAACCGGGGCATTTTCCTTACCAAACTGCTCTTTGAATTCCTAATCTCTGCCCCAGTGTAATTCTTTAACAGCAAGTCAAAGCAGCACTGTGTAAGTAACTGCGAGGAGACAGCTCTGCCTGGAAACTGGAAAGTTTTCCTTGCTCACATCCTAAGCTTGAAAGCTCATGCTCAATTCAATTAAGAAAATTTATGGGTAATTCCACAGTTTCTTCCCAATTCCTTATGTTCTCAGGCAGCCAACCCAGAAATGAACAAAATCCCTGACAACTGACTACTTTCTGCTAGCACATGGGCAATTATGCAGAAAGTGTGTATTTAATTGAGTTAGTCGTAAATCCTGACTTAGGAATGAATTAGAGGATGGAGAAGAGATACAGCTATTCCCTGCTGCCATTTCAGGTTTAATCACTTCTGCTTAAGGTTTATTTATTGACTTCATAAAACGCATAAACAACAAAACCATCCTTCCATAATTTTATAGGTATTAAACCTCCACTTGAAGATGTAGGAGAATAAACTTAAAGCTACACACATGACAGGGGAGAGAGATTTTCTGAATTCTCCTCCTGTCTCTCAGGTCTGCATCACATCTTGTCTGTTTTAAACAGAAACAATTTTCAGAGTTCACTACTAAGTCCCACTCAGCGATTCTGCTTTGAGGACTTTCCAGTAAAGCTTATAAAGTTCAGCAATAAATAAGAAATTTTCATGCCTTCTTGCACTGGTCCCAGGGTAATATTTCAATGAACTCACAACAAATACAACTCCTACACCTAAGTGGTCATGCTGAGGACTGTGTTATCTCCAAAATCAGCAAGATGCCTCTCCATCCTTGCAATCACCCACTCAAAAGAAAGTTGTCCTCCCTGTGTCTGTATGACAAGTGTGTGTTTTACTCCCTGAAGCTGCTACAGACCCTGGAGCTCCTCAGCTAAGAAATGTCTGTAGAGACATTCCCAGGAAAGTCTTACCAGTTCCACTCCAATGAACTTTCAGCTTCTCATTCACATTATGAACAAACAGCCAAAAATTCAGGATTGTGAAATTTACCTAATGTTCAAGGTTTGTGGGGACGATTCAGACACTGACATCCACTATGCATACATTCATTAAATGTGCCTTACTCAGAAGGATCCCATCACTTTGGCAACCCTACACAGTGTGGGAGGAAACCAGTGCCACTTGCAGATTCCCCTGTACAAATATTTGTTTGTTCTTGCATGGGGAGCATTTCCTAATGCTATTTCCTGTTTTCCAGTTGCTTTGTTCTACTCTCCAAGCCAGTCATCTCTCTCTCTGATCGGTGCTGTCTCTTCCCCTGCTGGGTACCTCTGAAAATTTCTTTGGGTCAATTCCTCTGCTGTTCCAACTACTTGTGTAGTTGAAGTCAATACTCAGGGCTCAGGGAAGTCCCTTGGCCCCTCATTGCCCTCTTCTCTTTTGGAGATCCTTCCATATTTCAGTTTGGAGACTAGAGCTGAGCGAGCCAAACCAGCACAGCAGGCTGGCAGGTGACTGGCTGAACCGAAGGACTTCTCTAAACTGAAGTTAAGCTGAACTGAAAGGCTTTTAAAAATATTTCAGGCTCCTGAATTCAATATTCAGTTGTTAATAAAAAAAATGAATACAGGCCCAGGGACATGTATGTGGTCAGGCCACTCGAGATGATTCCTCTGTCCCTGTTTGTGTGCCAGCCCCTTGCTGAGGGCTCTGTTTCCCCATTCACAGCTGATAGTGCAGCAAACACCCCTGGCAGTGGAAAGAATGTGGTCTGGACACAATCCTGGCAGCCACTGCAGACCAGGGAAGGCAGAATAAGGAAATCCCAGCCCCATGCACTGAGGGCTAAAGCTCTTACAAGGTGCCCTTTTGTCCATCCCACTCGTGGAGCTGAGAGCAGAGTGCTTACTGAGAATGTGAAAGGGTCCTCTGGAGCCCCCACTGCCCTCCTCTGCAGGCTGAGTATCCTCACTCATCTGGGGGCATTTCCACAGATTTTACAATAGCAGCATAAATCACAGTCAGAAGCTCGACCAAAGATTTACAATGCAGGTACTACACTCACATTTTTATAGCCCATTATTGAGCAAGTGAATTAAATATTTCCACTAGGCTGAAAGTGCAAAGGCGTTAATGTCCTGGGAAGAACAGAAATTACAAAGGCTCCAGATAAAATCTCTGTACTAGGATCAGCAATGGTAAGGAATTACAGGTCATTTAATTACATGACAGCCATAACAGCCTTGCAAAGTTGTGGATCACCGAGACAGCATGATCTTACCCTCTCAAAAAAGAGATAAAAATAAGAAACATAGGTTCCCATCAAGCAAGTTAAGCAGGTGTCTACTTCATTACTGTTACTTCATAATGGTATGACTAAATTGGTTTCTCATGCTAGGGTGCTTTACCTTTACAGTAGCCTTCAGAATCTAAGCAAAGGTGTGTACAATTACGATTATTTTGAGAGAACGCACTTTAGCCACATTTTCACTATCACCACAACAAGACAGAAAGAATTTCAGGGGAAATGGGGTTGCACAAGAAGCCACGTGCAGACTTCAAACTGCAACTGTGCTTACAGTCAAGCATCCTTGGGGCCATTGCAAGCGGAGCTCTGTCAGTGCATCCAGTGCCAGCTGATCCAGAAAAACGCTGGACTTGCACCTGAGCTTTGTCATTTACTGCTTTTACTTTCTGATTTCACCAGAAGAAAATTATTTCTGACAAAGGGTAGCTAATTCACATTTGTGAACCTGCCTTTTTGCTAACCCCTGAGTTCTCTGCTGTGCTGTCGGAATCTGAAATGTAAGGAACTCTCAGAACTTTGGGCTTGTAAGCTAAAGCTTAGAATTAAACACAGGATTTGATTTGAGAAGCCTTGGAAAAGGCTTCTAAACTTAAGTGCTGGAAGTGAGAATGTGAATTTATAGTTTAAAGCAGAGACATGTTAAGTAGAAGAAAGTTTAGAGTTTTAGTGTTTAAGATACAAAAGAAAAGTAGTTATAGAGGTGTAGTACTCTAAGCTTGTGTGTCATATGATTAAGAACTCTTATGCTGTAGTATAAGTCTACAAAAAAAAATTAAAAAAATATCCTTGTTACCAATGTTAATTATTAATGAATCTTTAGAAAGTCTTACAACTAAGTATTTTAGAACCTTCTGAACTATACTGTAATGATGTGAGCTCAACTCCCCCTGCTTGCTTATGTAAAAGATAAGAAAACTAAACCGTATCATCAAAAACAACTCACAAGTCCCATCTCAAATTCTTTCTAAAATTCCTCACACTGTGCCATTCAATCTAGCACATATATCATTGTGAAAAGTTTTAAATTTAATTTACCACTGTGTTGAAGTCATTAGCATGGAGCAATGTGACAGATTTTACCAACGCTTATTAAAAATAAAGCAGAGTGGAGCAAGCCATAAATAAAATAAAGTGCTGGCAAAGCCTGGAATGCAATGAATACATCTGCACTTACAGCAGTGGCCAAACCATAGTGCTTTATCATACGAAAGTAGCTTGAAATAACTTTTCAGTGTATTTGATATATGACACTGCTCTTTTAAAACCAAGACTAGAGCAAGCTTGTGAACTTCAAAGCGAAGTTGTTTCCGGTGGGAGGTTTATTTTGTTAGGAGCTCAACGTACTGTAGCTGTGACACTGAGCAGAGTTGCAATGTCAGGGTTCACAAAGTTCACCCACACTCTAAGGGCAGCAACCACATGAGTCTGGCAGCAAAAAAAAAAGCCACTGGTGGGGCAGTTCTTCCAAAGTTTAATTTCCCAAGCAGTTTATCTCGCACAGATTGCACACAACACCCCCCTACTCAAATCTCAACACAGAATGCAGCCTGAAGTGAGCGTTTGAATTTCTTTCTGTCTGGTGTATAATAAATCCAATTCATGTAAGGCAGTTTTGGCACTAAGCTATGTATTTGCACATTTCTGTTGGCTTAAGTCACACTTTCTGTTAGGAAAGCTGCTCAGAAAGGTTTATTTCCTCCACTCTTATAAATTGTTGGCATAAACAAGCATTCAAAAATTTAACCTCAGTTACTTGGCATTCTAATGGTTTACACTGAAACCCACAACCCTGGGTTTCTTGTTAAAATCTGTGTGTGAATTTAAGTGTATTAACTTTCAAAATATTTAAATTCAATCTAAGAGAATAAGAAGGGGGTGGAAGACATCTGACAGCAGCACCACTCACTTCCACTGCTGTCTGACTGGAGAGTGACACAGGAGAACCCACACAGATGATTCCTGAACTGGCAGAAAGAAGAGACAGGGAGATACCATCTTTTATTTTCGTTTTTTTTTTCAAATTTTGCTCTTCCATTTCTATACAGTTTCCTCTGCAAAGCAGTGTGTCCCCTCTCAGCATTATCTCCTTTGGTCTTGGCTCCTTTCTAATTCAGAGGGGAGGCTGGGAGGGGGATTTGGTTGTTTTGGTTTTTTTTTTTTTTTTTTTGGCTTTTGTTTCTTGGAGGCAGGAAGGTCAGCAAATAGCTTAAATGTTCTAAAAATCAAGCTACACATCGGCTTCAAAAAGAAGGGCACTCAGATGGAACAAAAGAACAACCAGAGTGCTTGGACAGTGGCACAGATTCACCTGAGTCATGCCTGCTGGGTGCCACAGTATCCCCAGCCTGAAAATGAAGGGATGAATAAAACACGCATTCAGCCACTGATTCCTACACATCCAGGCACACAAACTCTTTGGCATTTCTCCCCCTCTGAAATAATACAGGGGAAAAAAAAAGAATCCAAACAAATATCCCAGGGAAAATGATTTTGTGCTTCACAAATTCTGTTACAGAAAGGGGATTTATGTACAAGCAAAGTGTTTGTGTGTGCAGCTGGAACTGAGCTTTTTGAGATATGTACTGAAGCAATGACTAAGTCTTTTGTGTCTCAATCTACCTAACACTCGATTAGAGCACATTGACATGCAAAACACAGACACTTTCCAAAAAGGGTTACAGCACATCTACCAGGGGAAAAGGAGCAGTGCCAGAACAACATCATACCAGTCTTACTTTGCTAAAAACTCAGCAGCTCTGGGCAGTTAGCAGATCTTTGAATGATTTTCCTGACATCTTGCTACGTCAGCTGAGACTGGTAAATCAAAGGCAGCTTTCTTTCTGCTCCCACAGCTTCATCCCTGATGAACACCCTGCAGCTGGCTATGGAGGCAGTGCTGGGAACAGTTTATGGGTAGGATTAAATCTGGTTCACTCCTTCAGAAGGCTTTTTGTATCCATGCAAGAGAAAGCAGAAGGAGAAGGCAGAGCTGGGCCAGGAGCACTTTTGAAGGAAGCATTGCTCCTGTGAGCTGAGCTGGAAGTTTAGGTGGTGCTCAGGCAGTAGCTGACACCACAGGACAGCAGGGAAGCAATCTGCCCCTTGCACTCTTCTGCACAGGGTGTTTAGGGACATGCAGTTTCCTCATAGCTGTGTTGGGATGGGTGTTTTGTTTGCTTTTGAGACAGAGTTTGGTCTACCTTCTATGAACTATATCCACTATCCATGTATTCCTCACATGTGTGTTGCTAATCCTTTTCCAAGTGTCTCATATGTGAAGGGGGAAAAAAATGAAAACACAAAAGGCAAGTAAATAGCTGAGCAGATACAGATCATCAAGTCCACTGACACTTGACATAAAACAGATGCTGAATACCTTAACAGTGATGCTTACGGAGTGATGTAGTGAAGTACTGAGACACCAAAGCTAACCAGGGAAGTGCTCTTCATTGCTGGAAGCAGACAAGCCAGGTGAGCTGAGAAATTGGATATGTAATTGAGGATGTCTGATTCAGTACAGGCTGAACTGCTCCCAGGACCAAAGCCAGCTCACTTGTGTCTGCACAAGCGTACTGTCAAAATCCCAAAACAGGTTGAGTTTGGTAAATCAGGAAGGAAGCAACAATACCACACTGCAAGAACCCTTTAATCTTAAAATTAAGAGTGTGCCAGCTCAGTTTAAAAGCATTTGTTTTGCACCCTCTGCCTACATTCTATACTTACATTCACTGTAAAACTTTACACTGTTTGGAGTTTAAAAAAATAACCCTAAAACCCCATCAACCCAAACCCCAAACCTCAAGTAGTGACTAGTCACTAGACTAGTAGGCTAAGCAAATCTGGAGTGAAAGAGGTTAAACTGAGGCAGATGAACAGATTCTTCTGTACTGCATTCATACTATATAGGAAACCCTTCCAATGCCCTTGGCTACCTCCCCCTCAAAACCAGCACACCCCACAACAATTCTTATGTCAAAGAATTCAGACTACAACTTCTCTTTGAAAGCAGTTAAAAAGTATTTTGCTCCTATTTCTAATAAAATAATTTAGAGAAGACGACTCAGAGTGTATCCAATACTGGGCTCCTATGGAGTCCAGCAGCATTTAAGCAGCACAAAAGATGCTATCTGCTTGGAAATCTGTTTTGCCTCTTTGCAGTAGTCATGTTCCTTTTGTTCTTTTTAACTTAATGTAATTTTACAAATTTTATCAGAAAACAGAGGGAGGGAAGGTGATCTAATTTCAGTGGGAATGTCAGAGGAAATTTGTACCTACTGTAGCAGCAAGTAATGATGTATCTGTATGATACAGCAAGTAATGATGTCTGTATCAAATAAAATAAATTTATTCTTTCAGTTGTCCTCCTGCTGGGAAGTGCCAAACTTATCCCAAAGATCCTATGATCCTGTTCTTTAATTCATGTATTTTACATCAATGCTACCATGTATGTTATTCATTTTACATTCAGTCAAGGAAGTAATTAAGACAATAAATACAAATATGTGCTAATCCACAATTAATGAGCACCCTTGGAAGTATTTAATGCTCCCATATTTGTCAAACTACAAGGCACAGCAGCTAAAAAAAATTACCCAGATTGGCTCATGTGTCAACTAGGTATTCTTGGCTGGAAACACTAGTTACTTATAACAGAATAATCAATACAAAATATCTGGCATATCACCTTCCCTGACTATGCACTGGCAGTATTTTAGCAAAATAAAGTTCATCATGTGGTACCCCTCCTGCTGCCACCCCCCAGACAGCTTCTCCTGAAACAGCTGAAACTTCTTGGATGCTCTCAGCCAAGGCTGACAGCAAAATAAAAACCAAAAACGTTTTGACCCTGGCCAAACTTCTTTAGATGATCACCAGTTTTCATGAGGGGTGACGCTTGCTATGACCTCAGAAGCAGAGAAGGAATGGCTTCAATACGAGATCAATGGTTACCTCCTCTGTTGTCCAACTTTTTGTGGATTTCCAGTAGTGACAGGGAACTGGGGTGTATATAGGATGTGAAACATAAATTACTGACTAATTAGGTTTAATTAGATTTTTGCCTGTAGAGCAACCCATTTAAGCTGTAATTGCAAGCCATGGAAACCTAAATGTTGGCATTTGCACAAGGAGCACTGCCTAGCTGATCCCCTTCATCAGTACTTCATGCTCCAAAAGGGAGCGGTTGCTCTTTCCTAGGATTTATACTTTCTGCCTTTCCTTTTAAAAGATAGTAAAATTCTTCAAGCCACAGAAAACAAATCACTTAAAGCAAAACAATCCAAGAAATCATTACTCCTCTGAAAACTCCTCAAACTTGGACAGAAGTCCTGCAGATTGATGAAGAGCCAGGAGAGCTGGAGCTACAGACCTGTATGCACTTCTCCACAAGACTGATTATCAGGGAAAGAGCAAAAAAATAAAGACTGGTTTCAAAATCCAACAGTGCATACATGTTTCATGGTCAGGAAGTAATTTCCAAAGCTGAAAATACAGGCTCTGCAATGATGCTGCTTCTGCTTTTTTCAAGGCCAGTCCTGGAACAAAACAGCCCAGCACAAGCACCAAGCCTCTAATTTGTTCTCCAGAGCACATTTTCCTGATACATCAGATCCAAATAACAGCAGATAAAATGTTTGTAACAAAGACATGATACATTTCCTCATGCTTTAATTTTATTTCTTCATTATATAAGACAGCTTTTTAAATGCAGCAGACACCCACCTCCCTCCTACCTCCCCATACAGTCTGTCCATATACCTATGAAAAATATATTATTTAAACATTACTCAGAAAAAAAAATGCAAATCTGAAGAAACTCCATTTTGAGAGAAGAGCAGGGAAAAAAAAAAAAAAAGCTGCACCCAGCTGCCAGATTTTTCCCATGGTATGTGATAACCTTTGCATCTGAGAAAGGATGAGATCACATCTCTTTTCTAGATACTTAACAGTATAGTTTATGGGCTGTCACAATGTTAAGTCCTTCCACATCTGAAGCTTCAAATCCTGTCACTCTCCTGCTGAGCCTCTGCCAGCAATGAATCTCTGCCAAAAGCAGAGATTTCACAAAGCAGGACTTTGTGTCCAGCATCACCAGCTCCCAAATCAGCAAACACAATTTGGTGGCAAACGCTTCCTAATGCAGGTTCATCATTTGTTTTGGGTTAAAAGGCATTACAATTATTGGACTTCAGTCATCATTTCTGCCATTCAGCTGACACTTGAAAGTGTTCCTTGCCCTCCCTTTAAACACTAGATTTTGAAAATAAAGCACATCTCAGCAAAGTGTCAGGGTAAGCTCCTGACTACAGCCATGACCTCCAAGTTGTAATAAGAAAAATATAGCAACAAAAGCAAATTATTGATTGCATTTAAGCAGTAGATTCCTCTCTAACTGCTCCAATATATCATGTAATCCAGGAAAGAGAGATGGATGACTGGCAATTTACTCCATCTCCTGAGACTACTTGCCTGGAGGAGGCTTCTGTTTTCTGTCCATATTTGTGCAAGATGGAATATTCCTCCTGTCTTTTTCTTCAACTACTTTTCCAAATAGCTAAATTAAATAGAACTTCAGGAGGGGAAAAGGTCATGAAAACTCAGTTCTTATTCTCTAAAACTGGAATTCTTCTTCCTCCCTTTTTCTCCTAAATTAAATCATAAAGCACAAATATAGTAAGCACAATGCCTCTCTTTTGCAGTTTTGCCATTTTTATACTCAATTTTTATTTGCTAGCTAGAATCTATATATGCACATAGTATCATTATATATATTCTATATAGAACATATATAGAGAGCACTTTAAGCCTAATTTATGAATTCTTGCTCTGCAATTTTCCAAGAATGCTGTAATTTTTCAGCATCCATACACGATGCAAATTGTTAGTATTTTGCTCAACCTCTGCCTTGCTCTTTGTTCATCAAACACACCACACACAGCAGGCTAACCTGCCAGTCCAGACTGCACATTTGTGTCATTAGATCCCCAAGACTGTCACCTCTGTGCAGCTTACTGACATGTACTTCTAACACTACAGCTGTTAGAGGAGAAGGGAACAGAAGAGCAGAACAATATGCAGAGCAGATCCACTTCTTAGGGAAGTCTGCTGCCTCCCTGGTGTCCAGGTAAAGGTGGGAAGCACAAGCTTCCTGCCCTGGTACTGCCCTTGATCCTTATCTGCCAGTACTGTCCCAGGTGCACACTGAGTCACAGACACAGAATTCACACATACACAGAATCCACACAATTACTGGATTCAAAGAGATCTTCAAGATCATCAAGTCCAACCCAGCCCCAGCACCTCAACTAAACCCTGGCACCCAGTGCCACATCCAGGCTTTGTTTAAACACATCCAGGGATGGTGACTCCACCATCTCCCTGGGCAGGCCATTTCCAGAACTTTATCACTCTTTCTGTAAAAAACTTTTTGCTAATATCCAACCTGTATTTCCCTTGATGCAGCTTAAGACTGTGTCCTGTGGTTCTGTCAGTGCTACCTGGAGAAAGAGACCAACCCCACCTGACTACACCCACCTTTCAGGGAGTTGAAAGGTGTAAGTCATATAAAATAAGGTCACCTCTGTGAGTCTCCTTTTCTCCAGGCTAAGCACCCCCAGCTCCCTCAGTCGTTCCTCACAGGGCTTGTGTCCCAAGGCTTTCAGCTGCCTTTTTGCCCAGCAGGCAGGGATGCAGCTGGAACAAGAAGGCTGAGGGTAATCGATAGAGAATTCAGGCTTGGGACAAGGGACAACTGGTTAAGGGCTGAGGAGTATAAGCAGTGTTCTTCTGTGTCATTCCAGTTGCAGGGAATGAAGAGGGAAGGAACAGGAGGAGCCAGCAGATCAATCCCTGGCCCTGAGCCTGGAGGCACTGGAAGGATTGGGGGGTTTTGATCTTGGTTTCATTTACACAGCTGCAGATCTGCTGGTGAGAGACAGGGGAAGTCTCAGAGGGGGAAAAGGATCTTTGCAAAGAGTTTGCAGAGATTGCTGAAGGAGCTTTGAAGTAGATTTGAAGGAGGGAGGAGACAAAAGCTCCCTAGAGATAAGACTGAAGACAGCACACCAGTTTTAAGGATGGTGTGTTAGTGAGGTCCTTCCACCTGCAGATCACAGAGGCAGGGCATGGAGATCCCTGCAGCAGCAGAGACACACGGGTTATTGAAGTGTGGGAGATCACAGGAGTGCCTGAGAACAGTCACACAGGAACTGGGGCTTCTTCCCTGCCAAACATAGTGGGAACAACAGCTCAAGTGCACCTAGACCACTGCACTAGGAATGGGCAGTGAACAGGAGGAGCTGGAAGATGTGGTGCAGCAGGAAAACTCCTTGGAAGGAGAGGAGAAGAAGGAGAGGAGAAGAAGGAGAGGAGAAGAAGGAGAGGAGAAGAAGGAGAGGAGAAGAAGGAGAGGAGAAGAAGGAGAGGAGAAGAAGGAGAGGAGAAGAAGGAGAGGAGAAGAAGGAGAGGAGAAGAAGGAGAGGAGAAGAAGGAGAGGAGAAGAAGGAGAGGAGAAGAAGGAGAGGAGAAGAAGGAGAGGAGAAGAAGGAGAGGAGAAGAAGGAGAGGAGAAGAAGGAGAGGAGAAGAAGGAGAGGAGAAGAAGGAGAGGAGAAGAAGGAGAGGAGAAGAAGGAGAGGAGAAGAAGGAGAGGAGAAGAAGGAGAGGAGAAGAAGGAGAGGAGAAGAAGGAGAGGAGAAGAAGGAGAGGAGAAGAAGGAGAGGAGAACTCTCCAGGCAGAGAAGGAGAGGTGGTAGGGTAGCTCTGTATGTGGCAATGGGGATGTTTGGAACATGCAGTGCCAGGTTAACAGCTGGGTTTGATGAATTTAGATGTCTTCTCCAACCTAATAGATTTGTGTATTCTACAAATCTAGGTGGCTTCTGCTTTACAAGAGGATTAAAAAATAAGCTTTAAATTTGATTTAATGTCTTTCCTTTAATTAGATACCTAGACAGACTCTAATTCATATTATTTGTGCAGAAAGTTGAATTCTACAAAGCTGCAATGAACGCAGGAAGGAGCCTTTAGATGAAGGAAGGAAATGACCTTCTAGAAAAAAACTAGACTAAAAAAACCATCCCCTATCTAATATAACAGACTGATGGCTGGGGGGGTGTGATTGCTCTCTAAAATACCCTATAGAGCAGGCTTGTTTATGCTACAGGATAATGCTGGACTGTTAAAAATGGGGATGGAAATAAGTATAAGCAGGAAATTACCAGATTGCTCCTTACCACTAGAGGAGAGCTGGGGGGAAGGGAGAGGAGGGAAGTGAAGTAACAGTAAGATAATGTTTGGATGAAATTTATGAAAGGATTACATAGTGCTCTTTTGCGAGCAGAAGGCAGCCAGGGAAGTGCCCTTGCTCATAAACTCAAATACTGCATTTTCTGTAACCTGAGTGAAAAACAATAATAAAGAAGTTATAGTACTATGAGGGCCCACTTTTGGTTTGCAAATTATCAATATTTTTAAGTAAGACAACAAGCTTTGTAGTATAATGAAGGCTGTAGGATTTGGCTTATAAAATGCAATGGCACAAAACCTGAAAAAAATATTCCAAATAGAAAAAATTTCCCACCACAATTACTGAAGCTCATCAGCAACAGAATGAATTGTAAATACATTTCAGAGACTTTTGGTTTATTTTCCCGATTTAGAGAGAATTGCTAGGTTATGATCCTGTGAAATAGCACACTGAAAGGGTTTAGTTTAGATACAGGATAAAAAATGAAAGGTATATATAGGTTCTGATGAGAGCATATCAAACTATTAAAAGGACTAATGGATGGGCATGAATAATAAAAATTAGGAAGTTTTTTCCTGAACTTAAGAAGGCATTTCCTTAAACTATCAAAGCAATGGATGTTGCAGGGATTAAGGTTTAATACTGAGAACCTGGACCACATTTTGTGGATTGGAAAAGCTCTGTATCAGAAATGATGTGGAAGAAAAAAAAGGTTGGCAAGGCTAAGGCAACTTTGCTTGAATTCGAGGGCCTACACAGAGCCAGATGGTTCAAAGGAGGCCTGAAAGCAATCTAGAAGGGAATTCAGAGGTCTGAGGGCTCTATATTAACTAGGCTTCTGATTACTGAACAACAAAGAGGCATTTCAAATTTTCTTATGGAGAAAAAGGGGACACAGGCCCTAATACAAAATAAATCAAAATAATACAAAATCAAATGTGGAGGTGAAGGTTATGAAATGCTGATAATATGCTCTGGCCAGCTGAAAACATGTCTGGAAGGCCAGTGTGGATAGAGAACCCAGCAATATCCCTAAAGTTCTAGGCAGGCATTACAATTGAAATGAAGTAAGCAGTCAAGCTGAAGACTCCTAAGAATTATCTGGAAAAATAACAATCCTATAACTGAGTTGAAAAAATTGCATCTAAACCAGACCCATGATCAACAAGCATAGAAAATTTTATGGCAGTGTGAGAAACTTACAGGCAGGACTAAGTTAAATTCCAATTTTGAGGCAATGGCCAAAAAAATCTTTTGACGTGTTACTGCAACATGGCAGGGAGTATGAATGGGACAGATTCTAAGTAGTTGGCTTCATAGTAGGAGGGGTGATCAGGCAAGTAAAAAAGAAAAAACACAGAGAATCTTTCTCCAGAGGAGATGAAATGAGATGACTGGAAGAATCACATCGGTTAAAATAGTACTGGCTAATTATTTCCCTAGTAAAGGCAGTTGATATCAAGAGACACCAATCTCTAATTAAAGAGAAATAGGAGGTGCACTTTGAAATACCACCAGGAGAAAAGGCTGACCCAGAAACTGTTCTGTGCCTCTCTGTGACTGCCACCCCAAGTGGGTCCTTCGAGAGCACACAGGAGACACGCTGACCAAGAAAGGTTCATCTGCAAGGACTCTGAAAAGCCTGACTTGAAGAAACAAGCAGAGTGCAGATTCCACATCCATAAACACCTCCCAAGCACTGAAAAATGGAAGTAGAATTTCCAGTGGGAGACACTCCACCATTAGAAACTGGACTGGGATCCCCAGCTCATTTCTCTTGGGTCAGTTGCTGCTAACATTGTCTTGACATTTAAGTAGAGCACTTCCCTTTGGCAACAACAGAACTATGTGTGCCATATTAAAATATCTTGGATTTGTTTCTTTCTGCTCCTATGGTGAGGGCTTGCTAAAAATTCCTGGACTTCAGAACTCCAGCAATAATTCCAAAACAAAATATTGGAAGTACATTTTTTCAAATGCCTGTAGCAACAAAAATAGCACCTTGAGCATCTCAGGAATCCACTGCCCAATTGCATAAGTTTTCCACTCTCTTCTTCCCAACTTTAAGACTGTGTGAGGGGAGGGTGGAGAAAGAGCATCAGAATCTTGAAAGAAAGATGCTGTCTATGCAGTCCCAAAGCCAACAGGAGACCCCACACATCAAGAGATGAAGGGATTTACTCTGTGACTGGTGCAGGATAAATCAGTGTGCCTTACATGTTCACAGCCCTCAAAGCACTTCCATTTCAGCTTCTACTTTTCCTCCTCTTCCACACTCCACTTGATCCTCAGGAGAAGATGTGCACTGCTCAGGATGAGCCTAAACCTGCTGGGGGAGCTCATCACCGGTGAGCTGTTGATCCACTGTCACAGTGTCCTCTGGTGAAGGACACCCCCTGCCTTGTGCTGCTCCAACACCAAGCAGCATCCATCATGGATTACTTCTCTAGCAGTAGCTCAAAAGCCAAACCTGGTGTCTGTTTGTAAGACAGGAGGTGGCAGCTACACACAGGAGCCACATGTGCATTTTAACAACTCCTATCTATATGGAAACGAGTCAAAATCTACAGGGTGATTTAGTCCAGGGGCTGTTTCTGTGATGAAAATGCAGCCACATTCTAATCCCAGCAAAATCACCATTCTGAGACAGAGCTGTCTCAAAAGCAACACTGGTCCTTGAAGATTCTAATCATTGACTTCAGCTGTTCATCACTTTCACATCCCACAGAGTTGTAAGGAATAGAAAGCAGCACTGCAGCTTCTCTTGTCAGCTCAGCCCCCCTCCTATTCTGCATTTTAATGAAGAATTTAATCTAAAATAATTATTTGCAGATTGTTCACTCAACTCCAACTGTTAATTTAAAAGAAGCAAGCACATGAAGCCCTCCAGGAGTCCTAAAACACAATCTCAATAGACACAGAGTTATTATTTTTAGACACCTATAAAAATTGGTCCATGGTAATATGACGCAAAAGCTTATTGCCATTCCACTTTTCTGTTCATATCCATCACCTAACTTTGAAGATTCAGGTCCCCCTACCCTGGACGTGAAAACTGAAAATCCTGTGTGTGGGGTTTGCTCTGAAGCTAAGGGCATGTATGTGAGAACAGAATATGAACTTTCAAAACTGTACATGACAGAAAATCTCGGATTTTTTTTCTTAGATACCAGAATAGCCAGTATTTACAATGATATTTTTCTCATTTTTAGAGAAGTAAGCTCTTGTGCTTCAGAAGCAAAGCTACTGGAAACAGAAAGGTTATCTGGATTTCTACCAAAGTACTATCCATGTAGTCTGAAAAGAGATTACATGTTTTAAATCACTACTTTGGTAGCTGGTTTTTAATATAGCCCCAGCTCTGCTTGGAGAGATTTTTTCCTGGCTTCACTTTTCCATCTAGAGCTTTTTTTGCCACCTCATGAATTTTATGTGTTTGTAGGGGGAGGTGCAGGGGGAGAACAAAGATTATCTCCAAGGATGAGGGCTCCATAAGCCCTCCACATAACCAATTCCAGTGCTTGGTCACCCTTAGATTTAACAAGTTCCTGCCTATTTTTAAACTGGAATTCCTGTATTTTAGCCTGTACCCACTGGCTCTTATCCAGTGGCACCCCTGAGAAGAGTCTGGCTCCATCTCCTTCACTCTCACACCAGGTGCTCATACACATTCACAAGATCCTTTTGAGCCTTCTCTTTTCAAGGCTGAGCAGCCCCAGCTCTCCCAGCCTCTCCTCACAGGACAGATGCTCCGGCCCCTTAATCCCTTCTGTGGTCCTGTTTTGGACACACCCCAGTATTTCTGAGTCTTGTTCTGCAGAGCACAGACCTGTGCCCAGCACTCAGTGGTGCTGAGAGGAACCAAAGGAACACCTCACTCAGCCTGCTGGCAATTCCCAGTGCAGCAGTTCCCAGCATGATGCTGTTGGCTTTCTTTGCCACAAGGACACGCTTGGTGCCCTCCAGGACCTCCAAGGTCCTTCTGTGCCAAGCTGTTCCCCAGCCAGTTGGTCTGTGCTGGTGCCTGCAGTTATGTCTCCTGAGGTGTGGGAAGACTTTTTGCCCTCCTGTTGGCTCCCTGCTCCACCTGTCCCTCTGAATGGCGGCACCGTGACCCCCTGGAGCAGCCACTCCCCCTGGTTCTGTAACACCTGCACATTTCCTAAGGGTGCAGTCTGTCCATCATTTGTTATTAACAAATACACCTTTCTCATGCTAAATTGTTGGGTTTTTTTTTTTTTTCACTTTTTTGCAGTTCAGCAATTGATGCCTCCATCTCTCCTGTAAGGGCTTGTCTATTCACCATTACCAGTAGTTTTTCTAGTCCTGCTAAAAGACCAGCAACTTAATAATTATGAACTCTAGATTCAACACCTTATAATCTCCAGCCTTCCCTTATGGACTCTAAGAATTCATACTGCTCTTGTCATATTCAAGGTTATTCAGGAATTGAAAACGGAGCAATGCAGAGCCATTACACAACGAACCTTTGATCTCTAAAATCCAACCCAACATGAGATTTTCTTTTTTATGACTTGACTTTAAGATTTACTCCAGCTCTAGCTTATTCAAAAATCCCAGGAGGCTGCTCCAATAACTCATTTTGAAATTTTGAACACTGATCCATCAGACACAGAACAAAATTATAGCTTACTACTGAAGTCAAGAAAAAGAACATCTGCTGTTGAGAGCAGAGCTGATCAGCTGTGAGCTTTTCCACTGGGGAACTCATAAAATGAGCTGCTAGAGAATTCACCATGTTTTCTTGTAAGGAAAGAACAATAGGAAATACTTTCACTTACTTACTCTTTAAAACCATCCCAGAGAACAGCAGTTAAAGCACACATATCTGCCTCAGTATGGACAGAAAACTCAGGGGGGAAAAAAAGCCAAAACAAACGAGTATTAATAAAAATGCTTTAAAAATGAATTTTCCATTATAGAGGGAAATCAGCCAGTTCATTTTGTCCTCATTAACAAAGACGTCTTCCAACAACAATGGCATTGTGGCAACTCAGTAAGGAAAGTCAGGGCAGCCCCCATCCCCCAGTGATGCTGCTATCAACATGCCAGTGGAAGCACACTGGCTGAAGACTAGGAATAAGCCCTGCTCAGTAAAAAATGAAATACATTAATCACATTCATTCCATAACTGGGTTCACCTCTGAATAGAGGAAGCTTAAGTTTTGCAATGATTGTGTTAAAAAAATGTGCTTGGGAATCTAAAAAATACCTGGAATGCACATTTGCGGTAAGTGAAATTTAAGGTGATATAGGAAATTAAAAAGAGCACCTTGTGGCACTACTCTCAGCTTTGCATAGTTATCAGGAACTAAAATGTAGTCTTCTTTCATCACAAAAGCCCCAGTGCTACTTAATTTTAATGTGGGCTGTGTTTTTTTTTCATTACAGAGCATCTGACTGTATCAGTCATTATTAATTTAGCCATTCCTCCCTTCCTAAGACCTTGCTTGCAGTTGCTTAAAACTGCTTCAAAACTGAACTTTTGCACTGACATTTCCCCTTGCAGCAGTCAGCCTGTATTTGGAAAATTTTATCCAGCACAGGCATTTCCAGGAGACTAAGGGACACTGTTTTACTCATTTTTAACTACTCACCCCTTTTGAGGTGCCCCACTCTGGTCTCAGAACATTCTCAGTGTAGCTTTTGTTTCAGAGACTGGCATAGAGATGCCTCTATTTTGGCAATTCAGAGAATTTGCAACCTGAAAACCTGCAGAGAATCCTAGCTCATGCTAAAGCAGAGGACTTGAATTTCAGGGATTAAACTCTCTGAAAGTCTGTAAGTTTATGGGTCTTAAAGGTAGCCAGAAACTTAAACCATCAGATGCCAACAAATTTCATATCCCCATAAATCCAGCAAACAAATTTCTCCTAAGTTTGCAACTAGAAAACAAAACAAAATCCAAACCAAAGAAAAAAAAACCCCAAACCAACAACAACAAAAAGGAAAAAAAAACCCCTAAAAAAAACCCCAAAAAACCACCAAAACCCCAAAAAAACACAACCCCCCAAAAACGCAGATGAACAAAAATTGCTTAACCTGAAGACTTTAAGACTCTAAATTTATAAAAGGCAACTGAGAAATATAAGCTTTAGTCAGAAAATCACACCATATAAAAGTCAGGGTTCTGAAAACAAACGAGTTAACAAAATTATGAGAACTGCTAAAAATTAAAATTATGAAAACTGCCAGGAAGGGAGGAAAATGTAGGGAGAATCAAGGGTGTTTCAGGAGTCTGATCACCCCAGATGGAAAAAAAATGGGAAAAAAAGGACAATTATCAGCTTCTGCCATGATCTCTGCTTTTCAAAATATCGAGACAAATGGCACTGTGCCAAACTTTTTTTACTCCTACCATGCTGCCTCTTCAAGGAGTCTTCACCAGCATGTATTTCCCATTCCAGTTTGCATTTCAGTACTGATCCCTTTTCCAAACTGCACTGATCTGCAGCATGGCTATCATCCTACAAATTGCAACCTTCCAGAACTGGAACTTGCTCACTGATTAAAGTAAAATACAATTTGAGTGCTGTCAGCAAGCTTCTCTGTCACACAACTGGACTGCCTGACCAGCACCAGGTCTTGGCACTGCAAACCTGGGAGGAATAAAGGTGGAGAAGGGTTTTGAAGAAGAATGGCAACACTTCTGGAAATCTGTGTTGAGCTCCTGTTTAGGGATGAAGAATAGTGACAAGACAGACTGAAAGTCATTACTGAGCTTCCAATCCACTCCTGTCCCCTTGCTAGTCATTGTGAGACAGAAATCAAGAGCAGAGAGGATTCTCGGGGTGGCTGACACCATTTCAAAGGTTTTTCTCCATCCTAGAGGTGAGTGATGGATGTGGAAGGTTGCAGGAGGTTTGCCCACATCATCTGGCCAGTAGGACAGAGCAGCAGGGCAGGAAGCCTGCAGGACAAAAAGAAATGGTCCCCCAGTCCCAGAGAGTGCCTGTGCCTCAAGTCCTCATTCCAAGAGAAGCAAGGACAAATCTGAGGCAGATTATTTCTGTGAGATAGCTTTCTGCTCTGCATCACTCATCTGCTGCATTAGAAAGCAAGGAAGAATTTCCTAGGTCGATTCTTAATCCCAGGCTCAGCCTCCTGCACCTTTCCTGCTGTGCAAAAGCAGCTCTCCTCCCCCAGCCCCATATTCCAATCAGCCCACAACCCTGCCACGAGGCCTCTTTCTCATAACATCCCAAACCCTGCAAATCTCTGCTCTGCCACTAAAGCTTTGAAAGCTTGTCTGCTGAATGAAAGGATCATGTAAGGTTTTATTAACAATGAAGAACTGTGAAGACCCACAAAAACATTCTTAACAGGAAACCTCTTTTTTTTTTTTTAAATTGTAAACTGTTTTCAGGTGAAGTAGAAGGGATTAGGTTGGGTACAAGGATCACTGCAGTGATGTGTCTCATGAGGACCCTGCTCTGTACTGAACACACAGGGAATCTGGAGGCTGCATGATGCAATGTTATATGAAACCCAGGAAATTCCTTGGTTTATCATTTTGCAGTTATGACTCAGGATCAGTTCATTTGCTGCTGAGAACCTTTCCACAAACCCTGTGGAAGTTTGTCCCACCTACCACATCAGTGGTAAGGAACAGGATATTGCACTGTGCATGCAAACTGCCTTAGGCACAGCTGTGATGTAAATCACTGGCAGGTAAGGGAAGCATCACTTCATGGGTTTTACACCAATCCATCACAATCTAATGCTGCACAAAGCATTACCACTGCTCACACTGCTGTAAGCATGAATTCCTATCTAAAAAAATATTACTGCTTTTACTGAACTGCATAGTACATTCCTTTCAAATATCCCCAGCTATAAAAATATATGTAAATACATGACTATCTAAAAAATATATAAAAATATATATAAAGTATGTAACCCCCTGTAGCAACTATTGGTAATGTTCTTCTTACATCATTGTGGAAATGTAGTTTGTGTTTTTAAGTTCACAGCCACCACGAAAACAATTAGAAGTTTTCATAATGGGAAAATGTGGGAAGATTTTTCCTTAGGACCTGTATCAAAACCAACTTATGCTCAAAGGCTACAGCTCATGAAGTTTATAGGGGATAGCAGGTAGGTGGAAATACTCAACAGCATTACGGCAAATATTTAGCACCTCTGGCTCATCTGGCTACCACAACATTTCAAATACATATCCATTTACTGAAAGCATTCTCAGGAATAAAAAATTAGAAACAAGATCCTCAGGCACATACACCAAATAAAACAAACATAGAATTACTCCCCAAACCCCTGTACTGAAACTTCAGAGATGGCTTTCAAGCAATCTGAACAGCTGGATGGACAAGAAAGAAAAGGATTCACAAATTCTTTCCTTACTTAGATAAAAGTAATTCCTTCTGAAAGTATTGACAAAGCCATTCAAGATTAATGAACTAAGAAATATTACAGTTTGTCAAATAGAGGCCAATAGATAGTATTTAATTTATCACTATTTAGCTTAAATTTACCCATGCAAAACACCCCCAGGATAAAGATGTGTTTTCCACATATAAAAATGAACAGGAAGATCAGACATTTTTCATCAACCAAACCAAAAGAGATCTAATTCAGGGTTCCAGTTAAATCTACTTTCTTCACTCTTTCATACCCATAAAATACAAAACAATGAGCAGAAAATTCCTTTGTCATACCAGAGCCTGGAAACCATGGAGACCTCTGTGATGTAGTGTCTGAGAGCATAAACAATGCTCAAAGATCAAAAGTAAAATTATATAACAACTTAGCTCAAAAAAAATCCCCCAAGCCAACTATATTGTCTATAGACATCACAACCACTCTTGGTTTTTCTCCACCCTTACTTCTCAGGCTGCTCAGCCTTGCCTAAACAGTTCTGGGTGTCATTTAATTTCATGCAGAGTATGCAAGATGAGGAATAAAAATCACTCTACGATTTAAAAAAACCCAGAAAATATGTTCAAATAGAGTGTCAAACTTGACTGTGGACTTACAGCTTCCACTTTCTTAAAAGTCACACCTGCCACATCATTTTACACTAGGAACAAGATCAAGCCAAATATCCCACTTTTGCAGTTTGATTTTATCTCCTTCCTTTACTTTTTTTTTTTTTTTTTGGTTTTTGTTTTAATTTTAGGTGGCAAAAGCCCATTTGGAGAGGTTTTGTTATTTGTTAACACCAATATCTTTTATCTACTCTGAGTAGAGAAGCAACCTACAGTGTTACTGCTTACCTGTCAAAACATAAAGTCATTTTGTCAAGGTCAGCCTAGAACACTGTAAGAGACTGCATCCCTTTAAGGACTAAAGAATGGATTTGCACCAAAAGGCAGGGGTGCTATTTTTATACAATAGCTTGTGAACAGGAGCAGCCTAAAACACTCAGGAAGTTGCCTCTTTGGGGCTGTCATCTTGCACAGTAATTTCATTTTCCTTCAGCCAGTCCTTACAGACTCAAACTATGCTCAAGTGTTTCCCTGCATCACTTTCTGAGTCTCCCTCTCCCAGGGTGGCAGATGGGTCAAGGAAATTCCCTTTCCTCTTTTAAAACCCTGCAGAGGGCTTGAGGGACTGATGGTGGAACTGATGCACAGCTCAGTGCAGCCTTGCACACCTCCCACCTAAGTGAGGAATATTTATTTTCCCACATACTGTGTTACAATAGGATGTATGATGCAATACAACATTAGGGTTAGAGTGATTCAAATGGAATGCTGGAAAAGTGAGGCTGAAAACCAGCTTTCCTTTGAAATAACATTAGTGTCTCTGCATCTTCTTAACAGAAAAAAGATCACAAATTATTCACTTCCTAACAGAGCATTTAGTTATGCTTTTTTGCTATGAAATTTAAAAATGCTGGACTGATCTGGATCAATTAAATTCCTTTCAGTACAATAAAACTGTATTAATCAACAGTGCCTTATTATTTTATTGTGACTAATAATGTGACAGCATGGTTTTGATTTTTTTGACAAACAATATTTCTGAGATCTCTAAAAGTTCCAAGTGGCATGATTTATCTTGAAAATCTACATAAAATATGGTACGTCATCTTTCCTGCCCTTCTCCCTCTTAATAAAAATGCACAGGAAGATGCTTCTCAAAAACCGGCATTTTTGTTGTTCTTCCTGTCAAACAATTGTCTCTTTTCTACAGATGAAGACTACCATTCATATAAATCAATTGTTTTATAAATGGAAAACTGAGATGGAATTATGATTGAGAAGAGAGTGGAGCTGCTAGCTCACCAATATTATTTCTGTAACTATTTCTTTTATTATCTGTATATCCCAAGCAAAGTATTGAACAAAAAAATCAGAGAATCTTGGAGTGCCTGGAGCAAGAAGTAGTAAATATACTAATCACACTGCCATTCATCACATCTTAGTCCTGAGTCTGGTGACAGTGTTTGCTTTTCCCAGCAGATGTTTACATAGGTTCTGTTTGCATCTGCTTTACTCTCGTCTTGGTTAGCACACTTGGAATGACACATCAACCAAGAGGACTCTGAAAATGCCTCAGTGACCCAATACACACAGATGTATGTAAGATATGAAAGATATCAAACACTGAAAAGTCACGCACCAACCCATCAACAGTAGACTACAATTTCTCTTAGCCACTCAGTTTAAAATACCTCTAAAGCCTTTAGAAAAGTCTCCTTTTTGAGACAGGGAGACTTTTTTGGTTAAACGCATCTGCATTAGTGGGCTGCCATGGCATCTCCACCTTCACAAGCACATTCCCTTGCAAAATCAGCTTTACCAAGGTTTTGCAGCATTCAGCTTGGAAACTACAAATAACGAGCAGCTGGCTCTCCCTGTGTCCAGAGAACCCCTACACCCCCGTTAGGTCACTGAAATTCTCTTTACAGTGGCACTGAGGGCACACTGAGACACGACAGATTCCCAGAGCACAGTACCTGGTCAGCAGCAGGAATGGACTCCCACCTGCGCTTCAGCAAGTACAGGGATTTCCGGCTCATCCTCCTGAATCTGTTCTAGAGGCTTTGCCAGACTTGACAAAAAAGCTTCTGTCCCAAACCAGCAGCAAGAGCCTTAATTCTCACTCCTGCTCTTCATTGTAGAACGGCAGAGCTCCCCGAAGCACTCAAGTTGGTGTGAGCTGCGAGGTGGAGACTGGTCAGAGCCCAGCTCCTGCTGCTCCTCAAAGCATCTGCTCCTTCAGTGGCACAGCAAGAGGCTGAGGCAGCGAGCAGCCACCAGCCACCTCGCAGGAAGGAGCCTGGAGTAGGTAGACAACACCAGACGCACTCAATCTGAAAATAGCTGTTGCTTAGGAACTGGAGGGGTAAAACGCAGCACCTCGGATGTATAATTGAGAGCTTTTATAGTTAAAGAGAATTAAAAAGGCTGGACCCGTGTTTCTCTCTCCATCACCGTGCTTTTACAGCGCTGGAGGAAGGATTGCTCGATTTCACTGATTCTGGGGCTACGCCTACACCTCCAGCAAGCCAAACAAGTCTTGATGACAGAGCAGCAAATTACTCCCACACATCCAGGAGCCCTCGTAAAAACGTGTGCACAAAGTGTGCCATGGGTCCCACCTGAAAGATCTCGGCAGCACCAAGCACTGTGTTCTAGTACAACGATTAAAGGGCAATTTGCATATTTTTTCTGCAGAGCAATAATATTCCAAGGGTGAATTCCGCTAGTCACATTTTCTTGTGGCACGTGCCAACATTACAAACTGGATGGATATTTTCCCCTCACATGATGTGGTTCGACAGATTGCATTTATATGTTCGAGACTCATTTCCTTAGGTGGATTAAATATTCCTGAACACTTCGGAATGTCTTTAATTTGGAACTCAGTTTTGAAGTTTTATGCCTAAATTCTTAGTGCTAGCGCATATTAATCTTTAAAGTTAAGCATGAAATGTAATGAAATTCACTTTGCTCTTCCTGCTTAATTTCAAATCCATAAATTCCCAGCACGAAGCACTTACAGCAGGCAGCACTGTCTTCAGGGATGAAAAAAGAAAGGAAAAAAAAAAAGAACAAGTATGTACCAGGAACTCCCTGCTCTTTGTAAGGCAACCTATAATTCAATCCAATTAGAGCAGCCTTAGTAGTATAATTATTCTAAGAGAAAAGGAATCCTGCAACATGCATACACATACATGTGGGCAGTATCAAAAGGGGAATGCAATGGTGGTCTCGGTAGTAGCCATGAGCAAGTTAAATACTGCAAAGACAGCTTTTTGCTTGTGCCATTAACATTCTATTGAATTGCAGATGCCTATCACGAGACAAAGTGCTGCAAACAGAAATTCCCACAGGCCTCAGTGCATTTCATTTGAGATCCATCTCTACCTGGAACTCCAGCACTTCGCATTTCACTCCCACGTGCAGGAAAGGAACATGTTTTCCAAGTGGGCCATTAAGAAGTATGACATGCACTGTAGCAGCTTCCCCTCATGTTTCAACACATGCCATAGAAAACCTACTAGCTCTTAAAAAAAAACAACCTTCACTGAATCAGAGCTTTTTTTAATGAGTCTTGATAGAGTAACTTCAGGAGTTTAAACGTGGATTTTAGTTTTACATTATGATAAACCAGTGATTTCCCTTCCTTTTTTTTTCCTTTCTAGGTTTTAAGGTATTTAAGTATACCTAACACATCACTCACCTTAATTTTTTAGCAAGATCTTGTTTTTTTTACAACAGGTGCATTTTTAAAGGACACAAACTGGCAACAATGTAACTGAATCACAAAAGGGTTTAAAAAAAGTCTTTTCTATTCTGCAAAAAATCAGAACCTCCTTAATTTCTCCTAACATTTCAAAGAACTTAATTATATTAGGTTTAATGCTATTCCTATCTAGACAATTTTCACAGTCATGTAAAAGAGAGAATCTAAAGCTACAGTGAAATAACTAAGGCATATTTACTTCTCTCTAATGGATCTTTTTTTCCTTTTCTTCCTTGGTTTTTGAGTCTGGGCACTAGATAACACAAGGTAATCAGAAAGGCTGGGTCATTTTGGAACTCTTCATCAGGAACTGTAGCAAGAGGACTAAGGGAATGTCTTCAAACTGCCAGAGAGTAGGTTTCGATTAAACGTTAGGTAGAAATTATTTTCTGTCAGGTGCTGAGGCCCTGGCACAGGGTGCCCAGAGCAGCTGTGGCTGCCCCTGGATCCCTGGCAGTGCCCAAGGCCAGGCTGGACAGGGCTTGGAGCAACCTGGGATAGTAGAAGGTGTCCCTGCCCAAGGCAGAGGGCTGGAACTGGATGATCCTTAACATTCTTCTAACCCAAACTGTTCTATGATTCTACAGTTTTCTTTTCCCACCTCGTTATAGATCCTTTCATGCTTTTATGACACCACTGGAGTGTCATTTGTACAAAGTGTCCATGTGAAAATCCTTCACCTGAGGTAAGAGCAAGTACAAAAGGCTGGAGCTCTAATAATGTGTTTCTGTTCTTTCAGCACTAGATAGGAAAGGCTATTTTACCCAAGCAGGAAAATTCCTGAACATCAGTACTGGTAGTGATGTCTTGTTTGCAGCAATTGTAATAGATAATTACAGGAGAGAGCTACTACAGATAATTTTGGAATGGATTGTGATACCATTAACACTACTGGCATAATTTCCTTCCAGTGACAGGTCAAGAGCAAACCAGTGGCTACATGTGGCTTCTCTGCACCTCCCCACACAGTTCCAACACCTTGGTCAATAATGAAAGGATTCATGGCGAGAGAGCCATCCAAGTTTTAACAAGTTTGTCAGGTTAAAAAAAGAAATAAACCAAACAAAACATACCCACACTGTTTGAAATTGCATTGCTTTGATGTCCTGATGGAGACAGCTGAGTAAGAAATACTTTCTCCATACATCTAATCCATCTTACTGCTACTGAAAAAACCTTTCTGTTGGATGACTCAGTTCTGTCTGGATCAACTGTTTGAATTACAGCTCAAAAATTATATTAATGAAAGCTGTCATGGTTTTATGCCTTTTTCCATTGTTCCAAACCCTGCAAATATCAACAAAATCAACAACTTCGCCAAACTCAAGACTGAAAACTTGCTTGAATGCCTCAAATGTAGCAAAAGCCAAAATCAAACACAAAATACTGAGCATCTGACCTGTGAGCCTCTGGGTCCTCGTTTGTGATCCCATTCAGAATGCCCCATGAGCTGCAAAACAAAGAAAAGCAGAGCTAAGTGATAAATTGCACTCATTAGTTTTAATTGAAACACTCATGCTTTTACATCCATTACACATTTTTCTTGGAAATAAACAGGTCTGCTTTTATGATTTATCTCACACAGCTTTCAGCTCCATAATAAAGCCATGTAACATTGTACCTTTACATTCAGAACCCAAACACATCTGGCATCACAAATCTGCCCGCGCCAATAAAATTCCCACTGCCATAGATTCAGCTTTAGCCAAATGTTTGATGCTGATCTGGCAAAAGGACAGCTGATACATCAACAAGGATTTTACCAAAACCATTTCATTAATCAGCAATGTACATTTCGTATCAGCCATGATAAGTAGCAACAGCTTTAAATCTGTTTCAACATTGAATCACGGGGTTTTTCGTACATCTACTCAGGGATTTCTTCTGGGCATTGTTTGCTCCTACCCACAGAAACATTGCTTAATTCAAATATAAAAATATGTGAATGAAAGATAGGAGGGTTAGTGTGGCATGTACTGACTTACAGTCATGAACATTTTCCTGCTCATTTTTCCCAACATTCTTTCCCAAAGGAAATGCCTTCTCCCAGTTCAGAGTAGGCAAGGAGATTTACAACCCACACTTATTGTAGAACATGCTTGCAAAACACTCATTCCAGGACAAGACATTAAAACTACTTTGCAGAATCAGGAAAACCACATGCATCTCCTATGATGAGTTTTTTTTATCTTCTCCATTAGCTGTCCCTACTTATCCTTTTCTTTCCCAAGGAATCCTTCTTTTTAAGTTATTACTCACAACCATCTACCTCCATAACTGGAAACAAAACACATATGCAGAAAGGCATCAAAAATCGGAAATGTCACATCAGTTTTTTACTGATACAGCCTTGTGACTGGCCCCCTCATTTTACTGCAATTTTTTCCTATTTTCCATGTACTCTTGATGGAAACACTGGCTCTCCTGGGTTTCCTTGTTTGTTCTCAATTGCTGCATGAAGCACAGCTTTAATTTTTTTTTTAATAAATGACTGTAAATAAATAACTGGTGTGCAAAAACTACCAAGAGATGCACCTAGCAAAGGTTATGTGCTTCAAAGAGCCTCTGCCCGAACCCTCCTACCTGTCTTTCCCCTGTGGAGCAAAAAACCCTCTTCAGTTTTACTTCTTAGCCCCTGTTCCTTGGGAGGAAGTAACTCCTGCTTTCTTAATTCACTTGGCTAAAAAGAAAATTAATTTAGCCTGAGTCTGACCACTGGTGGTTCTCAGGGAGATATCTTTACCTCCAGGTTCCTATCAGTGGATTAGCACAAAAAGGAAGCCTCACAGAGAAGAAAGGATTAAAGTTACAGCCTGGCTGTGACCACTGTGGTATTCTCCAGGCTCTACAGACACTTGGCAGCACACAGCACACCTTCAAGCCCAAGGGTAGCATAAAATCCCCCTGCCAGGTTTTTCATGCCCCTGCCCTCACTGAACTCATAGTGTAATATTAATTCAAATATAAAAATATGTGAATGAAAGATAGGAGGGTTAGTGTGGCATGAGAGCAATGAAATAGTCGGCTCTCACAATCAAAGAACAAATATTATGTGTATACTAAGAGAAGTTTTATAAATTTATAGTTATGTTTCCCCCCTTTTTCATTGTTCTCAGGAGATAGCTGGGGCATTTAAGAAAGTCAGCTCATTACTACAGCAACACCTGACCTCCAATCAAGATCTCAGAAAGTAATCTCCACCACTAGACAGCAAAGAAATTTTGTCAATAGACAAAACTGTAAGAGAGGCCAAAGAGTTAAAAAGCAGAGCATCCATTGTGTAGATGAGCACATAGTAGAGAAAATCCTTTGCTCCCAGCACTGGGTTTATTCTCTCTATTCAGTCTTCTGTTCTAATTTTTTATAAAGTTTTAATAAACCTTTTTTAACTTTTTCAAAGTAAATATCATTTATCACAATAGCTCACTGAAAATTGAATGGTTGCTTTCTTACTGCCACCAAAAATGAGAGGTGCACTCACAAGCCAGGCCTGGAGTCACTGTTCCCATATGTAGGGATGCTCCCAGTGCAGCCAGTCCCAGGCAAGCTGCCAGGGTGATCACCACTAGCCCTCGCACTTAAATCAAGTCCCCTTAAACATTCATTCACCTCTAGGCATAGTCTGCCCATCCTGATCCCTATTCTTGCCTGGTGCTTCACATCTCCACAGTGAGATTTCAGTCCCACAGCCAACTCCTGCCCTGCTCCACCTCTCCTCCTCCTGCCCAGCTTGCAGGTAGCTTTTGTTTCCCCATCCCTAATCCTGTCCCTCCACCACGAGTGGGCAATCCTGGGGGCTGTACAGACTGGATGTTGCAGCAGCAGCCAAGGCTACAGGGAAAAGTGAGTCCAAAGGCTGTAACAACTCATCCTTGCTCCATTTCCCAGTGTCTAACTATCAACATCACTCACAGAAGAGAAGCCAAGTCACCAGTGAAGCAGTCATAAATTCATTAGAACCAACAGAGAGAGCCCTTTGTTATTTTGTCACCATTTTATGAGTAAACTCCTCGTAGCAGTTTACACAGCCCTTGTCCAATTTAATTTCTCTACATTGGTGGAATGAACCACATTTCTATTTTTGCTGATAGATCAGTTGTCCCCAGCAGAAAGCAATGCCCACACCACTGTTCTGCTGAGTGACATGGGCTGTGGCTGTCCCCAGCTCAAACAGTGAGGTTGTTCTCAAGCATTATATCTAATCCACGACCTATGAAACCAAACTTTTCCTACTGTTGTTATAAAAATCTTACTTGGCTTTAAAATGTATTTCTCCCTTGTTATCTAAAAGGCCATGATCATCTCATGCTTGAATGTTCTTGGCATATGGTGGTTCCTATTAACACAGGAGCGAAGGAATGAAAAATGAAATGAAAAGGATACCACACAAAAATGCCTCAGAAAGAAGAAAACCCCAGAGTTATGACAAAATCTCTGCCAGGCCAGCATTTTACAGAGGGACGATTGCCTCAGTGGGACACCCTTTAGCTCAACAAGCCATACTCTGCTCAATTGCTTCTGAACCTGATTTTCTTTTCATGGACAAACTAGGTGCTGGAGCATGATACCCAGAAAAGAAGGCAAGAATGCCTGAACTATGGGGCTAGGTAGAAATCATTATTTCCACAAGCTGAATAAAAATTTAAAAATTGAGTAAACAGAATTAAAAGCAAAAACAAAGCCCAAAAATAAACAAAAAAACCCAAACCAAACAACAAACCAACTACACTCAGAGAAAACAGAGCATGTGCATAAATCCACTTGAATGAGTCAACTTTCTGAAATCATGGAAAAAGAAAATAATATACTGCTTAATTGATGCGTGCATGCAAACAGAGATACTGACATAAAAATGTATTTGGAAGTAAGGGGATTTATACTCATCAGTAACAGATGGGTTTACTCCAGACCCTACTACCTCCTCTGAAAGTTCTCTGGAATCAATTTGGTCCAGAGTGATGATAAACAGCCTCAGAGCACCAAATTTATTAGTCTTACTGACCAGGCAACTAAGGCTGCATGTATCAGCAGCAAAAAAGAAGGGGTAAAACTGAAATCAAACTCCCACAAAGCTTATATGCATGCAGTGTCTCTTAGAAAAAAAGGAACTACTTTACATTTCATCTGCAACTGTCCTGGAAACCCATCTCTGCCAGTTTTAACACTCACAGATGAAAGCAGCTTTTAGCAACAAGAACGACTCTTGCATGCTCAGGAATGCACAAAAACGTGGCCTTGGCTAAAAGCAGCTGGTTGGTTCTACCCTAAAAGCTGACTTACAGGTCTCCAGGGAAAACACTCCCCCATTCCAGCTGAGGGTGAGGACTATCAGTGCAAGAGGAAGCAGGAGTGGAAAAGACCCCCAACACCAAAATCTCAGTCACACACAGAAGAAAAGTGAAAGGGGTCATCTCCTCTTGGAGGTGGAGGGTGGGGGCCTGTGCTCTAAATTTCAGGGTTTTTGCTATAACCACCATGAAGTTTCTTGGCTTGTAGTCTTAAAACTCATGTTCACTAATGCAGCAATGCCTTCAAAGGAGTAGGGAATGGTATAAAGGACTGTCTACATGACATCAGATTTCTGAGATACCCATATTGAAGCAGAACAAAGCCATTTAAAAATTAGCATCTTCAGCCCTCGCCTCTCTAAATGCAGTTCTTCTCCTATATGGTTATTTAATTAAAGCCCCAGCAAATGATTACATAAGGATCTCAACTTTCATTAAAATTCATAAACGATAATTCTTAGCCTCCTTAGTATTAGAGAACTGCAGAAAAATGTGACCCACACATATTGTAGAAGATCTAAGTAAATAAAAAGACAGAAAGTAAAGTATGACAATTTAAACCTTTTCAGCTGTTTATAAGTTCTGCTTTTCCCTTATACCATCTCTTCTGGACTGAGGGGTTTAATTTTGTCACTCTGGAAACAGCAATACTGCTAACTATGCAATGACTGGAAAAAAAAAAGGAGATAAAAAACCTCCAGCAAAGCCAACCAGAAAAAACCAACCCCCTCTGACTTAAAAATGAGTCAGAATAATAGAAAAGGCATAATCTTATTATAAGGACCTCCCTAACTGGGCACAAGTCAGGAAAAAACCCCAATATTTAAAATACAAGTAGTTCTATGTATATTCTTTGAAAGGGAAGAGAATCCTCAGCAGCAGAATGCAACAGCATTTTGAAACCATATGGACTTATTAAAGCATTGTTTAAACTCAGCACAGTTTCATTGGAGGGAAAGAGCAGATCCTTTCCTTGTAACTATTAAAGGGGACTAATGAATCAATTACACTTAGTGTTTAATAAAACCCTTCAAATCCATTCAAAGTCTATTCTAATTCTATTCAGATTATAGGCCGTTAATCTGGAATTTTATTTCGACACATTTAGACATACACAACACTTTTACTGTTCTAAAAACAACCAGATGGTGATGACAAAAGTGAGCTAAATCAGCCAGTAGTCACCACCAAAGACAACAAATGTGATTCAAGAAGACTGAAACAAGACCACATAGTCCAAATGCACGTGAGAACCTTGCCTCAGCTCACTGGTTTCTTCCCTTGGACTTTAAAGATTTACACTGTGGCTGAATACTTCATTCCCATTATAGTGAACATAAAAGACTCCTGCTTTCTCTAGTGGAAGGTGAACACAAGGCAAAGAACAGGAATGTGAGAGAAATTGCTCCTCTGCTCCATCTGGGATTGGGAGCTAAATACTTGCATCCAACATTTCCCACTGAACTGGCTGTGATACATGAACAGGGCAGCCTGAGCTCTCCCAAACAGCTGAGAACTTGCAAAAATGCCTTTTTTTGCCACTCCTGCAAGGATTTAGTACATTTAGTAGTGGTAAAAATGAATTACCAATGAGATTACGAGAAGTTTTGGCTGGGTGGTAGCCAGCAGCTTTAAGAGTTGTTTCTATTTGGGAATTGGCATCCAGAAGAGCACCCAAGATAGGAGCACCCAATCACGCTGGCACCTGGTTTCAACCTTCACCAAAATAGCAGAGCTTCTATTTAAACATAAGCATAACATCTTCCCTCTTTGGGAGAGATTTAGTTGAATGGGCATGTTGAGGATGTGAAACACTGTCTCACTGTTGAGCTCTTTGACACTGCCTCCTTACAGCTTGTGCTGAATGGGGCACAGTATGATCCATATTCTCTGGCTGAATGGGTATTAGCCATGCTCCAGTCAGGATCATATTTCCACTGGTAATAAGAAACTGTTTGTTACCATCATGTGGGCACAAAATGTTCCCGATAAGTTCTTTTTTCGGTAACGCAAAAAAAAAAAAAGCAAAAAAAAAAAAAAAAAAGCACAAATTATTTCCTTGATTACATATTAGAGGAAACATTTATTTTTACAAACATGCAGGAGTCAGGTCACACAGAAGCTAACAGGGTGTTTTTGCACATGCTATTTTGAGTAGGATTCCTTCTATCCGATAGACTGTTCCCTGCATTTTCATGGTAATCAAGATAAATGAGATGATTTAGTGACTCGATTGATTTAGGGAGGGAATTTTGGTGTGGACACCATCAGCAGGAGTAGCTAAACAGGCTGGAGCTCCCTTAACATGGGAGCAACTGGCTGCTCTGACCACCTTCTCCACCAAATGGCAGAAGTGCACCTTGCCCTGAGGCACCCCAGGTGTCAGAAATGCCTTCCTTGCTGTGTGGTGAGAGTGATCACACACAGGCACCTGCAGGCCACGACACACATTCAGCAAAGTCCTCCAGTATCTGGAAAAACAATCCCTTTTCCACAGCCCCTGGCCAGCTCCCAGGGTCAGCACAATGCACAAGATGTCAGAGCTGTGCTGTTCAGCCAGATGTGTGAGCTGCATGCTCGTGTCACCACAGCCACTGTGGAGAGGAAACTCTCCACCCAAATGCTCCCAACAGCTTCTAGCCCAACAAATCACCAACACCGGCCTCAGTTCCAAGACTGGTAAAAAAAACCCAAAAAAAAACCCAACAAAAACTCCAAAACAATTAATCACAACAAACCAACCAAAGTAATAAATTGAGGTGGGTATTTAAGAGCCATTCAGTTTCTTCCTAATCAAAGACATTGTTTCAAAGGTTTCTGGGCTGCTGGACAACAGCTGGAAGCAGAGATAAGCTTTTAAAACCACAGCAGAGGCAGAAATGGAACTTGGAATTTGGCATTGCTTTGAACTGGAGGCAGGGCCAACGATGGGTACGAAGAGGAGCTGCAGTGAATGTCTTCTCTGCAGGCTGAGACCCATGCAGGGATGGAGTTAAGTCCTCTGAAGCTGCTGCCCTGGGGAAGATGCAAGTCCTGGAGGGAGCTGCTGGGAGGAGAACCCAGCTGGGAGGACAAGCAAGGAGCCAGAGCATGGCCAGAGCTGCACGGAGCACTCTGGGTCAGGCAGACACTGCTGAGACAGCGAGCAGGACCATAAACCACCGTGGCAGCAGGGACTGGAGAAACCAAGGCCTTGGAGAAGTGAGGCTGAGGGGACACAGCAGCACAGGGGACAACCCAAAAGGCAGCAGCAGCGAGTGCCCCAAAGGCACAGTGAGAAAACCACCCCGAGACTTCACCAGGGATGCAGCTCCAGGGGAATGAGCTCATCTCTGGCACTGGGAGACACAGCAAGAGGCTGCAGTTTGGAGGAGGTTCTCATGGCAGCAAACCTTTTTTATTTCCAGGCAATAAGCTGCAGCTGACTTCTTCAGGGAAGAAGGATGCAGGGATCCTGGCTTCCTGACAGGGTGGGCAATGGACACAGATGTGTGACACATCAAGCTGGCAGCAGTGGGCTCAGGGCAGCCACTGTGCCCCTTGCTCCTCAGCACCCTGAAAATGAGCAGGTTTCACTTCAGAGAATGTGGAGCTGCTGGGAAGTTAAAAAAAAAAAATCCAAAAACCAAACGTAGGTGGGAAAAAGAAAAGGCACAGGAATATCCACCTCCACACCCTGTATCTGGTTTTATACAAATTTTTGTCACAACTACTTAAACAGATGACAGTAGTAAAACAAATCCATGCGTGTTTCTATTATTCTCACTCCTACCACTGAATTTCTCAGGTCCCTATTAATCCTTCACACATCAAGGAGGATTTTAAACAACAGGTTTGGGAGGCAGAGCTGTAGTAAAATAGAGAAAAGACCTGATTTTGAGGGGAGTAGGGGGAGGAAGGAAGGAGGTGGTAGTGGTTTTTGCCCCTTTTTTATTTTGTTTTTTTGGAAATAATTCTTATTCTTCAGTCATCCTCAATGATGGATTCCACATAAAGAGTTACTTGCAGATGTATTGCAGATTTTTTAACAAAGGCTTTCTAAATTAATGATCTTAATCTGGATATTTAATTTCAGAATAACTGTGTAAAGCAAACTGACCATAAACAGATTTTTATCCCCTTGAACTGCCCTAGTAGATGAACAATAGGCATATTGATCTGGTGGACTAGTAATCCACAAGTAAAAGTGTTCAGCAAATTTTCCATATATTAAAAATTTTACCACTTTTCCATTCTGAGCATAGGTGTGAAGATCAAAGCCTTAGAGAAAATGTCTATAGTGGTGAGATAAAAACTGTGGGCACAGCTACTCTGATACCTCCCACCTTACCCACAGACATAATTCACCAACAGTCCCTCAGAGAAGAAGATTCCTCAGTATGGGAAAGCCAGGGCAACACAGCAACATCAAGAGTGCTGAACATAACAGCAGGTTAAAAAAAAGAACTAAAGTATATTGATAAAATGGAGAAGACTTGCTATTTAAATGTTGTGACTCACAGCACACACATGAAATTCCTGGATCTCACAGCTACCCAGTCAAGTCCATTCCGGTGCAATTAAGTTCCTAACAAAGTCAGAAAGCTTATTGACTTTTTTTTTTCCTATTGGGAATCACTGTGCATTAAGAATCCCATTCACAATACCAAGCCTGGCACAAGCTTGATAATTAAACAACTACTGCAGCAGAGTTAGCAAAGTCTGAAATCACATTGAGGTATCTAAAATATTTTTTTTCTTTTGTTAAAGAGTCTAAAGAATTCTATAAAACAATCTGCTCTGAAATGTACGTTCCCAGGTCTATTCTCTCTAGTGCACAGCTTTTCTCTCACTTTCCATCTTTTCAGAGATCCTGGTGGCACGTAGGTCCCATCTGCACTTGGTGTTGCTAACACAAACCTGCAAGGTGAGGTTGCCCTTTTAGGCTAGCAACCAGTGCACAGAAGGGTCTCTGCTCCCAAAGAAATGTCTTTTTGCACAGCAATTAAAAACCCTCTGCAAAAGCAGGTAAATGTTTTCAGGGATTTTTCAGTCAAGCTCTGATTTCAGGTGGATCATCCTCAATATGCACACATAGCTCATATGGAAGGCAAATTAACCCAATGGGTTTAGCAAGGGCATTCATCAAATAGCTGACCATTCTCTGGCAGTCTGCATAAAAATGGGAATTTTCCAATTTGATTCCCAGTGGATAAGTGTCTACCTCACAGGAAAAAAAAAAAAAACAAACCAACCCAAACCATCATCAAATTGACATCCTTACTGGCAGCTTCAGCAGAAAAAAGCTCTTAGGGCTGAGTAAGCATGGAGGTTTCACCAGACACTGAACCTTTGGAAGTGGTTCCAGTGAAAGGGAAGTGAGCCAGTGCAGCAGGGACAGGGACATGTGTGACTTGTTGTTGTCACCTCTGTACTTCCCTGTGCACACAGGATGGCATTTTGTCACAGCTGCCGGCTCAAACCTCTCAGCACAGCACTCACAAAGGAGGTAGAAACAGAGAGAAAATATCCTAACTCCAAGTGTTTGGTCAGACATCTCAAAGGTGGCAGTGCCACTGTCCACCAAAACTGGGAATTCTGTAAGCAGCAGAATCCAGCAGCCTGACCAAACCAGATCTCCTGTGATACCATGAGCACTTCCCGAAAATAAAAAAAAACAAACTTTGCTTATGGTAATATGGCAACATAATGTCCAACAAAACATGGTGACTACAGGAATTGGTCCCTGGTGAAGCCAAAATAACAGTGAGGCAGAAAGCCAGCAACGTAACAGAGTTCCAGCAGCTCCTTTTACTGAAACACATTAACTTTAATGGTAGCACTGAGGGATAGCTGAGATGAAGTAATGAAAATTTTAAGATAAGGAGAATTTGGCCTCTCACAAAGCAGACTGACTCACACAGCCTTCTCCTACTCTGAGAGCAGCCTGAGTCTGGGCAGGTGAAGCCTCAGCTTCCAGGACTGGCCAGGAAAAGAAAAACAAACAAGCCAAGGCTTGTTTCAGCCTGTCACCCACACAAATGAGCCCCTTCTTTCCTTAGCATCCCATTTTTCTGGTTCTGAGGCTTCACAAAGCAGAAGAACAGCACAGATATTTCAACAGCTAGATCCCAGCTAGCAAATGTCCTAAAATTACACTGTAGAGTCTGGTAGCTTACTAAAAAACCTCAATGTCAAAACTCAAAGTACATTCAGTTTAAACACACCCTTGGGGGGATTTTATACTAACTACTTTCTATTTCAGACTATTCACTTTTAGCTCAACCAGCGATGCTTCAGCACTCACCCAGGAAAACTCCCCTCTCTGCCACCCAATCTCAATCAACCTGCCAAATTAATTATCACCCTGCATTTGTCTATTGCTAAGAGGGGGGAAAAAAGCAAATAGATGAATGCAGCAGTGACCCGAGCAGAAACGGATTCTCTGAAACGGAACTAATTAAATCAGTTCAGTGATCTTCCAGCACGACACATTTCACCCACTCCATCCCCAAGCAGCCCAGTTCTACCATCTCCTCCCAACTACCCTCAGCAGGGAGCTCACATGGGGCTCAGATCCCTCTCCAGCAGCAAATCAGGGATTTTTTTTACTCATCCTTGCAGCTGTATGACTTAAAATAAAGAGGAAAAAGAAGCCAACTGCCACACAGAAAATTCACGGCGAGAATTTCCCACTGACATTTACATGCAGATTCCTGGCCACAGAATATGTGTTTCAGCCAGACAGCAGGGGGATTTGATTACCTACCTCACATTTATGGGACCACAGGCACCTACACTTCGGTGCTCTGCTGGCCCTATGGGATGAGCAGAGCTCAGAGCACTGGCAGAGCAGGGCTTTGCTTTTGATACCCCACGTCAGGCCTTGCAGCAGAGCTGTCAGGACTAACACACAGAGGAAGTGCAGAGTTTGTGGGTTTTAGACCAGTGCCATGAGTCAGAGACCAAACCTTGTGCTAAGTGCATTCCCAGCCTGGCAAGTCCATGTGTGTGCATGGCCACAGCATTTGTGACCCTGCTGACCCTAAAGGGCCTAGCTCAAGGAAATACACACGTTTTAAGTATTCCCACCCTACAGTTTTAAGTGACAGTCTAGTTGAAATGCATGCAAAAACATATCTGGGCCATAAATTTCCCCACTGCTGGAACTGGCACCAATTTCCCTGGGGTCATGCTGTCAGGCACAGCCTATGCCAGCTGATTCCTTCACACCTGAGCAGTGGCAATATCCAAAGCTGTAGGAGCAAGGCAGAAACACCAGCCTCTCCTGTCTCAGTGCACTTCACTTCCCATCACCCTTCTCCTTCTGCAGGACATGTTCAGAGCAAGATCAGAGTAGGTCAAAGCAACTCAGGGCACGAAATTCCAGGTGACAGCCCCACTCGAGGAATTAAAAAGACACTGAAGGGAGATCTTCCTTTACTACAGAGCTGGAATATCAAGTCAATCTCACCTTGCTTTTTGCCCTACATGATTTTTAACACACTCTGTGCTTTCTTAGACACGAGGCACATCACAAATAGACACCAGCACAGAAATCTGGGTGCCTGCACCGGGATCCCTGTGGGGTCAGGATGCAGGAGCCCATAAGGGAGAGCAGGAAGAGCACAGCAACACACAGAGGCAGGACTCTGAGTCATCTCTAGGTAGGTGCCTACACAGGCAACAGTTTGTCATTCTCACCCATCTGCTGCTCCAAATCACACACACATGCTGTCAAATGTGCTTTTCCCCATCTGGATGGCAGAGATGCTGGGCATAAACAGGCAAAAGGCAGCAGGATGAATACTGGGCTTGTGCTGTACCAGGGGGAACTCTCAGGCACCTTCACGCACCCTAACAGGAGAGATTTCAGTGGAGGTTTTAAGAAGTCAGAGTAAAGACAGGTTTTTCCATTATCTGAAATACTGCCTTTCAAACCAGCCTGACTCTTAATAAGCTTTGCTTCTCAGATTTTATTTTTGAATAAAAACCATGTATGTTTTCTTAGAGGGATAGCATAAAATACATCCTCCTGCAACGCTGTCTACCAACATTTAATTCCATGTGCTCACCCAAGTCCTTTTTCCACCACATTTCCATAGTGTCACAGCCCTGATCACAGCAAAAGCAGAGCCCACCAAAGATGCAGTCTCCACTATGATGTAAAGGATGCACAGAATATGCAAAATTTGGGGGGGGTCATGGTGTACATGGATGTACCAGGAGGCATTTCAGAGTGAGAAGGAGAAAGGCAGAGCAGCACAGAGGGGAAAGGAGCCCCTTCTGGAAGGGCTGACCCCAAAGCAGAGACATGCAGCTGAGCCTCTGTTTCAATCCCACACTTTGGTTCACTTAAAATGAATCATGTGAAAACTGCTAAAATGCTCTTTGCTGGAAGAATATCTCCTATTGAAATGTATTTGGACTAATTTGCCATTCAGAAACAGGCTTCAACAAAATTAAGTACCATTTCTGTGGCGAACTAAAAAGAGGAATAAGTTGCATGTCAAAAAAGTCCATCTATTTGAAACAGAAAATTTTGAAATTTGTTTTCCTTCATATGTGCAATTACTTGCTGCTCCACCATTGGTCCTTATCTTCTCCCAGAATTTTATTCCTTGAATGATGTAGCTTTGCATGCTGCTGAGATATACTTTTAATGCAAACTTCATCAACAAAAGCAGTGTTTCATCTTCTTATTGACAAGCTGTTCAACACTGCCTGAGAAATAAGAGTTTTATATTCCATTAATTTCCTTACAATGTCTTCATTCCCTTTTGTTGCTGAAAAAGTAATTTAAATTCCTTTTTCCTGTGTCCCAAATATTTTTTCTTTCATCTTCTTATGTTCAATTTGTGCAAGAATGCTCTTTTGATTCAGCAGAAGTGTTATTTTACTAAAAATATATCACTTTACCCTAACCAGGAGGGTCCACATGGAAAGGTATTTATATTTTATTTATATTTCTAACTATCAAAACAAACAAACACCAAAAAAAAAAAAAAAAAAAAAAAAAAAAAAAAAAAAAGGGGGAACTCTGCTCAGAGCTAAGTGTCTCTGCAGACCTGGTTTTCTGACTGTGAAAAAGGAGCTCTCCAGATCTGTATTGATTACAGATTCAATCCTGAGCCCCTCATGCTAACATAATTTCCATCAATTCAGCATGGCCTGGAGGTTGTCCTTTGTTTTTCCTCCTGTGCCTGGGAACCAGCCTGGTCTTCCAGGAGCTGTGGTTAAACACAGGCTGAGTTTTGTAAGGTGGCTTAGAGTCCCTCCCTCTGTCAGCTGCAAATCAGAGAAATTTTAGTAGCTTCTCCACTTCTAAAGCATTTCCAGGCTACCATACAAACTTGTTAACTCAGACAGAACCTTCCTGAGAAAAAAAAAAAAAAAAAAAAAAAATCTCCATTTCACAGATGGAGAATTGAGGCATTTACCCAGCACAGTACTGCAAAACTGGGAATAGAAACTAAATATCTCCAGTTCATGGGATCAGACCATAGGCTTTGTTTTGATCAACTATTTATATCCAAGTTCTTTTTTTGGGGGGAGTCAAGGGTATACACCAGGGAACAGAGTTATTCTTATTTTTGGCTGCCAGGAGATCTTATCACTCTTTCTGAAAATGAACTGTTCAGCCCTCTAAGTACCAGAAGGAGAACAGGCTTCACATACCAACAACCTTCCTTTTCAAGAAAGTGAAACAGGAAAGACAGAAAGGATAAAGGATCCTAAAGGATCACAGGATAAAAAAATTAACATTTATCCCCTGTTTCTGGGCTGAACTTGGGCATCTTGCTATCCTCTTTCCTCAGTTAGAAGGACTTCAGCTAGAGAAGGTGACTTGAGCAAAGTGAAAAACTTTACAGCTGTACCCCAGACCTGGGCTGAATCTTTTGAGACATGGAGTCTACTCCACCTGTGCCCATGGATGCAGAGATGAAAAGGGACAGGAAGAGATAAAGAACCAAAATGCCAGGAGAGAAAGCATTCACACAAAACCCTCTGATTTACTGAGGTGTGTGAAGCATCTCTAACACAACAGTGTTCACCTCCATTTTCTTCTCTTCCACTTTCAAACTTCCCATGCAATTCCTTTTTTTTCAGAAAGAGAAATCACAGATAATTGCAGTTTACCCACTTTATCAGTATAAAGACCCATCTTCCACAAGCATGTTGCCAGGAGATAAGCAGTTGCATTCTGAATATTGAGTGCCTGCGTGCCTTGGGCCCTCTCAATGGGTCCCTTTATCAGGACAAAGACTCCCTGAAGGAGAAGCAGGGCCACCAACAACTTTGGTTCAGGCCAAGGTGACAGAGGCTGACAAACAGATGCTTTATGAGCTTGGGAAAACTACAGATGATGAAAAAAAAAAAAAAAAACCAACAAAAAAACAACCAACTTCCCTTCTCTTACCTAAATATAGAACATAAATAAAACTGTATATAACCTAAATAGTTTTCCTACCCTTAGACTATTCCTGCCACACATCTGCCCTGTTCCCCCCACCACTCACAGTGGAACCAGCATTTTCATTTGTTTCCAGGGAAAGACAGCTCATGGTAAAAACACCTGCAGTGATTTAAGAGAAATTCAGGAACTCCAAAGTGGATCAAGGAGCTGCTTATGTCCTTGGTTCTCACCAAGGAGCCACACAAAGGTGAATATTCCCAGTGGAGACTTCTCAGTGCCAGTCTGGAGTGTGACATCGAGAAGGACATGATCACAGAGGGGAAAAAGGGTTCCTGGTAATGCCACTTTTTGCTGGCCCTATGACTAAAAAGAGGTGTCCAGCCTCCATGTGCATAATGCTCTCAACATTTTCCACAGCGCTAAATACAGAGGATGGAGAAAAAAGTGCATGGAAATACAGGCAGTGCCCACACCAATATCTACTGATAAGCTCAAAACATTTGGAATCTCTATAGACAGCAGCACTAAATACTCATACTGTAACTTACAGAAGACACAGCTGCTTATTTGCTGCTGCTGTAAAAATTACAGCATTTCAAGTGTGACATCACAGCATTTCATTTACTTAGAAGTTGCACTTCCTGGAATCTGAATCATAGAAAAAAAATCTTCAAAATTATTAACAGAGGGAGGAAGGGGAGGAGGAGGAGGAGAAAGAGGGAGAGAGAGAGGGAGAGAGAGATAACCAAATTACATTTTCTCTAAGAGAGAAAGAAGGCTTTTAACTAGGACTGCAAAGAGGAGAAAAAAAATAAATGCAAGGACTGCAAACTGAGTATTCATGGCTGATCTGTGGCCGGCTGCCCCAGCACTGGTGGGAAACCTGCTGAAGGGTAAAGCATCCTTCCACTCAGGACAATGGGCAGGACAGACCGAAATGCCAGAACTAAAGCAAGCTAATGCTAAAAATAACTCTATCTGTCCTTTATCTCAAGGGCCAAATTATCTCAGTTCTACTCGAGAAGACTAGGCAATGCCAGCATCAGGAAGGTCAGAAAGCATGTGAAAATTTACCCAGGAGCTTATCCACTGCCTAAATATCTGCTACTGCAACAGCACAGAATGGCACAAAACCCCCCACTGTCTTACAGCCCAAATACATGCCAAGTCTTTATTTGAAGAGCATGAGTTAAAAATGCACTTTGGATACTACAGATTAAATGTCCTCACATCCCAGTAGACAAGACTTTTGGTGTTTCTTTTTTTTTTTTTTATTTTTTCAATGGAATAGCTTTCTGGTTATTTATTTAAAAAGTTTTTTGTGTCTAATACGAAGTGTCATGTAGATATACAGATTAATTCCTTGTCTCCAGAATGCAAAGAGCACCTGCATATAAGCAAATAACACAAACAGTTGACTTGACTGGAAGAATTAAACCTCGGTTTCTTCAAAACTCAAATGCTTCACGAACTAAATCAACTACAGATTTTGGTTTTGATACAAGTACTTGAAGGAAGAAAGAGGTTATTTTTCAGACATTAGAACATCCTTTTTCAATATTTCCATGTCTAGGACAATAGCATTTCAGTTTTGTTTTACTACAGAGTGTTGAAATTAAAATCTGAAAGGAAAACAAAGCCCCAAAACTCAAAGAAAAACCCCACCACAATTGTTTCAAGTTGTAAAGGGTTTACTGATTGAAATGAGCTTTTCTGCTGTTGTCTAACTTCACTCACAGTTTCTCAAGATATTCAGGTTGTGTTTCCTGAAATGCTTCCAGCAAGTCTGGTCACTGGGCTGTGAATCTGCTTGTTGGGCAGCTCTTGAGCCACAGTGAGGGGCCAGATTTTCAGAACTTACAGGCTGGTCAGCCTTTCTAAGCTCAGGACGCAGAAGCTGCACACCTGGGAGAGGCAGCCAGGAGAGGCTGAGAGCAGGAGCTGGCAGCAGCTCCCAGGCAGCCTGAGACCCAGCTGGAGATGGCCCTGCAAGTGCTGTGCTCTAGGAAAACTCACAGCACTGGAGCCTGGTGTCCCTGGTGTCCCTGCTTTCAGGTGTGCATCACCCCAGAGCAGTGCAGACATCCTGGTGCACAGGAGCAGCTCCAGCTCCACTGCTTGTGCCCAGCAAAAAGTGTCCCTGGGGCAGAGCAGCAAGGAAACACCTCCAAGAGCCAAGCTGGAAGGACCAAGGAGATGTAAGAGGATGTGGCCACCAGAGAGCAGAGACAGAATGAGGCCAGAGCCTGATCCACAACCCAGGGAGTGCAGCAAGCTACAGCTCGGCCAACGATTTAATAAATCCTGTTTCTGAATGGGGGGCAGAGGGAGAAGAAGGAATATCCTCCAGGCTCATACAGTCACCAGGTAACCAAACAATGAATCCAAACCAGAAATGTGCTAGGAACGTGGCAAACAGACGGCTGGTTTTGCTTTGCTGTCCAGGAGTCCACACCAGGGAGGAATTTCACTCTTGCAGGACAGGACATACCACTCAGCCTTTTGTCTAGGTGATACACCTAACTGCTCAGTGGGCAGACAAGTGTTCACTGTTTCTTGTATTTGTTGTTTTGGGTTGGTTTTTTTTTTTTAAGGCCACACTCATTCACAGAATTCACAGAATGACCAGGTTGGAAGATTATCTTCAAGATCATCAAGTCCAACCCAGCCCCAGCACCTCAACTAAACCTGGCACCCAGTGCCACATCCAGTCTTTGTTTAAACACATCCAGGGATGGTGACTCCAGCACCTCCCTGAGCAACCCATTCCAGAACTTTATCACTCTTTCCATAAAAAACTTTTTCCTAATATCCAACATGTATTTCCCTTGATGCAGTACAAGACTGTGTCCTCTGGTTCTGTCAGTTGCTGCCTTCTACAAAAGGATGCAAAATCCACCCCTAAATCTAGCAAACAAGCAAGAGACAGTGATGAATTGGCCAATTTAGCTGCTCCAATCTTCTTTAGCAATCTCTTCTAATTGTTCCCAAGTCCCTGCGGGAACAACAGGAAGCAGTAACTTCACTTAGACAAAAGGCCCATGGGATTAGCTGTACCAGCACAGAGTTAATTCATGAATTTTGTTAGGTTCTGGCCAAAACCAGAAGAAGAAACCCAAGTTATGGAAGAGGTATGAGACAAGGTTAATTTATATCTTGAGTAGTCAAGAAAAAAAGTGAAGAGGAAGAGCCCAGACTTCTTTTTAGCTCTTATTTTTCAAGTTCATTAGTGTCTTTCCTATGCTATACCAATTTCTTTTCAGTTTTTACCTCACAAAGTGCATTACCCAACAAACCCCTGGCTGCTAAAAAGAGGGTAACAACCTACTTCTGGGATTTTTTTTTTGCCCTAAGAGGACACAGTCAGTACAGCTCCAACACAACTTCCAGCAGCCAAAAAATTGCTTTGTTACTGAATGCATCTGCAAAGCCAGAAAAACAACTCACTGCATTTTAAAACATTAATTTCCCAATGTGAGGGAAATGCTTATATTTGGCATAACACATGGGGGCCAGGTGGTATTGAATCAATTCAAGGTAGAACTTTCTTCCAGCCAAAACTCAATTTGACTGAAAATTCTCTGAGGCAGAAGAAAGTGCAGCTCTGTCCTGGTTCTGTGCTGCTTCTAGAACAACGGGGCCAGATACCCAAGGGAAATCCTAAAGGCTGCTGTCATGTAAATAACAAAACCCCAAACCAGCAGTTACACTTGAACAAAAAACCTCTCTGGGTACCACTGTAAATATGTTTTAACCAATCAATCAGCCTGAAAGACTACAAAAAGGTCAAGGGTGATTATTTAAAGTACCAGTTATCACGTAACTGATAGAGGAACAGCATGACTGTGCAGCTCTTAAATCAGAGACCAGATGCCTAGACCCGAGAAAAGCCTATTATTGAGATTGTGAGGCTGAGGGGGGAAAGAGGTTTTAAAAACACACTCAAATAGTAACCCTCATTCAAAACAGCCATGCTTTAACTATCCTCTAATACTAAACTAACACAGCGAAAAAGCAAGCAGGCAAACAAGATTAAATACCTACATAAGGAAAAACCAACCAACCAAAAAAGTGGGCAATATTAAATCTATTTTAAGATTTTTAGAAACAAAACTTTCTTTTCATAACAGGAACAATTAGTCCTGACAATTTATACATGAAGCAGATTTGAGCTCAGGCAGCTGCAAACTCCTGTCAAAGAACTCGAAGGGAAAACTTGTATCGATATCAAATTTCTGCTTTTCAGACTCCGCAACCTAAGGTCTGATTAGGTTTAGAAAAAAATTTAAACAACAATATGATGAAAAAGAGAGGCCATGGCCCTGGCATATGGTATTACAAACACAGGAAAGCGCCAGTATAAACCTTTATCAGGAGACTGGGTTCTCTGTCAAGCCGTGCCTTTCCTCCAAAACATCCCTGCTGCCATATGTCTGCATCTCGCCAGCTGCAGGCCTAATAAGAGACTTCTTATTCCTGCTGCATAATGTTTTACAGGTTTGCCACCGGGGTCACTCGCTGGGAGTCATTTACGTCACACCCCAACAGCCTCGGAGCCGAGGGGAGCCAAGAAATGCAGGCTGGAGGAGCAGAGAGGAGGGGGGCGAGGGGAAACATCACACTTGGAGCTCTGTGATTTCATCTCCTCACTGGAAAGCCTGGTTTCCCAACTTCTTGTTCTGCTCTGGAACCTTCCTGCTGTTTTTACACTCAGGAGAACGGGGGAAATAAGGTACACATACTTAGATGAAGACTGCTGAAAGACTTAATTCCCTCTACTCTTGCTCCACGTCTCATTATTTGCAGCAACTCCACAGTTCTAGTAGGCCAGCCATCAGTTTTTGTAACCTGCTTGGAGCAACCTGTGCATTTATAAAATGCAAGTGGAAAGCCATGTGATGCAGCTTCCATCCAAGCCAAAATGGAGCTGTCTGGTGAAGTCAGTTTTTAAAGGAAAAACTGCTACCCCACCCTCACAGTTTATCACCCTAACCCAGTTCTCTGCAGTGGTTTTGGTCTGGTTTTTAATCAGTATCTGCTAGTTGTAGGAAAATGGCTTTTCAAATCTGTGTGCTATTATAAAAGAAGAGAAATACTCCCACTACAGCCACATCTAAAAAAGCAAAGCACCAAATCTGGAGCAGTGTCTGGAGTGACCAGAGCATCTCTTCCAACCCTCTGCAATCCTGGAGGCAGGGAAATGTTTGCCTTTCCTCCTCATTCCCTTTCACATAAACAGAGAATGACAGAGATGGGTGGAAACATGAGGGCAAGCAAAAATTGTCCTTTTTGCTACTGGAATAATTTGCTCATTTAATGGCCAGTGAACTGAATGTTGAACAATTCAGTCTTGCACACCAAATTCAGAGCCATGCCAAGAAAATCATACAAAGCTGCCATGGAATTGCCCAATAAGTGATGAACAACAAAGGCCAGAGCTTTTAATTGTTCCTTTCCAGTCAAGTCAATATTTCAAGGGTTTTTTGAAAGTGCAGGTATTCTCTAAGTGTCAAACAGAACAGGGAGAGGACACTCTTGAAACATTTTCAATTCTTGCTCCACTTTGGGGAACTTGGGGCTTTTGTTTTCCTTTCTGTCTGTCTCAGGGGATAGGATGCTCTTTGCTTCAGTATTACCCCCTCCTTTTAAAGTTTTCAAACAAGACAAGCCATGCCTAGTTAGATACTTCTTCCTTTTTCTTTTTTAAATGCTAGCAGGTCAATCACAAGGCAGGACATTTTATTTAGCTAGGAAACAGCTGCAATGGAAAGTGACTAGGAAAATATGAGGCAGGTATTTCCATAGAAAGTTAATAGCCACAAGAGTTATTTTGCTAAAATTTTCAAAGTTTAAATGTTTTAGTCTTAGTTTTTTTTCGGTTTTTTTTTTTTTTTAAAGAGAAAGGACATCAAATGTCTATATTCCTTTCTCTTACCTGATTCCCATCAAGTCATGATTTAAAAAATGTGCATAAAAATACAGCCTGCTCTAAGAGCTCCTTGTCTTGGAGTCACACATACAGGGAAGAACAGCACTTTTCACTTTTGAAATACAAGCCTTCCAGACTGAGCCCAAAGTACCAAACAACACCTAAAAATCATCAAGGATGGAAGAAGAAAATGAAAGCCATAACCAAACAAGCAAAAATCCTGATGCTTTTAAATATTTTAATTGCTTCAAAATGATGCACATCTACAAGGTGCAGCACTAGCACTTACAGGCTATAAATGCATCCTCTGCATAAGCGAAGCAAACATCTGTGCTTCCCACCCATCCACAGCTTCTAAAGGAAGGGAGAGATGGAGAACCAAACCCAGAGATTTATGAATACAAGAAAGCCTCTCAGTGGAGAAATACAGATCTTTCAGGTCAGCAATCCCTAATCAAGGCTGAAAATAGCACTTCAGAGCTATGGTGCACTTTACAGCATGTTAAAATTAGTGTTTTGAGTGCTGAAACTACAGCAGCTCTGCTGGGAACCCTGTTAATGAGTGTACAGAAGTGCAGTACTGAACTCCTGTGCCACAGACACACACACACTCCTGTCAACCTAACCTGTAAACATTCTGCACACTAAATCCAAACTCACAGTCCTGGTCTATTTTTTGCCATTCTTCCCATACGAGAAACTAAAAATAGGCCCATGAGAACCACGCATGGGACTTTGCTCTTTAGATGTTTAACTCTAGCAAAAAAAAAACCTGCTCAGAACTGTTTATGAAGAAATTCTTCAAGGGTTTTCCAATGTGTGGATGAAAGATATATTTTATATGTAGATGCACACATGATGAGGTAATGAAAACCCTAAGAAATTGTGGGTACACACTGCTGCCTATTTATGCATTATCTCTCAAGTTCATTTCTGTATTATTTATTAATATAAAAACAAAGACATTAAGAAAATATGGGCATGGCCTCAAACAGGTATGAAGTTCAAAAAAAACAAACCGAAAAAGTGAAGCAAAACCCCACACTCTTATGAAGAATCACTGCACTATCATCAAGCAAGGTTACACAGCTGGGCGTAAAAGAATCCCTCTAACACACTGGAAAGGGAAGAGCTGTTAACTTTAAAATAAAAGATATGCCAATAATAAAGAATAAGAATCACATTGCCTATGCAGCAATTCCTCAGGTTTTAGCTTTGGTATTTTTCAGATTCTGCGCTGCTTTGGTGTGTGGGTCTGGGCTTCATATAAGGGATGCTGAGCTTTCTGCACAGAGCAGGGAGACAAAACAATTCCTTCTCTAGCTGGGGACCAAGGACAAATGATCCAAATCTCAGGCCCAAGAGCACAAACAACGTGGGCTGGAGAGAGAAAAACAAGCAGGATGGGACTGCCTGGGCTAAAGCTGGAATGGGACAATGAACTCCAAGGTGCAAATGGAGCAGAACTGATCAAAGTGAGAGCCCCCGGGAGCACTCGTGCATTTTGGGACAATTTTGGTTCATCTTGGGTGTGGCTCTTGTGCTGCCCAATGTGGATCCATGGGGGAGATCCTTTTAATAAATCCCTGCTTTATTCTTTAGCTCTGCCCAGCCTCTGTTCTAGGTCAGCCTTCTCAAAGCATCAGCAGCACCTCCTGTCTCTGCTATGAGCCCTTTTCCACACAACTGCAAGGCAGCCCAACTGCAGGAAGGTCACACTTAAATGCTGTGAGTGCCAAACAGGAACACAGGCATGCTAAACCAGCAAACCTCCACCTTCCCCTGCTCCACTGGAGAAATGTTTCCCTGGTTTGGGACAGAAACCTCCCTGCTGCTATCAGAAAGGGCATGTGCTGTCTGTGACTGCAGCCAGCTGGGGGGAGCAGTTGGCAGCAGAGGCAGATGGCAGAGCTCATAGGTTCTGCAGGGCTCAGAGCACAGAGTGCTGCATCTTCCAGTGAGGAAAACAAATGTTGGGAGACACCAAACCGAGTGGATTGACTGCCTCAGAGCCTCTGCTGTTTGTTTTCAGGGGCTGAAACTTCAAAGGAAAGAGCTGCTGGGTTTCTGTAGTGATGCCCAGGACTAAAATAGCTGGGCAGGCTCCCTGCATCTTGGCAGAAAAGAGCCTGAGTGTTTGTCTCAATGCACCATCACCAACCCCACTTTTATCTCATTTCATCCATTAACAGTGGTGCTTTGTGCTTGCAGACCGCTGAACTGCTTCTTACCCAGATTTTTAAATACTTTGATTAAGGAGGCTAAACAGCCTTATCTCCTAGGTGAAATAAGGAAAGTGAGGGGTAAAAAATCCATTGTCTTCTGCTGTGAAAGCTGAGAGTCACTGCTAGGAAAAAAGTCAGAGTGGTTCAGCTCCAGAGTTACCACAAGGGACTGCAAAGGGTCAGGGTCCTGAGGAGCTGGAGGAGAGGTGGGATAATACTGGGAAGGAAACTGCAACAAGGAAAGGGGCATTGGGCAGTTAAGGATTCATAGTGGGACTTGGCAAAACCAAAATCAGAGCCCCATCCAGCCTGGCCTGGGACACTGCCAGGGATGGGGCAGCCACAGCTGCTCTCAGCAGCCTGTCACCACCCTCACAGGACAGAATTTTTTCCTAGTACCTAATCTAAACCTCCTGCCATTGTGAAGCTGCTCCCCCTTGTCCAGGGGACAAGGAGCTGGGATCAGTCACTTCCAAGAGGAAACCAATGGAGCAAAGGAGACAGGGAGTCACCGTGGCACAGCAGGGTGGAGAAGGGACATGCAGACTTCAACACAACATGAAGGGATCTTCCACACAACATTCCACCAGAGAACTCCTCAGCAGTGGGAACAGACTGGGCACCATGACCACAGGTTAAAGATACCTGCCAGGGAAAACTCTTGTCAGATGAGTCAAGAGCAGTGAGAGTTGGGAGGAATGTGCCAAAGTATTCACTCAACAGAGCACTGGCACTTTTCAAACCTTGGGCTGAGACATGTGGCCCTCCTATGGCCAGAGGCAGCCAGAAAGCTGATCTCTCTGAATCACTGATTCATCTGAATAAAGAATGAAAAAAAAAAAACCAAAACAAAAACAAAACCAAAAAAAAAAAAACCAAAACAAAAAACCACAACACAACAAAAAAAGCTGCAAATAAACAAGTTTTTTAAACTCAAAACCCCAATTTTACTTCACTCTTTCTTCTAAAGCACAGCATGGAGCTTAATGAAGTGGCCATAAGGTATTTCACTGCAGGGTGAAATATTCTGATTTGGCAAACAGAGTAAGTGCTGCCTACAAATGCATTTGAATGAGCAGCTGCATTTTCTCCAGAATATATAGCACTGAAATTGAACTCCAAGCTATGGAAATTCTCCTGTCTGGTCCTTTATTTTCTGAGAGCTTTTAACAGTCATCATTACAGTATCTGAGAGCTTCAGAAATATTTATTTGAATAAAACTTAAGGAAGAGAGAGCTAAGACAAAGAGTGTCAGGTCAAATCTGTCTACTAATTTGAAAGGTACAGTATGAGAAGTCCAAGGCCTATTTCTGAGAACTTTTCTTATATCATTATTTCCATATTCAAAAGAGTACCCATTGATCTCTGGAAGAATTCAGTAGATAAGATAAGGAGTCAAGCCATCATAAAAACTGGAACTCACTTATAAGAATCTGGATTTTTAACAAATTGCCTAGTACTGCACAAAAAGTCATCACTCTAGAGCATCATTCACCTATCTTCACCCTGAAATTTTTCCTTCTGCAGTCTCCTGACTCATTCTCTAAACATATTCTGGCATCCTTAAAGATGAGATCTGAGAAAATGCTGCTGCCCTCAGTGGAGAGCACAGCTTTACTTCCAGCAAAGGTTTGCTGTGTGCAATGAGTGGATCAAGGAAACTACAGGAAAGAGAAATATGCAGAGATGTGTAGGAGATGTATATTACTTTAAAGGTTTAGGGCATGAGAACATGAAGGGGATAGTATCATGTAGTCTGGTTAAGCTCATGCTTAACTCTTAATTTTAGCCTTCCCCTTATTTCTGAAAGCTCCATAAATCCTTCTACAATGTTTGTCAGTGGAGTTGTATGAGGTATACAGTCAGAAAAGTGAGACCTTCATTTCTGTTTCAAGTTTCATGAATATTTAAACGATGCAGCAAGTGAAATCATCCAGTGTGAACAAGCTCAGAAACTGTGTCTCATTAAAGTATAATCAAAAATCATTTTAGGTTGTTTTTTTTTTTAGTTATGTAAGACAAGTTCCATTTACCTGATTCAGTCAAAACATTAGTCTCTAACAGAAGGAACAAAGCAGCCCTTCAATCATAAGTTTGGGTAACCATATACTGTATTAATGAAGGGAAAAAAAAAAGGTTAAACACCTGTCATAGTTTCTAAATGCCTTCTTCATTGAAGACCAATATTGCTTTGCTAACAATCTATTTTTCCTGGGAACTCCTTCTTTAACCAGAAATTTGTAAACCTGAGCTTTCATTAGGGTTCTCCTAGATGTTTTTTTTTGACATGCACTGGTATTTAGTTATTGCTGCTTTTATGTCATTTCCTCATTTTGGAGGAAAGATAAAAACCTGAAAACCAGCATCCCAATGATGAGCACTTGCACTTTAGGCTTCTGCTTAATCAGATGTCTAATTTAATGTAGGATGTTGGTGTCTGTGCTCAGGGGAAAGACAAAAGGAATGAACATTTGAAGTCCAACTGGTACAGTAGCAATCAGCTGGGTTTGTAGGGGCTGTAAAAAACAAGACAGGTCCCAAAACCAATTTGTTTTTTAAGCTCTCAGATATGTGACTTTTGCCCCTTCATTCACAGAGTTAGTTTTTTTCCTTTTCCTTTTCCCTTAGCAAACAAGTTTCTAAGGCTGAATATTTACATATTCTGAGTTCCAAGAAGGAAAGCTGCAAAATATCAAAGTAACTAATTACAAAGAGGATCTTTATATTGAAATAGAAAACCCTCCTACAACAGCCCTACTGCTTACAGTAGCTCTGTGACCTGGTCAACATGAAAAAATACATTTTATTGAAACATTAACATTTTTATATCTCATATAAGACTTTTTTATTTTTATTTTTTAACCATAAAAAGCTCCTGGAGTTGAGTTCAAACCAGCTGTTACTTTGTACTGGCTTTCAAAGACTAATTGTGTGTACCACTGCACATTTACCTAAAAACATATGCTCACTATGAGCATATTTCAAAAAAACCACTAGGCTTCTTCAAAAACATACAAATCTTTGGCTTCATTTGCTCTTCTGGCCAGAATTACCTATGCCTAAGAATGTAAATTCAATCAAAAAATGAAGCTTTTTTTTTTTTTTTAACTCACTCTCATTCCAAAACAAGATAGATAAAATAAACCCCATACAGTTTAATCAAGACTGTAAATTCCCTCCTGAGTTGCTGGAGCCCTCAGTTCCCCTGTGACATCTCAGGGTGGCAGAACCATTGTGTTCAGGTCCATTTATGCTGGTGAGAACCAAAAGCTCAGGGGAGGACAAAGCTTTCATGTTTTGAAAAAAAGAGGTGCCCTGAAGGGTGAGGAAAGGCAGTGGAAAGACCAGGCAGAAACCTGTCCTATCTCCCCTGCTCCCACTTGGGCCAAATTCTAGCAAGAAGCAGAGGATAGGAATGGTGAGTGAATGGCTCATCTTCCATTGCAATGCTGTTTAAAACTCCAGATTTCTTTCCACTCTGAACAGACTGAAGTAGTAAAAATTATTTAAGCGGTAATTTTTGACTACTGCCGTGGGTGGAGTGATGGCACAGAAGCCACCTCTGGGTCACCACAGTAATCTTGCACATTTTACTGTAAATTGCAGCAAGTTCTGCAATGTGAAAAACCTGCTCACTGCTTATGAGAGGTCACCCAGAATCATTTCTTTATGTGGGGCAATGACCAGACTGTGTGAAAAAATGCAAAGGCCTTGACTGATGATAATTACAAATTCACTAGAGAAACATGGGAATTCTTAAAGGCAGGACAACCTCTCCATGCTGAAAATACGTAACATTTTCTTTTCCTGCGTTGACCCAGAGCACAGGCTGCAGAGCTGCCACTGCAATCATGTTCTACAGGCTGTTTTAAGGTTTTCTCAATGAACTGCCTTGTACTGGTGGGGGGAAGGGGAAAAGAAGAGCCACAAAAACCCCAGAAAAAAATCCGAAGCAGCCGACCGCACATCAGTACCGCTCCTGTGCGGAGAGCTCATCCTTTCCAAAATCAACATTTTCCTTCCCCCTCTGGTTTGTGGGGAGGTGGGGAGGGGGTTGTGGAATTTATCAGGTGTTTACAAACGGAACCAAGATAAAGCTGAATGTTTTCTACTTTCATCTACACAGTAACAAACAGGGATGATGAGGAATCCTTCATCTCTCCTGCCCAGGCCTGAGGTTGGTTGAGAGGAAGATTTGAAAGATGCCACTTCCACTTTTTTTCATTACATCACTTCAAATGACTGTACAGGCAAAGGAGCCTACATGATGCAAGCTAAACCTCTTTGCAGAGGAAGACTGTTTCTCTTGGACCTACTTTACAAGCTCCAGAGGCCAACGGTACAGTTGAAATTCAACTATTTGAAAACCCAAACATGGCCTTTTCTTCATCAAATGCTCTGTCTAGCAACATTCCCCCGAGGAGCAGGAAGAAAACAGATTCTTCCCATTTCTCTCTCATTTTCCATTCTCCATTCCTTTCTCTTTTCCCCCCACCTCCACAAATGAATAGGAGAAATCTCCTCCCCTCAACCCCCATCCCTCCTTTTTGCAGGCAGTGATTGGGAAATCAGAACCTGGAGCAGCTTCCCAGCCCATTCCAAACATGTGGGCAGGCTGTACACTTCTCCAGCTCTCTGGCTGGCTCCCTTCCATAATGAGCTCAGAAAACACAGAGCCATCCCCAAATATTACAAGCACCAGACTGTTCTGCTTCTGCAGACTCCATCAGTGAAAATGATGAAGCAAGACAGGAAAATATCCCTCCTTCCCCTACCTTTCATTTATAATTGACCTCTTTGATCCTCTCTCTGGAAGGGTCTGAACTTTTCCTTGAGGTAGGCCAGCCTAATGACAGGAAAAACAAAAACTCAATATTCACTTCAAGAAGTGTCAAGCGTAAAAGAATGAAGTCCCTGAGAGAAAAGTGAAGGGGAAAGTTGGGAGTGGCAAAACTACCAAAAAAAAGAGGACAAACCAATGACAGTGTTGTCTTTCCTGCAAGCAAGTAAATAAATCTGCAAATTTCTAGGTTACTTAAGCAGTTCTTTTAAAAATTACTTGCTAGGGAGCCAAGAACACAAAAAAAAAAAAAAAAGAAAAAAAAAAAGAAAAAAAGAACTGTCAAAGCAGTATGATATTTTTAAATTATTAAATGTAGTTTTTTTTCTTGTTTTTTTTTTTTTCCAAAAGGAACAGCATCAAGGATTCATGAGAAAAAGTCTGGGAGTACATACTGGCACCTGAGATACAAGTAACTAGAAAAAATATAGAGTTTTTATTTTTAGTTTCACAGAACCTAAGAAATGCCACACAATGCCTAATCCTTTTTATCTGTGTTATTGCAGCAATAAACTTCCTGGGGAGACAGTGCTGCTTCCCTTTGCCACGCTGGCCTTTCAGAGAGCAATTTTTCACCACTGGGAAAAAAAAAAAAAAAAAAAAAAGTGCAGGCACAAAGGTCCCCTAGGCTACCTAGGTACAAATTTGGGGCTACCATGCACAATGATGAAGGCCAAAGAGAAGCTGGCCCATCATCACTGCCACAGATAAAGAGTGAGGACCAGGACTCCCAAAGGAACAAACAGCACTGGATTTGGTCACAGGCTGCAGCCAAAGCCCAAACCTGCTCCATTCATACTTCTACAATCTCACTTCTGAAAATATTTATTTGCCATGAATGCAAAAAGAACCTCTTGAACTGCAATGCTAAAAAATAACCCTCAAGTTTAGAATGCCCGAAGTTCTTTAAGAAGCCAGTACAATTCAAGTGTTATGGGTAAACCTCAGTTTGGATTAAAACCTGAGATTTGCATTGAAGTCAGGCTAGAAAACTCTGAGAGCACAATTAAACATAGAGGTTCTTGAATAATGAATAATTCAGGCCGGAAATTACCTTTCAAGGTTACCTAGTTCAAGTGCCTGTTCAAGGCAGGCTCATTCAAGGTGTTGGCTGAGGTGAATTGTCCACCCCCAGGACAGATGTGCCCCAGCCTTACACTGTACACTGTTCTGGTGGTTAACTACCTTGCTGTGAAAATTTCTTCTACTTCATCTTTCTCTTGCCCTGCTGATTGCCCATGGATGCTACAATATGCCCCTTTGAGAAAAACCTGGCTCCACCTTCTCTCTGATGCCTTTTTGAGGTAGACTGGAGAGAGCAAAGAGATTAGAACCTGCTCCTCAGCCCCAGTGAGAGGAAATCACACAGAGCAAGCCACACAAAGTCTGGGGGTGCCTGCAGGGAAGGAAAGATGCCTCTCACCAGCTGGCCAGCTCCACTCTTGCCAGGGCAGCGGGCTCCTGGTGAGCCCCCATGGGCACAAGGATGACTCAGGGTCTGGCCTGACTCCTTGCTGACTCATTTCCCTGGAACCTTTGGAGTTAATCACTCAGGAGTGCTAATGGACTGCTGAACAGGGCAAGTTGCTGCTTTTGCCCTGGTATATTTTGTGATTCACAGAATTCTGCTAAGAGTGCTTTGAGTTTCCCAGAACTTGAGGCAACTGTCAAAGAATTAATTTTCTAGAAAAAACTAAAACAGGGTGTCAGTGTCTACCTTAACAATGCCACCTAAACAACAAAAAAGACTTTGCATGGAAGAAAACATAGATGTAAGGCTGGCAGATGTTTAAGGGAGATTGGATTAAGGACACAGCCCTGTGAAAATCTATCCTCTGAGATCAAAGAGTTTCTTAGTGCTACAAAGCAAAAGAGAACCAGCACTCCAAAATAAATCTCATTTTCCCTGATTCCCAGCATGCAACAAAACAAGAAAACCAGACAACTACTGGTCAAACCAAACACCTGGTTTCCAGCATGCAGCCCTCCAGTCTGCACTCAATCACAGTTTTGGAGCTGTCACACCATGAATCAGGAGGAAATACTTTAATTTGAAAAGCAAATGTAATTGCACTAAAGAAAGAAGGCAAGTGTTCAATCTGCTGGCACCAGAGCTCCATCTACCTTCCCAGCTTCCAGGGCAGGCACAGCTGGCAGAGCAAACTGGGATGCATTTGTGCTCCCAGGTGTTTCCTCTGAGAACTGAGGCACGCTGCTTCAGGAGCGCCCAGGCTACACAGAGAATGTGTCCAAAGCTTCTGCATCTCCCCCCAAAAAGCCTCTCTTACAGCAAGTACATCAGGCATTATCTTAACTGTTTAAGTCTTTCCCCCTGGCATGCCAAAAATCTCTTGAGGTTCTGGCAAGGATATTTTACTAAGTCTTCCCTTACAAAGGTGGTAAAGGTGGGAAAATCATCAAAAGGGGTTAAAGAGACTTTTCCTTTTCCTCTCCTGATACGCAGAATATATCTCAGACTGACAAGAGAAAAATGATCACCTTACAGCAAGAGAACTCCTGGTTTGTTGTTGCTGTGGAGGTTTTTATGGCAAAGCTTCCTTCGCATTTGTCCCGTTACTTTTTAGGCATTTTCTGCTGACAAAATCTATTCCAGCTCCATTTCATCTAGTTTTTTACTGGATGGTCACGTTACCCGATATCAGCTATGAGCAATACATGTTTCAAATCCCACCTGCCCACTGAAAGGAAAAACTTATCTGTCTGGAGCTCTCCCTTAGAGACTCCAAGTCAAGAGATTACCCATGGCTTTCTTGGTATGGACCATTTTCCAAGCCTCAGTGAGATACAGACCATTTAACAGTCAATAAAATCATTGGCCAGTCATCAACTAGAAGACTATAAAAAGTTCAAATGATCTTGTGCAGGCAGATGCAAGCCATTTTTCTCATGCCTTAAGGCAAAGGAAAGACACATGCAGTTCCTTTTAGCTTAATGTCAAATCCATGTCAAGAGAGTGGCTTAAATTAATCTGGTTTTCTTGATACCAAAATTAATTGTGAGCTCTCTGACACTTTTGAGTCTCAGTGGAGGGAAAAATGAGGAACAGTTAAAGGTGATAGATAAACTGGTATTGCTAAAACAATTTCTTGAAACCTATAGAGGCTATATGAAGAACCTCAAAAAATTATTAAAGCCTTTTTTTTTGTGATGCCACTGCAGTTCATAAAGACAACACACTGCACCACAATGGTGCACACAGTATTTTGATACAGGAATTGGTTTTTTTTTAACAAGTCACATGCATCCCAACATCCTGGAAACAACAGGAGCAATGTAGGATACTTCCTACTTCCAGAAAAGCAGAGAGACCACCACTGATAGAGAACTTTATTCTACTGTGAGTCTAGATGCCAACAAATCCACGTTATTTCTCTTGCAGAAAGATTCAACAGGCAAACAGCTGTCCCATAACAAAATAGCCTATTGTAGATATTTAATATGCAGTGACAGACAGATGTGTCTGACAGGCAGCAAAAAGGACTCATTGACTTCCAGTACTGACATGTCCACAAGTACAGAAACTCTCCTAAATGAAATAAAAATTTTCTAGAAGCCTAGCCTACAAAGGAAAAAATAAAAGTTACAAAATTAATAACTTTTTTAATCTGACTGTGTGACACTTTAGTACTGGCCTGTGGTATAAACAAACTGGAGTATCAAAAATGTGTTGGATGAATAAATTGTATTACATCAAAAGACAATAAAGAATTGTTTCAATAGAACCAATAGAAAATAAAGAATTTCAATAGAAAATAAATTGTTTCAATCCCTACCAGGATTTTAGTGATCCTACTGCACACTGATCCCAGATGATTGGAGGACTCTGTCTATGATACACATTCATGGACAAGCACACACAGATGAGCAGAGGTTTAGGAACAGAAAAGCACTCAAGTACTCATACCTATACATGGCTCTGTTATATGGCACTGCAAATAAGTGCAGATACAGTAAAATATATGAAAGGACTCACATGGTGAGCAAAATAAAAGCACAGACAGACTGGAAAACTTCCCACTAAAACAGAAATCATTCCTGAGGTATTCATTTCAATGGAAATATGCTTTTGCTCTTACTGAATTTAATAAGGAGATCTGCCAGTTATTACAAATGCAGAAGAAGCACTTACCCTGAAAGGCTGAGCCAGTCAAGAACATTAAATCCTACAAGCCTCGAAAGGTTTGTCACTTTTAATAAAAGGCTCAGACACTGTATTGGTAATCAAATCAATCTATAACAACTATTACACCATACACAGAAGAATGCAAAAGCTCTGTAATCGAGATATGGAATTGCCAGCTCCCACGTATCATCAGGTGGAATCTAACCCAGGCCAAGAGCAGCCAAAACCATAATCTGCCTGATAACTGTTTGGCAGCTCCTGCAGGACGAGTCAGGCAGTTCCACACCACTAATTCCAGCACCATCCATCCTCACAGGCTCCAGGAGCCAGCTCAGGTGTGGGAGCTGCCTTGCCACGTCAGTGTGCTGCAGTGTCCAGGCTAATTAGTGGCTGCTTGGGGCACAGTTCAGCTGCTTCCAAGAGCACAGCTGGATTCCTGCACAGCACTTCCCTGTCTAGACACACCAGCCCAGGCAGAGCCAGCACTGCTGCCAGCCCTGCACTGCTAGGGATAGAAAGGTGTCCACAGAATCACAGAATGACCAGGTTGGAAGATTATCTTCAAGATCATCAATTCCAACCCAGCCCCAGCACCTCAACTAAACCCCGGTACCTAGTGCCATAACCAGTCTTTGTTTAAATACATCCAGGGATGGTGACTCCACCACCTCCCTGGGCAGCCCATTCCAGAACTTTATCACTCTTTCCATAAAAAACTTTTTCCTGTACAGGGAAATACAACCTGTATTTCCCTTGGTGCAGCTTGAGACTGTGTCCTCTGGTTCTGTCAGTGCTGCCTGGAGACAGAGACCAACCCCACCTGACCACAACCACCTTTCAGGGAGTTGAAAAATTTAAGTCATACAATAAGGTCACCTCTGAGTCTCCTTTTCTCCAGGTTAAACACCCCCAGCTCCCTCAGTCATTCCTCACAGGGTTTGTGTTCCCAGCCCCTCTCCAGCCTCGTTGCCTCCTCTGGATGCACTCAAGCATCTCAACATCCTTCCCAAAGTGAGGGGCCAGAACTGGACATATCACTTGAGGTGTGCCCTCACCAGTGCCAGGTACAGGGGCAGAATGACCTCCCTGCTCCTCTGGCCACACCATTCCTGATCCCTGAGAGCCACCACCCTGCTCCTGCTGGCAGGAACTGGCAGCCCTGAGCTGAACTGCTGGGACACACAATACTTCCCGAAAATGCTCTCTTCCCAAAGGGCACAAGACAAAGGGATGAAAACACAGCTGTACAAACTTGTTCCTGATTTCCACGTCTCATTGCAAGCAGCTCTGTGCTGCTCCCTCATGATGGGCAGACCCCCTAAGGAACATTTACAAAAGGTCTTCTGACTTTCATGCTGAAAATTTTAAGGAATGTTATTGTTCCACTTTCCACTGATAAGGACACAAAATAGTTGGTGATACTGTGGGTATACAGGAGTGCCTCAGGCACTCTCAGCTAACCCACCCATTGTGACACCCATGCAAGAAGAATAACTCTGTCAGAGGCTAAACTGGTAGGATCTGGACACTGGCTTAGGTACTGGTGGTGCATAACTGGTAGCAGAGGCCTGGCCATCCTGTGCTCTGACCAATTGATTATACCCAATTTATTATATATAATAAACACATATTTATTATTTCAAGGCAAAGAACAATTTTTTTTCTAGTCTCTCTCGGTACAGCAAATGTGACAGTGAACACAGCACCAACCATTTCAACTCATGAGCCCTAAAAGCTGCAGAAAAGTGCAGGACATCTGCTGGCTCTACTGAGCTGTGAAGGAAAGCAACAGATGACAACCTTATGCTTCAGTGTCCTGTGGCACTTTTCTTAACAACAAGGACCAAGAAGACACTCAAAGAAAAAGCACATATTTATGTCATTAAAGAACTTACAGCTGATGTTAAAACCAGTGAAACCCCCAACACCATTCCAAAGGAGGAATACAGCAAGTCAAACTGTGATGATGTCTCCTGGGCATTTCTAAATGAAAGCCTAAAAAAACAACACATTTTGTAGGCATCTAGTAAAGATTGCTTTCCACGGGGAACTTAAAATCATAGCACACCTTGACATTTGTCTAAGGTACGGAGCTATTATTTTAAACACATACTTATGGCTTCTAGTCTCAAAGAAATGACTCATCCTTGTATTTGCAGCTTCAGAATTCCAGCTAAATGGAAATGCATATACAGCCAATGGTGAATGTGGCAGAAATAAAGCAGTAAATGAGGTGTAGGAAAAAAAAGGAGAGAGAAAGAGTGAGAAAGACGTAAGGATCCAGTGGAAGCTTGGGAGGGACTAGTGTTTTTGAAGTTTAAATCAGAAATACTAGTTATATTCTTAGCTCCCAGCATTCCTTCAGTATTTCCCCCCTTTGTTTCTTGCAGTCAAACAGCTGCTCCTAAAAGTGAACCTGATTGTTTTGGGCTGCTTTTTGAAAAGATCTAATCCCTCTTTCCAATTTCTGCAGAGAGTGGATCCTACTTCTTCCATCAAGTTCTAATTAAAATGAAAGGGTTAATTTCTACACTTCATAACTGTTAAGGTAAACTTCACCCTAAAGCAAACTTCAAAAGGCTAAGACTAGAAATCATTTGCATTGGTGTGATCAAAAAGAAAGACAAAGTAAAGTAGATTTAGGCATTTGATGAATTGCATGTGTATCTAAGAATGTATTCTTCCCAAATTAGCTTTGATCTGGAGAATGAAATCCCAATATAAAGAATTTCAGACTTTGGTCATCAAAACATCATCTATGTGTGTAATTATTGAAAGAAACCAAAAAACTCCAAATTGCCAATAAATCTAGAAGTGGAAAGAAGCAGGTTCATTTCAAGCACAAGACTGACATCCTTCTTCTCTGAACCACTCTGCTCTTCCCCATATGTTTTTCTAGGAAAACTTAAGATCCATTTATGAACTGAACAGACAAAAAACAAACTACAAACTCTCATCTGGAATCAGACTCACTGCTCACAATTGCCAAAAGTTGTGCTATTATACCGGGGGTCGGAATGTGGTCACTGTTGAGTGAAATCTGACTGGAAGCAATCTAAATTACCTCAGGTCACAGCCCTGCCTTGAGTCAGGATCACTGGGGGTGGTGACATTCCTGACAGACACCCAGTTCCCCTTGTTTGGCAGCAGTGCTGCCAGTGCCAGCGATCCTGTTCTCTGCTAATTTACACAACAGATGATGACTTCCTCCTTGTGAAAGCCTTTTCAAGAGTCATGTTACTCCTCCAGATTTTTGCCTCAGCTCAGATTCTGCCAATCTTTCTTCAGAGGTTGTGTTTTCTTTATCTCCAGTCATTTTAAGAACTCTCCTCTGGACTTAGGTTCATATCTTCCCTGGATTGTGAGGAACAAAATTAGAAAGAGCCCAGTCTGAAGCCAAAGCTTTGCAATTGCAGAGCAAAGTAGAAAGGTTATGTGATTTGTCTCGCTGATACAATAACATTCATTATGGCACTAACTTTTTTTTCACATCCGTATAATGTTATTTTTCCAAGTGTGGGCTGTGATCCACAAAAAAAAAAAAAAAAAAGTCCAGATCTTTTTCTAAGTGGTTGCTCCAAGCAGGTTGTTTCCCATCCTCCTTAGGATTGCCTAGCTACACTAATCTGCATTTATCAAACTGAGCTGCAGTTCGTTTCCCACACTGAAACTGTAACTTGCTCAGATAAATTTTGGAATTTAAACCTGTTCTACAAGATAATGACAGCCTCTCTTAGCTCCTCGAGGTTTCTGTATTTAATGAACATTCCCTGAGGTCCACCATTCAGCTTGATAGCAAAATTACTAAACCACAAAATCAGCAGTAGGGTTTTTTTTTTTCTTTTGTTTTTCTAGGTGCTTAAACATATTCTGGCTACTTTGCTTCAGTGTTTTTCTGAGAACTGAACGCTTGAAATTTCCTTTCTCACCTACCTCCCCCTCTTCAAAAATCAATTTGGACACTAATCTATAGATCTGCCTCATATGTGCTCTCATCTCACATATGGCAGCTCCAAGATGTTAGCCACCAACTCTTTACATGTCCTAACCTGGAATTCATTGAGTCAAGGTTACCCTAAAGCATGTCAATGCCCTCTAACCTTCCCCACATAAATCTGTCATCTGTGGGCACATTGATTGTACCAGGCATCTGCCACACAACTGATCTTTTCCATAAAGACAGCTATGAGTAAATTTAAGAAGGATTGACTCTTTAATCTCCCACTGAGTACTTACATATGATGATTCCCTTTGATTTTGTGTGCATCTTGCTAATCACCTCTTGGTTCTTGGCTTAGTCTTTCCTGGTTTGTCCATGGGTACTTCCAGGACATTTCCTCATTTTTCCTTAGCTCCTATGGGTTGGGTATGTGCCTCTATTTATACACACACAAAAGCTGACATTTCTACTTCGCTGTTATTCCTTGTCACTCAAGTTGCTTTCCCTCCTGGATATACTCAAGCTGTTGCTTCCTATTGGCTGGAGTCAAATTTGAAAAGTTTCTCTCCTATTTGTGTTCTTCACCTCCTGAAACAAAAGCCACTTTAACTGCTTGTGTGTCCCCTCATATGGTAAAACAGACATTCATCACCACAAATTCTACAGTCTTTTCTTTTTCAGCTGCCACATACAGATTCTGGGTAAAGACCCTGCTCATATACAAAGGATTTCAGAGCAAGAACATAAACAGGGTGTAGCCCTATTGCCTACTTGCTCTTAAGCAAATTGACCACTTAAATATTAATCTTCTGTTAAAATTACTGGGTCAAGTCTTTCCCAGGTAATATTGCTTATACTCATCCATGGCTTCTTTTCTGGTATCCATCTCACTACATGTGCAAAGGTTTTCCAGTTTTTCTCCCCTCCCATTCCCTGCCCCGTGATTTTAAAGTGCTGCACAGAAATCAATGCAATATCTATGACCTAAAAACAATTAGCAAATAATTCTAAACCAGAAAGCAATCACCATTCACCAGTAAGTCCTCAACATGGATGCAATACACAGCTTTGCTCCAAAGAGATTATATTTCAAACAATTCCTTTCCTAAGCCAGCCAATAGTCCCACACCATCAGAATAATTAGCCACAGCTTTCTGTTCTTCAGTGAAGATGTACAGGCTAACAGCTTGATTTTAATTCCCTGCTGGAACAAGTAACTAATTACAACCTGCATTAAAAGTTAACTCCAATAATTTAACAGGGTAATTCTGGAGATCTGAATTATGTGTAAATAGATTGTTATAAATGCTTGAGAAAATTAGATTATATATTTAAAAGTCTCCTACAGAGCAAGTTGAAGACCAGCTAAGCACATGAGTCCCTTATCAAAGCAATTTAATGTTTTGTGTTTAATAATGCTAACAGCCCCATACAGCTTCTGGCCCAAATAAATCAATAGCTATCCAGACAAAAATCCAACTTTCCTGAACAGAAAAGAGTCTGTCACAAAAAAAACCCAAACAAAAACCAAAAAAACCCACAAAAACAAAAAAACAAAAAGAACCCAACAAAAATACAACAACAAGAAGAAAAGGTATGAAATTAAATTAAGCTCTTAAAAGCTTCAGATAAGAAAATGTTAATTCTGCAGCAGCATCTTTTAAAAATAGAGGCTTTTGTCATCACGGGAGAGATGACAAAGTTTTATCCCCAAAACCTGATAGCCAGCTACCATAATAAATACCCAGCACACTAGACTGATTGCACCTGAATTCATTAGTACTATTGCTTTCAAGAAATAAAGGTTTTCTTCGGTCACCAGGGCGTGGCTGCTCCCTGGTGTTAGTGTTAAAGCCTGTCTCCCAGAAAAATGAGAGACTGGGGAGAGGGAGGGAGAGGCAGGCTGTTATACTTTATGTTAGTTTGAGAAGTAGAAATGGGAGGGCATCACCTAGAGGATTGTTGAGAGGAAATACATCAAAATTTCCTGCTTCAGCAGAAAATCTGGCTTATTTCAGTTCACAGACACAAGATCACTCATCTTACCAAATTTAATATAAAGAGTAAAATAATTTCAAAATTCAGCCTGAGGATGTAAGAAGCCTTGATACACATCCAGTTAACGTCCACAAGATGCAAAATGAGTTTCGAATCAATTATGTCCTTAAAGCCTTAAATACCTCTCCTTTCACTTTTGTGGCTATGTGACAAAAGCATGGCCAAGGCAATATTGCTGCATTTCACCTCTAAGTTCAGTGGAAAACTTACTGTCTTCTCACCAGAAAGGCACAGCGTGTCACATTTCCTGAGCTTCCACAAAGAAATATTTTTATTTCTTTTCCAACTTATTCTTCACACGTCTCCCTTGCACCTGTTCAGACTCAGTTGCTCCTTCCTCTGGATTACAAAGACAATTTTGTGTGCCAAAGGAGGTGCACTTGAGAAACCTTGGGTCCAAAAAGGCACAAACACCAGAGTCCATCCTTTCCCAGAGCAGGGAGCATCCCCTGACCTCTGGGGGCTCCCCAGCTGCCCTCAAAGTGGCACTGCCAACTGCAATGCCAATGAAAAACAACCAGGATTTCCCAGCTGCCTGTCACCAGGCACTGAGGCAGCAGGATACTTCTACAAAATGTTTAAAAAAAACCTCCAGGTATGTGCAAAACAGCTCTGGGTAGCACACACCAGGGAAGCTGCAAATTAAAAGGACTCCTGAGCAGCAACAAGGCTAAAAGATCCAGAGGGAAGAGGAAATTCTCGTCTTTCATCTCCTACACACATGAACTGTCACTTCTGCTGGGGAAAGCACTTGCATAAGCTTAAGTAAGGAGAATAAGCTTCAAGTAGGATATATATCTAAATAAAATCATCTGCTTTCAGACCTTTCCCCCCAGATGTTAAAATTAAACAAAGGCACTTTGCCACTGGAAGCCAGTCTAGCTGCTGTACTTGTCACTGGTCAGAGACTGCCTAAAAAGCTACACTTATGACACACTGGACCCACTGGAGACTTTTCCACATGAATTCACGTGGTGCTGCTACAGTTCTGATTCTGATTTACAGTTCTGACACTGCTGTGGAAAAGGGAGAACAAAGCACCTTCACCCAGAGGGTGGCTGTGCATTCAAACAGGCTCCCCAGGGCAGTGGTCACAGCACTTAAACAGAAGAGCTTAAAACAACACTCAGAAATGTGGTCTGACTCCTGGGGCCATCCTATGCAGAGCCAATGCTCCCTGTGAACCCTTTCAGCTCAGGATATTCTATGATTCAATACCATGGAAGCCTCAGAAATTCATTTTATTCTGTAACTGTTGAAAATTTGCATTCTTGAGCCTAAGAATTAGCAATTATTCCCATTCATCAGAATTACAGGCCCTAGAAACTGTTGAACCTATTATGCGTAGCCCAAGGCCAATTGCTGTGCATACAATTGAAATTAAGATTTATAGGTCTTTCAGCCTCTTGAAAGGAGTTTTTAAAAAGTCCATAGGTTATTTTGATAAAATTCACCCCAGAGCACCACTCAGAAATCAGTTTTATCAAACAACTGAATGATAAGATTGGCTCAGATTCCTTTCTTGAAGAAAATCCGTATCTAATGAAGTGTATAAATCAGACTGATGATAAAGGAAATTTGTCCCGCAAAGATACAGCCTATGCTATCAACTTTTACCCAGGAGCTAGCCACACACCCTTTCATTCCACTTCACTCAGCTTTTTCAGTCTGTTGCTCAGTTATCAAAATACATTCACTACCTATTACAACCTCCTGTACATCTCTAAGTCAATTCTTTCACTTTTTCCAGGACAAATGCAGAGTCTCATACGCGTAAAAACCATCCAGACTCTTCCTGTTTACACTTTTTACACATCCTGTGCTGTGTTCTTGTGTGTTCTGGTTTTAGGCTCAGTCTCAGACTGCAGGAAAGCCCCTTCTTGCATAGTTTCACCTCCTACACACAACAGCTAGAGGTGGCACAGGTTATTCCATCTGGGGTTTACAGCTCCAGCTGGAGTTTGTAACTCAAACAGTCCCTGGAGAACAAGGGACAAGCAGATGCACTGATCACCAGAGCATTCACAGTAGGGCTGGGAAACCAGTGCTGGCCACATCAGCCCTTTCCTCTCAACAGAAGAGCCCATTCCACTCATGAATTTGCCACTAGATTTGCACTTCCATGGTGGAAAGCCATCCTTGTTCTGTTTTTCTGGAATGCAATCATTCCAGGCTGCCTTGCCTCACCTGCACACAGGTCAATTTATCCCCTTTCACCCCAGACTCACACAGCAAACCCCAAATTCCAATAAATCAGTCTCTCAAGCCGAAGTTGCTTTTTGTGTTCTTTGCAATTGTTTGCTCTAATTTGAGAAAAAAAAAAAAAAAAACAACAACAAAACCCTCTTAGAATGTTTTTAATGCGGCCCTGTAGGGACACAGCTTCCCCTTTGCTGCCTCCTTCTATCTGCACGGAGCAAACCTCAGCTCCCCCACGAGCTGACCTTGGCATGCCCAAGTGATGGCAGTGAAAGGAGAAAGCTTTTTCCCTTCAGACATGTGAGAAGCTGCTGCATAAAGCAGGGGGAAAAAAGGCACTTGTCCTGCAACCGGTAGCACTCGGGAGATAAGGGCATGGTCAGACACAATCCCTAACAGTGTGACTGATAACCCAGCTCCAGTTACCAGATAAGGCATGAATCCAGGCTTTCAGTCTCTCAGAAAAACACACAGGCTCTGCTCACTGAATTTAACACACTCCAGAAACCATTCATTCTTCTGTTTCTTTGCAGATTCCTGAATGCCCACCAAGCTCTGGACAAGGGTTTACTACCATTTGGTTATCTACAAGCACTCCACCTCTGACCCGCTCTCAGGATGACCTTAGCATCTCTGCAGCCCAGTAATATTGAACAAGTTATATGAGGAATGAAGATCCTCCTCAAGGGCTAAAATCCCTAAATTAGTATTTTCCACAACAGCATCCCTTGGCTGAGATCATCACAGCCACACCTCAAATAGTTGGCTTGGGTCCCTCACTCACAAGAAGGACATTAAGGTGTTGGGAGTGTGTCCAGAGAAGGACAACAGAGCTGGTGAGGGTCAGGAGAACAAGTCTTTTGAGGAACAGATATGGGGTAAAGGGTTGTTTAGCCTGGAGAAAAGGAGGTGTAAAGGGGACCTTGTCACTCTCTACAACCACCTGAAACAAAGTTGTAGTGAGGTGGAGGTTGGCCTCTTCTCCCAGCTAACAAAGGATAAGAGAAGAAGAAATGGCTTCAGTGGAAGGTTTAGAGTGGATATTAGAAAAATATCCTCTCACCCCCAAGAAGGAACTCACCCAGTCAACTGCAAAAATCATGAAGAAAAAACCCTCAACCTGTAGAAGAATGACCATTGCACTCATGTGGCCAGGGCTAAATTGTGACTTAAAGCACCACCCTATCAATGAGTCAAGGCAAAAAGCTCAGTGTAGAGAGATGCTGCACAAGTGCCTCGACAAGACTAACAGACATCTCCAGCTCTAATGCATTGCTCCTTCTTCCCCAAGATCAAGGAAATTTGCACTGAAGAAAAAGCATCCATACTCCACTCATGAGTTTCAGTAATGGATGTGATGCTCACTCCCACATTCTGCTCACTTGCTTGAAGACGAACTAAAGGGGATGATTATCAGCTCAGCAATTTGTTAAGCATGGGCCCTTGGACTTAAAACATTTCCTACAGAACATCAAGGGAAAATTTCCACATTCTCAAGCATGTCTGTGGCCAATTCACAGCTAAGTCTTTGTGATGAGGGCCACACATTCATGGCCAAGCAGAAAGCAAAAGCCATACCACTGAAATAGTATCTCACCAGCAAAGCTGATGGCATTTTCTTGTCTTTCCTGAACTTGTTCCAGCTCTCTTAGAATATTACCTTCCTTAAAATTACCCACAGGCTTCAGTGTCTACTAATGCTGCTCCTTCAGCCTCTTCTGCAGCCCAACAGCACTGCTAATGATGCCTCAGATTTCAGCTTTTATATTTTTCAGATTCTGTGCTGCTTTAGTGTGCAGCTCTGAGCTTCATATGAGGGGATGGTGAGCTCTCCTCACAGAGCAGGGAGACAAAACCATTCCTTCTCCAGCTGGGGACCAAGGACAAATGATCCAAATCTCAGGCACAAGAGCACAAACAACGTGGGCTGGAGAGAGAAAAACAGGCAGGATGGGACTGCCTGGGCTAAAGCTGGAATTGGAAAATTAAGCCCAAGGTTCCAATGGAGCAGAACTGATCCCAGTGAGAGCCCCCATGAGCACTTGTGCATTTTGGGACCATTTTGGTCCATCTTGGGTGCAGCCCTGGCTGGGCTCTTGTGCTGCCCAAGGTGGATCCATGGAGGAGATCCTTTTAATAAATCCCTGCTTTATTCTTTAGCTCTGTCCAGCCTCTGCTCTAGGGCAGCCTTCTCAAGGCATCATCAACACCAGGGCTCCTAACTTGCCTCAGCAGTGATGGGGAAAAAGAAATGGAAAAAGGACTGTTTGGCTCACAAAGCTCCCACTCCTGCTATCAGCAAGCTAAGCCATGGCAAAGACAAGCAGCAGGAGGTCTGCTGAAAGGCTGCTGCATGTAGGAAGCTGAAGAACAGAAATAGCATCATGGGAACCCAAGCTCAGGTTGTTTCAAAGGACACTGAAAGAGATTCACAGAGCCAGCTCACAAGCATTTGCACATTTCAAGCCGAGCACATAACCACTCACTGGTGCAAGACTCATCATTAACATAAACAAAACCATACATGGTACACACACATATGGAAGAGTTTGTGCATTTCAGATAATTTTTGGTTTCTCTTGCAGGGGATTCAGTCACAGCTGACACTTTGGTGGAAGGTGACCTTACATAGCATCTGTGTTGCAATGTATGAATGTCTTGCCAGGGTGAGCTAAGGATAGGAGCTAAGCCTTGACTCCACATTTTCTGGCTTTTTTCAGCTCGTGTCAGTCCTTATTGTTATTTCCACATAGGGAGAGGAAGGTGTGATTAAGAGGAAGAATACTTTTGCTTTGCTTGACTGTTTCTTGGCAGTTGGTGGATTTTGCTAAAAACCATATCAGAATAAAGCTCTTTCAAGTAGTAGAAGCATTTTCATCTAGAGAAAAAGATATACTGCAACTGAACTGTTCCCCAGCCCAACATTACACACAGCCTCCCTGTCAGCAGGGGCTTGATCCCTCTAACCTGCAGGAAAGGGAGACTGAAGTTGAATCTCTTTGAAATAACCTTTTAAGTCAAGTTCCAAAGACTTATTGGGAAATAAAACAAAAGCACACTCAACCAGACAGATGATTCACTCCCAGCTCTTAGCACTACCTCATTTTACCTTTCCTGGAAATACAACCCACCGAATAATTTTTCTTTTTTCTCTACTCTTCCTAACACCTATTAAATCTCAGATGCCTGTGTCCCCCACTAAGAACTGTGAGATATATTATGAACAATTTTAAAATCCACAGACTGTGCTTGTTATTGCTGGTAGACAACAGAAAAGGTTAGCAATTAATCACTGTCTGCTATCTGCACTTAAAAAGTGGCAATTATTGATAAATGTGTTCCCACTTCAAGCACGTTACTGAGAACTGGTGAGAAGTCTGGACTACTACAGAACCTGAAAACATTAACTGGCCAAATAGCTTTTGAGGCCAGAACACAAACACCAGGCTGGCTAATTGAAAAGATGACGTCATTGGACTGATTTATGAAAGGCACTGCTGATGTTTAGATTAGGAAAATTTACTTGAGATGGCCAAAGTAAACTCCGTGGCCTTTGTTTTGGATAGTTCAGTTTATGAAGCTGTCATTTAAAAGAGCCATTAGAAATAAACAGATACATGGTGACAGAACCTATGGAAGAGGCTGGGCTGGGGGGTGCTGGTGCTGGAATTGTTCTATTTTTAAACCCAAATACAACTGGCCCAGCAGTGTTTCCTCCAGGCTCCCACTCCTGTCCCCTCTCAGAAGTGAAAAGTTCCCAATACAGCATTCTGCCTAAAATACCATTAATGATAGCAGCATATGTTGTTTACGATACAGGTCTACTCAGTGTTCCAACAACTAAAAAGTAGGAAATATTCTATATTCCCAAGAGAAATGGGCTGAAAACACTCTCCCTGAGTCACAAATATTCACTAGGCCACAATTCAGGTAGTTTCCAAGGATTCAAGCTGTGGATGAAATGATTTACAGTCAGAGCAGAGAATTAAAACATTTGGGATGCTTAGAATTATTACCAGTTTATGGACTTTAATTACAAGTAGTTTTCTTTTCTTAGCAATTTGCTTTTACTATCTAATATAGTAGACATTTACTGCTTTTTCCTGGCTGAAGACTATAGCACAAGGATGTTTTAAGGCACTCTACCCCAAAACCTTGGAGCTGTCCTTGTGCAGCAAGGAAAGACATGCCCTCCTGTACAGACTGCACTGAAGCAGGCTGCTTGAATACAAACAACCAAGTGCTTCCACTCCCAAGAGAAACTCCAGAAACTCCTCCAAGATCTCACTGCCAGGCCCTGTGATGCACAGTGAACTCAATTTTTTTTCCTGCATTTACACGGGCTTTACCTGTTTAACCAAACATGTGGGAATCCAGCTAAGTGGGGGCTGCTGCAATCCACTGGTAATGCCAAATATTTATTGGCTCATATAATATTTATTGGCTGCTTAACACACAGGAGAAGGGGGAAAAAATTAAAAATGCCTGATTGTTCTCAGAGAATATGGGCTTCAGAAAGAATCGCTGCTAAAGAGCATCAATAAACACTTGGAAGAATTATATAAAGTTCTGGGTGAGACTGTGACAGAAGGATAAATATCCAGAAAAGTACAGGACTAAACTAAGTAGTAAATGTCATAACTGCCTTGTAATAAGGAAAAGAATAAAAAGGTGTAAGGGAATAGTTGAAGGAGGACACCAGTTTAAATCATTTCACAGGACAGGAAGGTAATTTTCTTCAGCAGTAAGAAATTACCTAAATGTTGGTTTGGGAGCCAGAAGCTCTTGCATGTGGTGGGACCCAAGACCCCATCAGTCATGGCCAGGGTAAAAAAGAGATTAACTAGAGAGTAACTATCACATAATTAAACTTAACTTAGAATAATCAATCAGGCATATCCAATTAATGTAAAGCCTCTGTCTTCCAGGTGGTGTACTCCTTAAAGTATGAGGTACCCTAAAACAGAGTCACTTGTTGGTCAGAAAATTATCATGTTTTCTCAAGTCATTAAAAAACTGTTGCTATTTTGAATTTCCAAAAACTTCCCCTGTCCTTGGTGAGTGTTCTCTTCAAGGAAAAGGGATATTAGTGTAAGGGAAAGTTCCCACCTTATGATAAATGCAATCAAAGAAGCAAGCAGACCTCAAAATTCCCAGCTTTTATAACCATGAGTAGAATTCAAATGAAGTAATTCCTGGGAATTTTAGCTAAGTTTAGCATTAACTGCTGAGGGAAAAAGAGACTAATCCAAAAAGAATTTCTGTTTTCTACCTATTGGACCACAGTAGGGCAGATTCTGCCCTGTAACCCATTGAAGTAACTCCAAATAGCTTCAGTTTTTTTACATTGAATTTTTAATCAATGTATCTATATTAATCTTTCAGTAAGCAGCTTTTCAAGGCCTATTGCAGTACAAGAAATTTCATACATGCTACTTCAAATAAAAACTAAAGTGAAAAAGTTTAAACAAAACCAGACAAAGCCAAGCAAAAATCCCCCACAACTTCCCAAAGGCACAGTGTAATGAAAGGAAAAAAGGCAATTTCAAATGCATAAACTAAAAAGCCACAAAAAGAAACATTAACACTGCCCTCCCAAAAACAAACAAAACAAAAAAAAACCTCCAACCAACCAAAAAAAACAAAGAAACAACCCACAAAAAAAGAGAGAACAACACAAAAAATCCCAGTAGCATCTCAGAAGGTTCCCTCAGGGCCACAAAAAACTCTCTGCTGGCTGATGAGCAGTGCACTCCCAGTGCCCCTTTCTCCACTTTCTCCAAACTCAGTGTGGATTTCCCTCCTCTAACTTGACACCCGGATTTAACAAACTGATAGAAATCAAAGACCTTTACACCTTTCTCTCCAGGACAACTAAAGCTGTTTAACAGGTTAAAACCCAGCCTTTTGTTTGCTTTCTGGAGGAGGAAAGGGAAATAATTGAGCATCTGCATTCAAGGAAAACAGTGCAATGGTATGGTTTTGTTTGCAATGCCATTATCTCTATTATTTACTCAAAAAATTAGGTATTTAAAAACAGTACACAAAATTGGCACCCATAACTATAGGAGTTGCTTATCTTGAATAAATTGTAGTAATTTACATTAAAAAAGTAACCTCCCTGCAAAAACTGCACCTCCTGATATTTCACTTCAGTTTTGACAAAAGCTGAGCAGCAGAAGTGTCTTTCTGATTTTTATTTTTGCAAAATAGTCCTCAAGATGGTGGTTTAAAACTCCAGCATCACCTGTAAAAGATTAAAACACCTTATCAAAAAATCTTTTTGTAGACACGTAATAGTTTATGTCTACAACAAAAGGACAGAAGCCCTTCTCCAGGACTACTGAGCAAATCAGCAGAGCCAAGACTAAAACACTTCCTCTCCTAATGCTTTGAATTTAGGAAACTCACTCTTAGAACGGGATAGTTTAGGAAAAAAAGGTCTCCTTCAGACATGCACACTCAATCCCATCAAAAAAGTGCCAAACAGCATTCCATTAAACTTTCCAAAAAAACCTTTTGGAGTGAGAATATGGAAAAATTTCAGCTCTGAATCGCCTGCAAGTTCACAGCTCCTGTTTTCACATACTTCTAACAATAAAACTTCATTACATAACTGCAATGCTGCTCTTGCCATAGGAAAGCTTTCAGATGACTTCCACGTTGCATGTGGCAGGTCATGGCCTCGCTGGGGCAAACAGAGCAAGGCTGTGCCTCAGCTGATGATAATCCACTTCCATGTCCCTCAAAAGCTTTCACAGCAACCTCACAGAAACACTTCAGTGGTGCCTGCTCCAGTCTGACAAACTCGAGCTATTTCACAAGATTGTCCTCATTTTTACAAAGAAAAAAAAATAATATATATATATCTCTTTCTACTTGGTTGACTGCAACCGATACCCTAAATCACAAAGCAATTGGTGTCAGTGGACACTGTGGTACAGCTGCACCCATTTAAAAGAACAGCTGCTCAAGAAATAAAAGCACATTCCTTTCATGCAGCCACAAAACTTTCAGAAACATGAGTGACAAATCTGCCTAAAGTGGATATTTATTAGCAACACTAAGGGCTCCTCCTTAGATCCCCAGTGTTTTGTTCCAGGCCCAAATCTTCTCTCAGCATAAAATTACTCATATTTTTTGTGACTGTCCTGGCTTCTATGAGCAGCTGCTTTTGCCAAGCATTAATAATAATTATTTGTCTTTGGATTCCTTATATATATATATATAAATATTCCTCATATCCTCAGTGCTGCCCATACACATGAGGGTGCCCCCACAAGGCTCCCCAATACCAGATGCTCTTTATAGCTGTTCCTGCACCCACGTGGAGTCCCCCCTCCAAGGCCCAGCTTTACTGCAGGCATCTGGGTTTGTGGCAAAGGAGGAGGTTTCACTTTTTCCCATGGCCTCTGTGTCATATCCTGTTTCTCAGAGTCCTCCCATTCCCCTAAACATGACTTATCTCTCCAGCACTTCTTTCTCAGACTCCAGGCTGACAATCCTGCTGACAGAGGAGCAGCATGGAGGCCAGCTTTGCATGTAATCACATCAAGATTTCCAACCAGGCTTCACTGTTTCCTGGCCTTTGGTGATTCTAAGAAATAAAAACTTGAGAATTTGAGGTTTGTGAAATGTTTTGGAACGCAGGATAGGAGTATTATACAGAAGTACTGTTTATATTTATTTGGTACAATAGAATTTTGTTCAAATAAATCTTCCAAGTGATAGGAGTAAGAAAGTATCTGTTTGCAAGATTACATGCTAAAATGACTAAAATGTGTTACCAGATTAAAATGTTACAGATTCACAAACACAAGCCAAGACTGAATTTTGCTGTCCTTAATCAAGCAAGATGACCCTAAAGCTACTGGAGGTCTAAGACAGTTTGGAAGAGGAGGAAACTGGATTTTTAACATGCTGGTGAATGGAAACAATACAATAATCACCCCCTAGAGATGCTCTCAGATCTGGGTCTGAGAGCAGATGCTACAGCAGTACCAGAGGTGGGGTGAGATCTGGTGGGTTTGGTGGCTTCTTTCCTTCCCTGGAAATAATCCAGGGACAGCACATGGAATACAGGACACAACGAAAAGCAAGGAGTGTTCCTGAGAAAAATGTTCTCAACTGATCTACACATGGGTCAAGAAATGGACAACTGACCCTTGCTCGGGAAAGATTTTAGTAATGAGGAGATTTTTGGTTTTACAATCAACATCCTTGCAGAAGGGTGGAGGAAAGCAACACAGTTTATCATATCTGCTGCTTTATTTCTCAACTTTACACCAGAGATTTGAAAAAATGCTATGGAAATGCTGGCCTTTAGTGTACAAAAACCTTTTAAGGAGAATCACAGAACAGGAGTTTCTGGTAAGACGTTCCATCTGCTGAAGCCAGTGGTTCAAGCAGCTTCCTCTGTGCAACCAGGAACCTTCTCCAAACATACACTTTGCTCTGCTGGCCAAAAAAAGAAATACGAGATGTGCTCACATTTGGCCCCAAATGAAAGCCTAGAAACTATTATGGGTTCTAGAGAATATCAGTAAAAATCATCCTTTTCTTTCTTAACAATCCTCCCCCAAACACCTCTAAGGAACAAAGGCTAGGACAAAAATTACCTCAGTGCTTACCCAGAAACACACAAATAAATTCTCTATAAGCCTGCAAAAATTAGGTGATCAAGTAGTTCCAGAACAGGGGAACCTAAAAACATCACTTAGTGAAGGGAATGGAGAAGATAAGCCAGGGAGGGGAGCACAAGTGACCAAAATCAGGGCTCAATGCCAGTTGTGAGGTCAGTTCTGTTCTCATGTAAGTAGGCACACATCACTCCTTTATAAAATGGACCACTGCATTGCCACAGCAGAGCAGCAGCAGCCAGCTTTAAGAGATTCACTCATAAATTTGGCAGAATACACACACAAATTCGAGGTTATACAGAGCCCTTTCTGGACTCAAGAGTGAAGGGAACCACTTGTTTTCAGCTGCATCTGAGCTGCACAGCACAGAAAATAATGGTTCCATATTTTCCTGTTCTGAACCAACAGAAAAAGGTCTTGGCTACAAATGTAAGGCTCACATTATTGAGCCCTGTTCAAATATTCCCCTCATTTAGATCACAGACCTCAGAAATGGGTCTCATTTTTTTCCCTCCTTTTTTAAAACCTAAGGCAGTAATTCAGACAGGCAAATGTAAGAGCTAGTTACATCTTAAGGTATCACCATACCAGAAGATACCAGAAGAGGTTTCTAAACTCCTTTTCCAACAGATATAACTATCCACTTTGAGAAGCAAACCACTTCCATGGTGCTCCAGGTACAGAGGAAGGAGCTGACCCCACATTTTTTAGATAGGATGGTCTGAGGCAGTGCAAGTGTTGAATTAAAACCCCAAGCAACCATAAAACTGGGCTGTCTGTAGCCCACACAAGTCTTTTTGCATCCTTAGATTTGCCATGGCTACTTCTCCAGCCTCTTTGGGGTCTCTTTAAAACACAGATCCACCCCAAATTTCTCTAATGCAAACCCCACAATTTACAGCTGAAGTGCTGAGAATACAGAGAGGAGAGATGAGCAGCAGTATATTCAGCAACACCTGACTTAATCCTTCAAAAGAAGAACCTACACCCAGGCAAAACAATGCAGTTAAGAAGTGAACTGTGAAATGTATAAAGCATTCAACTTCATCTTACTCTTTGAGTCAGTGAACAGACACAAACGATTTTTTTGTCTTCTCTAACAAATGATGATTTTGCCTAAAATCATCTAAGGAAATCCCACATTTTAAAAAGTACTTTTCTGCACCACAGTTCTGCATAGGTAGAATTTGGATCAGTCATCCCTAGCACTATAAAAAGGCTTTGGACCCCTATCATCATCCCACTTGATCTAACACATCCTTTATAAGCAGTGGTAGCAACACCCTGGTGGTTTAAAATTCCCAGTTCCAATGACATTGAATCAACAGCACACTTGGACCAGCCCATGAGCCGTCTGAACACTCTTAGGGAAGATTTTTAACTCCCTTTGTTACATTCACACGGGTTGTGGCTGTTGTTTAAACTCAGCCTTCAAGGCTTTGGCACTCTGGGGACTTGGTGCAGGCTGGCCCAAGTGGCAGCCAGGGAGAGCACTGTCCCTGTCTGGAGAGAGGCATGCAGCTCCAACCTGCACCAGCCCATTCATGTGTCCCAAGCACATCAGCCTAGCCCCAGATGCCTTTTTTTTTTTTTGTGCCACTTTACAGCAGGGCTGACTCTGTAATGGGTTTACCAAAATAAAAGCAAGAAGCTGTTAGTCACGTTCAAGACCACCAGTGTCCCCATTTGAGACCTTGTTCTCCATTATTCCTGCTACTTCACATGCAATCCCTTTGCCCTGAGACATTCTTTCCATTGAATTTGCAACAGAATGAACATTAAACAGACCTTAAAAAAAAAAAAAAAAAAAGCAATTACTCTGAAATAATAAGAAACAGACAAAGCTGTAGCAATTTCTGTTGGCATAGGACAAATTAGTGGAATTTAACACATAGCCTGTTGAGTACCTCCCACCAAAGGATCAACCATAGACACATGAAAATATGACGAGTGGCCATTGCCAAATAAAAATTCTTATTGGAGCTAAGAGTAACCCAGTTCCAAGGAAAGTTCCAAGAGCAGACTAAAAGCATTGCAATGCTAGCAGAGCTCCATGCTTTTTCAGTCAGTCAGGAATTAGAAATTGGTTTGGTTTATGAAGGGGAATGCTTAACATGTTTGACCATGACAGGGAAGAATTGGAACAGATCACACCATATGTCCTGTCCAGACCAAAGATTTTTAAGATGACTGGGTCCTGAAAGCAAAATGATCCAGATGTTTTTTTGTTAGCCTGCTATCCTGCCCTTTTGAGTCCCTCTTTCCTTCCCAATCAGGTGTACTTTCAGCTTCCAAAGCACTTTCAATCTCAAATGAAACATGGTTTCAGGAAACAGTACATTATTTCAGAATGATAACTTTGATGTCAATTGCAGTTGAAACAGGATAATATTTTAAGTGATCAATTAATCTGGTCAGCATTCTGAAATGCCCAATTATATGGTTAACATAAGCATGATGAGAGCTTGAAAGCTGAGCTAAGTGAGTAATGACATTCTCTGGCTTCGTGGTTCAGTAAAAATGAAGAGGGGAAGTGGGGAGAGCAGAAATTGTCTTGGGCCAAGAAACAGCAACATTTCAAAGTAACCCCAAGAGCAGGTTCTTCTCAAAATAAAGCTTTATGTCATTTTTGGCTAGCATATATTTCTATTAATCTTTAAAAAGTGAAACATAATTTAACATTTAAGCACAAGTGAAAAATTCTGTTTTGAAATCAGGTCTGACAAATCCTTTATCTAGCTCATCTGGTATTTCTAGAGCTCATCCTATTGTTGTCTTTTATTCCTTGGCTGAAAATACTCAAATCATGTTAGTCCTCCTCATTTCTTTAAATATTTGTGACGGGGTGACAGAAGGGACATGACACTCCACAAACCACACTTTTCTTTGCACAAGGCAGCAAATGCTACTAAGATGCTACTGAAGCCTTAAAAATTTCACTCCCAGGTGATGCCCACAGAGCTACTGATGCCAACATAGAAAACCCAAGGGAACATGAAAAGAGAGTTCATCTTGAGTTCTAAAATTACTTCTCTCAAAAGTGTTGCACAGTTAAACTATGGAGAGGGAAGCTGAAAAAACCCCCACATGAATCTTTAATTAAAATATTTTTTAAGCATAAAGTAACTGAGGTTGGAAGGGACCTTTGGAGTTCATCTGGTCCAACTCCACCCAAAGCACAGCCAGCTCAGGAACTTCATGTTTCTCATACTTTTTCAAAGAGACAGCAAGAATAAGCACCACCACAATGATTTAGAAAGGGATATCAAAAGTCTTTGTGACTTAGATAAAACAGAGTGTGCGAGTCAACCAAATGAAACAAAAAAAAGGAATAAAATGTAAGCCCCCATAAGTGCTTTCTAGGATTGTTGATTTAGTACTCTCCCTTTAGTAAACACACTTAAGTCCAAGAGGAGGATTGATATGAAACCTAGACAGGCATGAGATGGTAGTAGATGAATGAAGGCACCTCAAAATTGCTCTTTTCTCTTAATGCATTTTTTTCTTTCTGCTGGTGTCCATAATGCAGGCACTTGACACTATTCTTTGGCAACTGAAAGATTAAACTAAAAAGGCAATGGCTTTAAATGCTAAGTTTATTCCTGTCTGGACTTTCTGGAAGTCACACTTCTGGCATGGGCAAGTCCCTGAACAGTTCATTGCTGTTTGAGTTCAGTGTCCCTCGCCCAGATGGTATCAGATGTCTAAGAGGACAGTCCAAGAGCTCCCTGACAAGCAGATATTACCATATCTCCTTAGTCTCTGGGGAGGTCTCTTCCCAAGCCCTAAAATTTGGATGTAATTCTCAAGAATGCTGTATCTTACTCCTTTCCGACACTTTTGCTTTTCTCTTTGAGAAAAAAAAAAGAAAAACCAACAAAATCCAACAAATCCTAAACTTCTTTTTTTTTTTTTTTTTTTATAAACCCAGACCACCATCATTGAGAGAGGCCAAGAAGTTCACACATGACATAATACATTTATCTGTACATTTTAATGTTTTAATGTCAACAAAGGTGCAGACAGGCTGAGATCTGAGATGTACGAACCTTTAGTCAAAGCACCCATGAGAAAATCACAGTTCTCCTGTGTGACCTTTAAGAGGAATCTCAGGTACAGTCCTTTCATACAAGGTGAGCTGACTAAGCATGAGGATAAGGTTAAGTCAGACAGCCAAGTCTCTTCTGCAATCAGGAGAGAGTGACAGGAAACTCCTAAAGGTAATTCACATTGGTGTGGAACAAGGAGAGAACTGAGGGGAAAAGGAAGTGGAAGAGAGTAAATGAAAGGATTCTGAAGAGGATTTAGGAAAATAGCGTAACACCTAATTTTCCTTGCAGCCTGCTAAGCCCTTTAAAAGCAATACTATTACAACACATATTGAAGGAACCCTGAGAGCAAAGATAGCATAGCCCTTGGGAAATGGTAAGGCTAGAGCTCAAGATAGAAATGATAATAGAATTTAAGAACTGCTCTTTCTGAAAAATTCTCTGTCAGATGAGAGATGTACATATATTTGATCAAAACAAAAAAAAAATACTAGCTGTGTATTTTCATATTCTGTACAACTTGAGACCGTATTGTTAAATCCTTATTCCCATCGTAATTAATTTTAGATACTGGAGGAAAAAAAACACTGTCTTTGAACATGAATGGCAGCAGGGTGCACTTAACACTATTTCTTCTTTTCAAACATATCTTTACACTTGACTAAAAAACATAGAATGGGAGCATAATAGCCCATTCATTGCTACCAGCACAGTGAATGAAAGGCTCTCTGAACATCTGTTCAATGATATTTAATGCATGGCCTAATAAGCACTGGCACTTCCCGCTCACAGATTTGTAGGAATTCCACGTGGGCTACAGCTCTGTTGATAGATCCTTGCTCTTCTGAAAGGGCTCTGCCCAGTCCTTGAGGCTTTGCTTTAATTCCTCATGGACATCACCAGATTCTTGCAACTCTGGCTAGTCACACAGAGCCAGGGCTGATCATGGCACTGGATACACACCGTGGAGCATCAAATGCCTCTGCCCAAACTTGCTGTTGCTAGGAGAGAAGGGAATGACAGGGAAACACAGGAAGCAGAAACACTGGGGTTTTTTTCACAGAGCTGGCGTTTGTGAGGCATTATCATAAAGCCTACATAGTCAAGTCCACAGTCTCTTCCCAGCCCTTTAACTCATTGAACAGTTAAAGCAGCAATCACAGAAAACAGCAAGGAAGTTCAGAAACCACTTTCCTTAATGGGGCACAAAACCCAAACAATTTGATTTTTTTTTTTTTTTTTTTTTTTTTTTTTACAGTTTTGGACTTGGAAATGCAAAGCACGTAAGTTAATTTTGATTTGCACATGAAAGCACACTCACTCCCCCCACTTAATCTTTTAAAATCCAGTAGGGAAAGTTATTTTACTTCAGGGTAGTAGGACAAGCGATAGAGAAAACTTTTCAAGGCTTATTCCTTGCATTTGAATATTCATGGAGACGAAAAGATCTGAAATTTGTGCAATATTAGTCACACTGAAGAGGTCCAACATAATGACAATGCAAGGGCTAACACAACATCTGCGTGGAAAGAAACCTGACCCAGCACAAATAATATCTTTCTTGGTTTGTAAAGCTCCCTGTGGACTTCATCCAACATACTTTGTGGATCTGCTCTCTCTCTATTCCCCTGCTGCAAACTTGCACTCATCTCAAGCTGGCTGCCTTCTCAGCTCTCTGCATAACCTCAGTGCTCCTGCTGCTTGAGCCAACTCCTCTGCAGCTCCTGCTGTCTGGAGTCATCTACACCTGCACAGCTTTCCTCCTCCCTCGTCCTCCCCCTCTCCACTTCATCAATGGCATCACACAGCCCAGCAGTGCTGAAACACAGTTCAAACCAAGAGAAAGACACTGGTGAAAATAAAGCCATTGGAAACAATGTGGTATTATCCAGCACACGTGATGATGGAACAGGAAACACAGCAGGATGAAAGCAGCAGAAAATGCAACTTTCAGGATGAGGAAAAGCTGAGCAAAGAGCCAGCTCAAAGTCCTTACCAGGCACAGAGGCTGCTGCACTCACTAATCCACACTGCTCGCTGCTTGTCATCCTGCTTGGCCCTTTTCTTACCCAGAAAAGGCCCTCAGAAACTTTCACTGGATAAACACACCATTTCAATATCAGAAAACTCTTCTGTGTAGTTAATCCAAGAGAATTTTGGGTGGTGACTGGCTGCCTGAACATCCATCCTGGCTACAAAGCCATCCTGCTCCATGCCCCGATTCCCAAATGATGTGACTGTCACCTGACACCTCTGCCACCTGCATTTGCTGCTCCCTGAATAAATGCAGATCAATTATTGAGCACCACATGGGCAATGGAAAGCAACCTGCCTTCCAAAGGGAGGTAACAACCCTGCAGAACATGAAATAATGCACTGAAGTATGGTGATCTGGCAGTGGGGAAGAACAAGCTGTAAGAGGGGTATAAAGCCAACTCAGCAAAGACTGAGGAGTCCAGCTGAGATATCAGATCCTGTACATGTACTGATCTTGAGCATAACAAACAGAAAAATAATGGAAAATTCTGATTAACATCCTCCCACCTCTGGCTACTTGGAAAAGATCTGTATTTCCCTGCTGCCCACATGCTTTTCACTACACAGCATTGCAGGTTAATAAAAACACGCCTTCCAGAAAATGCCTAGATTATGAAATACTTCAGACAGCCGACCTTGGTAAGAACAGTAGATTTTTACAAATTAGGTTTGAATTCACAAAACTCACACCAATGAATTAAACTGTAGCCTTTGGTTTACTCCAAGCCACCAGGTATGGTAAGTATGGCAGAAACCTTAAATATTTGGTCCCTGGGCTCTGCATTTTGTAAGCAGCTGACCTTTCCATAAACCTGTTAACCTCTTGAGACAAAGGGTCCCTTATGGCATGACAGAAGCCTTCCAAATCTGTATTTTTTTCTTTCAAATGAAATTTTTGAAAGAACTCACAAAATGAAATAAAGTGATATAGCAGTCTTTTCCCATTACCCTTGGTGGCGATCAGGACACATTAAAACATGTTTTGCTTCACAGAGGTTGAGCAATGGGATGCCTTACGAGGACAGGGAAAATATCAAGTCATTCATATCTAAAAGGCCAAAATAAATTCCACAGTTGCAGCAGTAAAATCTAAGAAATTGAAAATACAAACACTTGCTGAATATTTCAAACAAAGGAAATGGAAAAAAAATAAAATTAAAATACATTCTGGAAAGCAACTGGTAACAACAACAATCCAAATACTAGATGGAACATTTTGATATTATTCAGCCTATTCCAATTGCTAATACTACATTTAAACATTTTTTTAGACAATGTACAACTTCACGTTGATTTTCCTCTACAAAAATGTCTTGTTCGTGTCAAGACCCAAAGCTTCAGACAAAAGAGAGAGAAGTAGGTTTTTTTAAAAAAATAAGAGAAACACAAAAGAAACACTCCCACACTACTTTTACCACGATCAGCAAAGAGATTCAGCATTCACTTAAAGGCTTTGCCTTCGACCATCTGTGATTTAACTGTTCTTATTCTTTAGTCAAATATCACTTATTGCAACACGCTGTGAGGAGCAGGGGAGGAGGGCTGGGGGAAAGGCACTTAATGACAGTAAGCAGAGGACTTGCTAATTTAAATAACTCCCAGAAATGTTCTTATCTACTGAACAAACATTCCAGCGTTTTAATTAAGCCAAGCAGACAGAGATCAAATGACCATGTATACAGAAATTTATGAGTAACTCTCAGCAGTGCAAGATGCACTTTTGTTCCTGAGGCCAAGCTGGCCTTTAAGTCATTTTTCCCCCCTTTAAGTTAGGATATATGGGGGAAAACGTTCTGAAAAGTAAGTTGCATGGAGGTTCCTTAGCCTACTTTGTTACTACTTCTATAATTTAATGTTTCTAGCATTGAGGTGAGTAGATAAATCCTTAGTAAAACATGGTTGGGTTGTTTTTTTTCCTAAATCTGCTGCTAGGGAAGCAGAGCATTGAGTAGTAGACATTTCAAAGATCTATCCAGAATTACCCACAACTGCTCAAAAGAAAGGGTTAAGAGCACAGGAATTGATGTGCACTGCCATGGCAGGAAGCTGGAGAGCAGACTGAGCTGCAGGGGTGTCCCTGACACAGATCTGCACCACCCCAAAGTTCACAGTGCCTTTGAACACACACCACCAGGCTTTTGTAGGAAGAGGAGTCACACTGGTTGGTTGCTCAGCATCTGTCACTGCTCCCCATCCAGTGCTAGAATTTCAAGAGTGCAAAAGGCAAGGCTCAGATGGGCCATCAAACAGCTTTATTATAGCTGATATTGTTCCTGTTGATTTGTTTTAACAGAAAAGGTTTCTCTCCAGAGAGCACAAAAGCACATCCTTGGTCACAACCTCTCACAACACCTGGAGTGGCAAGTCAAAACTGAGTCAACCAGCAATGCATTACCAAATACAAATGTAGGTGAGTGCATCTTTAACCAAGTATTTCTCCATGTTATGTAAAACCAAATTATCAGGCATTCTGAAACTTGAGCAGAGAGCTGAAGGTGAAAAGAGGTTACATCAAGATTGCAGTCATGCAAAAGTGGAGCAATGCTTTTAAATGACTGAATAAGGAACTGTCATAAGTCTAGTCATAAAATATTTTTTTTTTCACATAACCTTCCAAGTGATCTGTTCTTCATAATGTAGAGGAATCTTAGTTTCCACTGCAGAAGATTCTATGAACATACTTCAGAAACTGACTTCAGCAAGAAACCAGGATAGGATAGACAGGTTCTTCCTTTCATTATTTGATAGCATAATTCTCTCCTCCTTCAAAGCAGCAAATACACTTTCCCCAAACTGCTCTATTAAATCATGAAACCATTTCAGAATACTTAGTTTCTTAGATATATGTCTGCTCTCCCACATCAGCATAGCACTTTCAGTTGAAACCAGTGCAGACAACCATTAGTGAATTTATGCCTCACAGTTGTCTTTACCTTATCACTAGTCATAGAAATAACTGAGGCTTTTATTTCAAAACAGATTCTAAATTGAGTCAATCAAAAACATATAGGAAAACGTTCACTATATACAGACCAATTTAAAACCCACAGCTCTACACAAATTTCACTGTGAATACTTCAACAGCATCAAAATGCAGTAGAACCAGGTGTCTGTGTGCATCCAAAGAAGAGGATAAAAAGGAACCCAAAAAATTACAGAATTAGCTGGAAAACCAAGACTGGTGACTCATGAAGATAATTCATGTTTAGGTTTAAAATCTCGGAATCAAGAACAAGGACCCAAACTCCTTGCATTAAAGTCTAGGACTGCATAAAATTTCAGGAGAGGGAACAGACCTCAGCCACAAACAAAACCCACATGGACACTGCACTGGTTTTTCTGAGTCTGTAAACTGAAGTTAATATGGAAAAGAGCTGTTAAATACTCTCTTGGTGCTGTCTCTCATTTTGTAGTGGCCCTTGATTTGAATTCATCTGTCCTTTTTTTAACCTCCATGACTTATCTCTTCGCACATTTCTCATTCTCAAGAGCTCAAGAGAAAAATCAAGCATGAATGTAATTATTAAAATCCCCCTCGAGCTGCACATGAAACTTATTTTCATGCAAGAGACAAATTATTATCTTTTAAAGTCTGAAACCAAAAGGATAGTTTCACTCCCATTCCTTGTATTTATTAGTCTAAAATCTAGACTAAAATTTACTAAGTATTTTTCTGCTACTAAAATTTTACTAAGTATTTAGAAGTCTAAAATTAGCATTATTTTTAAAATAATGTTTAACCCAAAGATTTTAGGCAGGAGAAAATGAGTATTTAAATCTTCTCATGTAGAAACTTGATATACATAATTCTTAAAAATGCCTTTTGCCATTTCATTAAAACACTTGACTTATTTCTCAGCCATTTTAACCCTTCATCTCTCACTCCTCATCATTAAAAGACAAGTTACTATGGGGAAAAGAGGGTCATGGATTATATACCTTGATAGCTCCCCTGTGTAAAGGATAAATCAGCAACCAGGCAAGATAAGCATGGAAGCAAGCTTGAAGATAACTCTGGGCAGGAAAAAATTCACACAGTCAGCAAAAGGCACTAGGAAAAGGGTAGAAACATCTCTTGGTAGAAAAAAGCAAAAGGAAGCAGAGCTTTTTTGGGGGGTAAGGAAAAGACAAGATATGCCAACTTTAGGAAGTTCAGCAGGTTCTAGACTATCACATGCAAAGCAAGCATTTATAATGGGGCAGATTTACCTGCAGGGACTAAAGAGAAAGTCACAAAAATTATGACTGTTCTCAGTATTTTAATGCTGAGGACACAGTCAGCACTAAACATGAAGAGTCAGAAAGATCCTGGGAAGACACCTGGAGCACAGCAAGAACAAATCTCCTTAAGGGCAACAGGTCCTTGAGACAAAAATACAACGCAGGCACCCAAGGCATGGTAAGAACAAACCCTTTGTGGAGAGCCCAGTAACATCTGTGGAGCCACCCAGAAATACTTGAGCATTCCTGGGAATCCCATCCTAAACATCTTGCCAGACCACTGCCAAAGCAAAGCCTTGCAAGGGCTGAAAGAAACCTGATTTCCTCCAGCTGTGTTCTGCAGAAACAGACTGAAGACACATGCACATTGTTCCTAAAAATTTTGAGGGCAAAGAACCCATCATTAGTTTTTGGCGTAGCATTCATGCCTCTCTCTCCACTCTGTACCTAAGAGGCTTTTAAAATATTTTTCTCCATGAAAATGAAAGAACTATGCTGTTATGAGCCAGATGTGATGAAAAAGGGAGTCAAGACTTTGCTGTTCCTGTGAAGGTGACACATTCCATGAGGACAAGTGCAAACCTCAAGCTTGCAGAGCTGCCATGGCATTGCCCCTCCCTCAGCCTTGAGATGCAGAATGCCCCTCCCAGGGCACAGAATAATCCAGTCCCAGCCAAACCAAACTTTCCAGAGCCAAAAGCTCCCCATTTATATTCTAAACTATATGTAAAGATTTTAGAACGTAACTCCCAGGCTCAGAGCAGTAGTGGGAACACTTCATTTTAGAGTCCCAAAGACAAGGTAACTTTATTTCCCCTGCCACCACAACCCACACCTAGTTTTGATTGTTTCTTTGGATCTTCTTTTCTAAACTGGACTCTTCTGGAATGTGGTTCATCAAATATGGGAAGTGCCACAAAGGAAAGTGAGCTGCTTTTTCAAAAAGAAGAGTAACAGAAATTCTATACTTCCAAAAATAAAAATAAATTCAGAAATAATGAAAACCTTTACACAACTCAACTCTAAAACAATACCCTATAAATTAATATAACCCATAAACATCACTATAAAAAAAACTTATAAAAATAAAGATTTCATGATAACACATTTTCCCAAACAACTATTCATAAAAACTAAAAATCTCAGAAAACTATTTTCTTATAAAGAAGTATCCATAACATTAACAAAAAAAAACTTCTCTCCCTAAATAAAATAAATAAAACTACTTGAGAAGTAGCCAACTAACTAAAATTTTAGGTTTATTTCTTTACATTATCAGTAAAAAGGAAAAAATTATATAGAGAAAAGTATCCTAAAGGTTTTATTCTGATTCTTATAACTTTCTTTTAATTACTATCAATAAATTTTTCTTTACACCCTTTTAAAGTTTTAAGCTACTTTACTTCTCTCCTAGTCCTACCTTTACAGAAGTTAATGAATAAATACACTAGTAATTACCCAACACTACACCCACCACACTCATTAATAGATTAACCAAAAAAAATCTCCAGTTATCAAACCAGAACCACCACAGAGAGGAAAGAGCATCATTTCTGTGAGGAAGGAGTCACCTATCTCAGCTCTCTAGAGAAGGAAGTGTACAGGACCTAAATAAATGTCCTGCTCACTACAAATGGCTTTGAAAAAATCTGCAAATGCCATATAATTTCTGTAACAACCTTTTAGATCATCACCTTAGCTTTGGACCTGACTTGGAACCTCCTACTAAAATTCCACTCAACCAAATTAATTCCTGATCACCACAAGAACTGAAGTTTATTTGCTTGTATGGAGTAAGGATTCTTTTTGTGTTTTTTTTTTTTTTTCACTAAGCTAAAAATGTACATCAGTGACTTGTAACTGTGCTTTCCAAATTTCATTCCTCTGTCTCAAGATTTGAGATGGATCTACATACACTTTGTGTACGTAGCACTTCACTCTGATGAACGAGTCAGTTGGCATCAGCCTATTCAGCAAAGGCAGCCCTTACTGAGGCCAACACATCACAATACCAGTCCTAAAAACCTGAAGCAAAAAAGAGCTTACTGAGTGCTTCTGATTAGGGGGAAGGAAAAACAAATAAAAAAAAGAAAGGCAAGGGAGCAATAACAACAGCTCATCCTTCCTGTCATCCCCCCCAGAACATTTTCAGAGTGATTTGTTTACAAACAGCTACAAAGACAGGAAAAACAAGCCCACCCTGGCGCTCTGACAGCCAGGTTGGTGTCTGCTAAGAACAGCGTGCAGTTTTCAAAGGCTGCATTGCACAACAGCACGGGGCTCAGCACTGGACTCAAGGGTGGGACTGGGAGCTCACAGGGAGTATTTGGCCATAATTTCAGAAAACGAATTTCCAAGCAGGCCTTTTAAAGAGGCCTCCAAACTTTATCAGCCCCTGGCGCAGCCGTTGTTTTATCCAGCCTGAACCAGAACGATGCACTGATTGCATTTTCCTTTTCTTTCCTGGGAAGCGAGCAGATCAGTCTGGCACACTGATTCATGGTGTTACTACACTGGCTTTCCTCAGCTGGAACATTCCTTCTGCATCCCATGAAGGCCTATTAAAATAAGCAAATCACGAGAACCATCTGTGCTGTGCAGAGAGGAGGGAATGGGGAACTGCAGTGGGTTTCCTTCTTGCTGCACAGTGTTGGCTCCTGCCTGCCTGTGAGATGCTGAGAGCTACATCTGATATACAACATTTTGTCTGTTTAGTTGAACTTGCAGTTGCAAAGGAAGAAGAGCTAGACCTGGGGCCACACTGGACAAAAGACAGCCTAACAGTATGCTGGGAGAAAGGAACAGCATCTTTCTCTTCCCTACAAAACCTTCATCAGATTGGGATTTTTTAGTTTCATTTTATCTTCTTCCACTTAAGCTGACATCCTTCCTTTAGGCTAAAAGCTACTATATGCTAATGAATATACATATATATTAAAAAAGAACTTTGTTGCTGATTTTATAAGAGAAAAGTTGCATTTTCCCTAAAAACTCACTCCTTACAAGACTGCCTGCTTTCAATTTTTTGTCAAAATAACATTTGTACAGAGTTTTCACTCACACCAGCAGAATATTTGTCTGCCCTCTGAGCAAAGTGACTTACTCCTCCACTAGCATCCAAGTAGAGAAGAGTAGGATGCAATTAAGCAATTAAACATACAATGAGGTGGTATCATTTACATCCTTACATGAAAGTGAGTGAAAATGGAAAAGAATAGGCACTCCTAAGAGTGTCTTCTAAAAGCAGTATGTTTTTGCTCTGAGATAGGCATGCAATCCTCTGTGCCTCATTAGGAGGAAACACTACTTGTCATCAAAGGAAGTTATTGTTTCCAGCTAATTAATGACTGCAACATGCCTTGGGATCTTGGAATGTAACATATCACTGCTGTTACACGATGCTGAGGTCTCTTCAATCTGTTAAATATTTCTATTTATGTGGATAACCCAAGTGTGCTGTGATGTTTACTTCAAGCATATTCTCTCTAAGCCATTTCACAATCTTCCTCCAATCCTGCAAAATACAGTTTGAAAAATCTGCAAATACAGCTATAAAAACATCAAGCCTTATTGATCCTCAAATAAAAGATCCACATTCTACAAATGTTTTTACAATGTCTCCTTACTGCAAACATCTCCTGACTTAGTGGAGCAATGGGCTGCACATGAGTGTAATAGTCTTTACAAATTTGGGATGTAAAGGAGTCCCAGCCATTAAGACCAACAGGATTAATTCCTTCCTGTACTAAAAGACAGGCAAGTAAAGACCCACATTTTTTACTTAAGATCAAACAGCATCACAGAAAATGCCATTTTTTTTCTGGCAGGAATGTGGAAATCACAGAAGAGCACATATCATATGCTGCAATCCTTTCCTAACAGACATACAGACCGTATCACCAACCTCTAAATTTAATCTTTTCTTTGATAACCATCCTTCTCTACCTCAGGGTTTGTAAATGCATTTTATCACCTCTTTTTTAAGAACAAAGGGAGCTCAAACCAAAATAAATGATGTTTGTCATTGCTACATGGTACACAGAAATAAAATTTATGGCAACCAAAAAGACGAACTCAATCAAGATATACATACAGAGTGTATATGGGAAACACTCAGGTTTGGAGATATAGACAAATCATGCCAAGGGCTTAAGAAATAAAGGAAAATAACATATTTCTGTTCACATATACAGAAAATTTCTCTTGTGCCTTACGCATTTGCCAACAGAACAAATTGAAATTTGATTGCTAGAACCACACAGCAATAAAGAGCGCCCTAGTCAGAACCAGCAGAAAACCACAAATAAAAACCAGTCGTTTGCCAAGGGCTGCCTGAAACCAGGAGGAAGCTAAACCTTTTTATTCAGCAAATATGAAAAAGGAGAAGTTCTGTTGTGGCTGTCAGAGTGGAGCACGTTTCACAGCCAGGCACAGAGCTGCCCTTGCAGAGCTTCCCAGCCCACGTCAACAGGCTTGGCTCCTCCCTGCAGCCCTGGATTTCAGGGCACAACAGGAGCCCTGATGCCAAAGAAACATCCCAAGCAAAATCCCTGTCAGGAAGAGAACACAAAGCAGCAGCTCTGAGGAAAAGGTGCTCTCCCTTCTGCATCTGGTGGATGCACAATACAAAATAGTTACCGAGATGGATGGCTATGAGTTTAGAAATTAATTTAATTCTTCAAAGTAGCAAGGTATATATTGACCACCTATGACAAAAGCACATGTACATAACCTAATTAAAAAGTCAGTAACAGGGTAATGAGGATGTCAAAAAGCAGTCCTGGAACACAGTGCTGTTACCAAAGCCTTACTGTAACTGCATTAAAAATCACATTATAAATAGGCAATCTAAATCTTTCACCTTCTTTCAATTCAGTGTTTAGCTTTGTCTCTATCTCCACCATTCAATTGCATGCATTTCTTAAGGACACCAGACATAAAATATGGGGATAGTTATACAGGCCTGGCTTGTGGTGTCAATATTCTGTCTGTATTGCAGTACATACACACATCTCAACAGAATAATGAAGAATTGGTATTGAAAGAGCCATTCTGTTCACTTTAATGAAGAACACTGTGGTCAAGCTTACGTAAACAAACTCATTTTCTGCTTACTGGCATGAAAATTGACTTCTTTTAAATATCTGCCTCAAGACAAAAAGTTACTGCCAAAACACAAGGAAGCAGAGTGACTTTAAAATGTACTTTAAAAAAATCTAGTTGAATTTACCTCTCCTAAGTACCTTCTAGCTCTACAATAGAAATTTCTTATGCATGTTTCTTATTTCTTAGGCTTTCCCAAAGGTGAACTGCTACAAGCTTGTTTAGTTAGCAGGCACTGATGTAGAAGAAGTCCCATTGTTTATAGTAAAGGCATAAAATGAAGTACAGCACTTCTGACTCTTAGGAAATTGTATTTTTACCAGACTAGCAAGTCAAAAGCTAAAAGAACAAGCCATTGATGCCGATTTCCATAAAAAGGGATTTTTCTGAATTTGTTTTAATACAGAATGGTTAAAAATATCCTCACATGCCCAAAAGAACGTAAGAGTGTAACGTGATACTGTTGTCTCATGTAACACAGGCTGTGACCTAAGAACATGAATATGTCACTTAATGGCTACAGATTTGGATCCTCACAAAAACCAGACCCACTCACTTACCCAAACATTTTCCTGTTCTATTTCCACACAATAATTTTTAAGAGCATAAACTACTTTATGATATTTTTAATGCATTGAGATTATTTGCCATTTCTCAGGAAAAAAAAATAGGAGAAAAAAAAAGGAAGGAATAAAATATTAAAATCCTGTATTCAGAGACTACAAGAAAAATAGAACAGGTTCTAGCAGAAACCTGCATTTCTTGGCCTTTTTTTTTTTGTTGTTATTACAATCACAAAGAACAATATTCCAGTTGATTTAGGATACACAAAATTATGCCATTTTGTGTATTTCATTAAGCTATATCTTCCAGAGCAGAATAGAAAGTAAATCTGCTCATCAATAAGAAAACTTAGTAATGAACCAATGTGTAAACCTTGTTTCAAAGGATAAAAATACTGAAATTAAGAATCAAGAAGTTCCTCTATATTTGGCCCTAGATGCCTAAGGCAAGGTATCAAGTGTCATTGTTTTCAGCAAAATATTCAGAAATTCACATCAATTAATTCTGTAACTATCTTGTTATAGATTTCTCTCATTTTTCCTAAACACTGTATTCCATGATCAAATTTCTGTTATAAGAACAAAGATTATACATTTGAAGGTAATATCTTGAGAAGGGATGAAACAGTAAAATGCTATAAACAGCTAATCAATGGAACTCTTCCCTGCTTTGAGGTAATTCATGTTATTCCTTTGAGCAAAGTATGGAGAAGAATCTAGGTGATAGAGATCAAAGTAAAAGAAAGCCTTTTTCTTCCATCATCTATAACAAAAATATCTCTTGTTTCATTGCCATTAAGTTAGGGAAAGTAACAGGAGACAAAGCGAGGCGGCACGTGGGATTTTTCTGAGTGCAGAAAACAAAGCTGCTCTACTCAGGAGCCAGCAATGGGAGACTAAACTCTGCATCTTGCTTTGTATCAGCCTTTTTCTTCAGGATTCAATCAGATCTGGGTTACATTTCAGTATTCCAGAGGCTGGACAGACTTCAGAGTAAAGTCTGTGGGTCCTGTCTCGGATAGCAGGCAACATTTTCCGCCCTGGTGAAAAGGAACAGCATGCAGCACAACCTGAGGAACATCCCTTCAACTGCTATTGTTTGTTTGGTTAGGAACCCTCTCTTCAAATTGTCGTGGAGAAGTAAAAACCACTTTCTTTCAGTAAGACAGACGCCCCAGGAGCAGAGATTCCTGGCCACACAGGCACAACTGGTTTGTTTTCCTTGTGCCTTACAGTTCCTCCTGCAGACACTGTGCCAGGAGTCCTGTGAGAGCTGAAGGACTGGCAGAAGTGCCTGACAGGACAAGGCTTCCCAGTTCCTTTCCCTGGCTTGGAAGAGCTCTCCCAGCCACCAGACTGCTCCCTGGGAGCGCATGGCTCTATCCAGGAGCCCAACCAAAGCCTTCCCTGGGAAGGGTCACCCTGGCTGCAGCAGGCTTCCCAACTTTTGCACCCAATTCTAAATACTCCGTGCTACGAGTGGGCTGGAGCAACAAAAATTCATCTCCCACTGGCCACCCACTTCTGAATGCAGCAGTGACACTGAGACAGCTCGCTGGGCCCTGCTAGAATAGAAACAAACAGAAGAGTTTCTGGCAGCCACCGAGCCAAGTTCCACAGCAGCAACTGAGCTGTGACATGGCAAATTAGCCTTGAATTCATCAGTGCCCAACTGCTCTATTTAGGACAGTCAATAGGGAGATGAAGCCCCACCTCACTCACACTGCCTCACGCACTTTGTTAGGGTTTCCCTCTAGGCTTTCCAGATTTCCTTGGAAGCCCAAGATCAAGTTTTTGTGAAGCCCTAACAAATAGCATGATTACAGAGGGTCTATACAAAAGGCAAATTGGAAAAAAATAAAAATATCAGGCCAGTTCAACCACTAGTTCTAACCATGCCCTTTTCCTGCTCTTCATGGTCCTGTTCTCATGCTGCTCTTTGATTTCAAACACTCCACAGAGCGGCATTTTTACCCTTAATAGCCTGAAATTCCTGGTTCATGAAAAATTAAAAGAATCCCTCTAAGAATAATGGAGAAAAAGCAGTAGGCATGAAACTGTAAACTTAAGCATTTATGTAATGTTACTTCAACAGGAAAGCAGTACCTATGGGATAAAGGATTTTACATTTCTTGAAAAACAAGGGACTTAAGCCAATGGAAGAAAAATTAAAAATAATGGAATGAAATAACAACAGGACACCCCTGAGGTTCACACATGAAACCTGCAGGTGCTAAACCTCCTATTTATAGAGGTTTTCTGAATGCTCCTCCAAAATAAACTGCAGCATATTAAATTTAAGAATCATTAGAGTTTAGCAAGCCAGTTCTCATGAATGCTGGGCACCCATAGTACTCATTAGCTTCTCTGTAAGCCAGAGAGAGGCAGACTGAGGAGAGTGAAGAACACAGATTAATTACAACTTCTAGTTCCTCAATGACATGTATTTTCTTTCATGGAAAAAAAATGCCACTCATTTAGGAAACTCCTAATCCTCATATCAGTTCTTACTGCAGTCTGTCAGCTCTCCCTCCCACCCTGCCAACATCTAACTCTTTGCACAAAGAACTTATGATGACCTCGATGAAAAACACCTCCTTGAAAGGGTTTCAGGTTCTCATCAACTTCTAGGCATTACAGGAAAACCAAGAGGCAAGCCTCAGACATAAGGGACACAGTGGTCAGTCACTAAACACTTTGGTGCCACCAGGGTATTAACAGGCAGAGCCTGCTGACATCCTGCAGTGCTAAAATGTGGTCCCATGAACACATGTGCTGTTGTGAGAGTACTTAAATCCAATCCAATATCAGGCTTGTGGCAAAAACTAGAACAATCAAAGGATAACCAAAAAGCCCAACTAAAAAAAAAATCCAAACAACAAACAACAACAAAGCCAACCAAATTAAAAAAAAAAAGAACCACAACCCCCCATTTTCTGATTAACAACTGATTTCATAGCACTGCTGGCATAAAATGGATAAAAATGGCTAGAAAGCACCATTACTCTGTCAACAGCCACCTGAACTTAACAAGATAAAGTAACCATAAAGCCAGCTAAGCAACTTGAATATTGCATTTTCAGAAACTCAGTTTCTGGGTATTTTGTCTGACCACCACAAACAACTGTGGGAATAAGGAAGCAAGTTGTCTTCATTCAGGAAAGAAATATACCTGTCTCTATCTCATTACAAAAAAACCTTCACAGTTCTGTATCACAATTCTGTATAAGTGCAGTCTCTGCTTCCAAGGTAATTCCACTTCCCTTGACTGCAGCACTTGAATACATGCAGCCTTCAAATTAATTTTCACCCTCCAACATAAAGGGAAGTCATACAGCTTCTTCATTGGCTGGAAAAACCATCTGAACTTGACTGAGTAATGAATAAATTCTTGTTTACAAGAAAAACTGGTTTGCTTGTGTTACAACAAGGACACAATAATCCATAGATGAGTTAAGGTGAATCTCTGTTTAAGATGCTCCCCAAACTGCATTATTTTGTTGATGCACTCAAAGCATTAGGGAAGACTGTACTGGAATGTCTGGAAAATTGATTCTGTAAATGCGAAATCCAGTTTGTAGGCAGAAAAATCCCTCTTCTGGGAGAGGAAAGAAAATGGACAGCCAAAGCACTTCCAAAGGAGGTAGAGGATGGCATTTTGCTTGCCTTCAAAATCAGCATAGGCAAAAGAAAACAGTTAAATAATCCATGTTTCCAAGGTACTTGACGCGAAAAACATGGAGTGAAGGCCAAGCCACTTGTGCATTCCTGACAATAAGGGTCTTTCTAGACACAGGGAGGCACATGCAAAGTTTGAGAATTAAAATGAGTCCCCCTCCTGAACACGGCTACCCTTGGTGCTGGCACTCAAGAGGAAAAAGCAAACACCAGCAATCATTTCAACAAGACAAGAGCTGCTTTTTTTTTCTTTCACAGGAGTGGCTGAATCTCCCAGGTGCTCCAACTCCAGCTGGCACAATTCAGCTCCATCAACAAAATGCATGGCTCATCTTTTACCCCTGCTAGAATTGCCTGCACATGCAAACTCTCCTAAAACACATTCAGATCATCCCTTAATGTGAAAGCTCCCCACTCCTTCAAAGCCATCTGGAAAACATCTCATATTAGGCAGTAAGGTCCAGACATCTACACTGGTCATATATTTGGATGTCTGTGTTAAACAGGGCAGTATCATACCACTGTAAGGCAAAGTCTAAGAAGCTTGGTATTAAATAGCTCACATATTGCTGAAAGAATTAATATTAAACACCACAGAGATAAGATTTAAAAAAAAATGCAAGCTGCAGCTTCAGAATTTCTGGAAATGCCACCAGTCTTCAAGTCAAGGAGAGTAAAGGAATGAATTTGACCTGCATGTTTAGTGAGGCAGATGGAAAGCCAAGGATCAGATAACTTTCCAACACAGCAAAATGTATCTGCAAAAACTGGTCTCTCACATAAGCCAACATGAATGCTTGCTTTGCAGGCATGAGGCTGTCCAAGTGAAGTAGCTGGAGCATCACAGGAAAAGGACAAAAAAGGCATCAGCTGCTGGTATGAGAAAAATCACAGGAACTACCCAAGACAGACTGGCTTGTGGTTTCCTTTGGGTTAGCAGAAATCATAGGAGTACTTTGCTGATTGCCTTAGAGCATTTGCCAGCAAATTACCACAGTGGTTTCCTCTTAAGGATAAAGTGTGTGCTCAGATTAGGATCCTGCATCACTGAGACAGGGAAGTTCTGCTATTGATTTTTATGGTTGTTAGAAAAAAAATACAAACCAAATCCTTTGTAGCTGATCTCTTCTAGAGCAAAAACCTTAGCAGAAGCTAAAAGGCAGAGAGCTTTGCAGCACTAAGCTAAAGGAAGTGAAGTGTGGTAACTTTTGGCAAATGCTGTAATTGTAACCAGTGACCATGGTAACAAATACGAGGGGTTTTCTTCCCTTCAGACCCCAAGGGGGTAAAAAACCCCATGGACATTTCAGTGTGTGTACATATATTAGTGTTTGTACGTCACTGCCATGTTTGTGTGTCAGGACCTTGCTTAGGGTAATGTATATTCCCATCGATTTCCTGCTAGAAAAGGAAACAACACACACATTTTTTTCTCTTTGTGTCCCAAAATGGAACACCTTTAAAAATAAGTGAAGAAGTTTTCAGCTGACAAGCAAGGGGCAAGAAAAGAAAGAGGATGCTACATAATAAATATATAACAAAATGGTAATTGTCTTTTGATGTGTTATTTCTGGCCAGGTTTTCTTCCAAGTACATCTGTTTAGAAACCACAATTAAATTACTCTGCAGCTAGCATGGGGGTGATGGCAAAAAAAAAAAATCAACTACTAAAAATGCTGATATCTAAAAATGTTTTTGGGAAAGTGACAGTCAATTTTTTCTAAAAGATTACAAGGCTACAAGTAGTTACAAAGTTATAAATCACTTTTCAAGTATACTGTGGCACAGGCAAATTTGTGATGAAAACAGTGTACTGTTTTCATGTACTAAAGTGGCACCACATTACTCAAAACAACACTTGTCATGCAAAACTGAGGCCTTTGAAATCTCAGCAGCACTTCAATCTGTGTTCAGCAGAACTGCCTGGACTAACTCACTGTTAAAACCAGGTCCTGTTTGCCTTCCTTAATATGTGGATGACATGATTGAGTAAAATTTCCAGCTTTTCATCTTGGATTGTAGACTTTTGCATCACTGTGCTTTATACTGAAGGTTTAAGACACACACAGTGCTCCCACCCAACTCGGGCATCTCTAGTTTGCCTATACAAAAGCATCAGAGAATAATTCTGATCGGCAGGGACTTCCAGAGGTCCTTCAGTACAACTCCCTGCTCTAAGAAGAGTAAGATTGTCTTAGGTTGGAAATGGGGGTGTGTATTCTATTGCCATCTGTCAGAGGTGTGGCAGTTATCCTCTGTTTATAGAGCAGTTTTATCTTTACCTCTTCCACAATCAATACTCCCTGCAGGGGGATGTCTTCTGTTCATGGCCAGTGAGTGTCCCTGTATGGCTGAGAAAATTCCATCATCCCACTGGGAGATGCTCTGCCCAGGGGGAGGAGCCAAGCATTCCTACCTGGATATAATCTGAATTTTGGAACACCACAGCTGCCTTTCCCCACTGGATTCCCAGAGGAAGCCCAGGCCCCTCTCCAGCAGCCCTGGAGCTTCAGAGGAAAACTCCCCCCCCCTTGTCCAGGATCCCTGCTCCAGCAGAAGCACAGCTGGAACTGCAGGAGGGCTGAGCCACCGTGGGATGGGACTGCTGCCACCACCCTGACCCACAGATTGTCAGGTCATGTTCTGACTATGTCAGTGGGGTTTTTTTATTACTGCATTGTTTATTTTATTTTTATTTTCTTCCTTAACCAAGAACTGTTATTCATACTCCCATATCTTTGCCCGAGAGCCCCTTTATTTTCAAAATTATAACAATTTGGAGAGAGGGGGTTTACATTTTCCATTTCAGGAGAGGCTCCTGCCTCCCTTAGCGGGCACCTGTCTTTTCAAACAAAGACACAGATGGTAAATGGGAAGTACATGAAAAAAGCATTCTTACTGAAACAACTTCATGATGAAGTCCTCACAAAAAGAGGCCTATGAGTGATTTAACTTCTTGCTTGGAGAAATGACAACAACTTACTGGGAACCTGACTGTTTCAGCTGGATTGTGGAGCAGCCAGTGCACAGGAAGGGCTGGAAACCACAGATCTCTTTCTCTGGCCAGTGAGGAGACCCCCTAGGACACAACTATTAGGTACCCATCAGCCACCCTCTTCTCAACTACCAAAAAATCCCATCAACTACACTGCAGTCATATGAGCATATTTGTGTTCTGAGTGCATATAATAAAAGCTAATATCGTGATTTCCTCATGAAAACTCACTTTCAGGACAACTCTACCATATACTCATTAGTCTTACGTAATTATCTACCACACCCTTCAATAAAAGTTCCCAAGAACAACCACAGGACAAATAAAATTAAACAGCCCCTTCAAACTCACCATGGTCTATCTGTGAGTCACTCCTAAGAATCAGCATAATTTTTCTGAAATCAGGATACCTTACAATTCTGAATCAATAATATATTTTTATTATTTTGTAGGCCCCTGCCATCCTGCAATGAGGCACTGCTTTCAGATGCAAAAAAAATCCTGTCTTCTTGAGCATTGTCACAGTGTTTAATAAAAAAGTGTATGTGGGAAAGCTTTGTGACCTAGAAAGGAGACGTACTGTATGAATGATGCACCAAGCCCAGAGAGTGAGACGTCATTACTCTATTTATATCTATAGGCAGAGGAAAAATGAGTCCAGTAAAAAGATGAAATACTTCATGTACTGCAGGAATTTTTATTTACGTGAACAGATTTTAAAAAAACCCCAAAAGACCAAAACAAAACCCATCACCCAGACACGAAGACTAACATCCTTGTGGTAGAAAGAAAGAATAATCAATTTTATAATTATCAAATCTCAGTCTTGGCCAATTTTTTCTCTTGTGTCTTTAGTCTGCCACATCTCAGTCGTCTGACATGAAGTAAAAATATTTCAAATCCATGGTTTATAGGTAGGCTATCAAGGCCATTTAAAAATTGTGTTCAACTGTTTCCAGAAATCTCACAAGATACTTAGAAATGCAGTGCTTTCTTTACAGCTTTTATTCAAGAAACACCTATTTTCTTTCCTCTCCTGTGGCTGCACAGTGCCAGGGGCATGTGAGCCAGAGACACCAGCACAACAGAGGTGTCAGACCAAGCCACCACCCCGGGCAGTTTAGGGAATTAAGTTTGCAGAACACAATGCAGATTCCACACCTGTGATTTTATGTCAATTCAGATTAGATAATGCGTAAGAAGGAAGGAAAGGATAACCCACTGTTCCCAGGAAATCACAATGAAGGACAGTTTTAGTGTCCATACATCCTGCTGTAATCTCTCAGGTGCTTTTCCTGTTATATTTCCCTTGTGTTGTCTGATCATCAAATAGCATCAACACTGAGCAAAGGAAGAGCTCCCTCAATTTATTACAAAACATCACTGGAGTCCATTAGCATCTTTCTCATATCCCTGCTTTTCATTCAAGCCTTAATTCACATGGAGGAGGAGGCAAAGGTGAAAGTGGAGGTGGAGATAAGAAAAAAGGAAATAACAAAAGGAAAAAAAGGGGAAATAAAGGGGGAAAAAAAAGAAAAAAAGAGAGAAAAAAGGAAAAAGAAAGGGGGAAAAAGGGGGGGGGGGGGGAAGGGAGGGGAAAAAAAAAAAAAAAAGAGAGACACAAAAACCAACCAGAACCTTGTCTGCTTCCATTCTCCATTTCCTTCTCTGTATTCCCCAGGGACTCAGAGCACACTCTGGAAGATACACCCTCAGACTGCCTTTCCTAAGAGGATGCCTGATTTGCAATAAAATGTGAACTTTTTAGAAGCAAGTTTTGACACACAACTGCAACACATTTCCCCCCTCTTCTAAGCAAGTTCTCTTGGTAGGCTAGAGCTGACACAAGCAGTGGGCAGGACTAAGAAGAAGGGATCTACCAGTAACCTGCTGAAACATCACCAGTCACAAAGGAGAAACACTCACTGAGCAGAGGTACTACCAGAGAAGGGACACGACTTCCTAGTGCCTCACCATAATGAAAACCCATAAACGGTGTCATTCACACTCTCCAGCAGCCATCAACAGACTGCCTTAATGCTTGCAAAGGTTCTGTAGCTTCAAATAAGCTCACAGAACCACAGGAATGGAACTGGGGAGGACATTTTGTCCAGCTCCCCAGTATTTAGTTGTAATAAACACCAGACCAATTTTACAGCAGCTGACTCTCTCCCTATATTCATTAACATAACCAACATCAACTCCTCACAACCAAATCAAGGAACACAGACCTGACCAAAGGAGTTAAACACCCAACTTCATAAGCTTCCAACAGCAACAAAATCTGTTCTTCATGGATTTTCATCACCTTGGATTGGCCTGCATTTTTGAGTGGATGCTCTTGTGTGGCAGCTGGGGGCTGCCAGCTCTGCACCCAGCCATGTGTTGTGTTCAGCTTGCTGGAAAGTGTTTGGGACAGTCAGACCTGAGACTGCCAGCTCATGGCTGTGGAAAAATACCAAATGGTTACTGAGGAGAAAGCTTGGATAAATCGCCAACTGTTTGCTGAGTGTTTTGGTCTTGTCTCCCCCTTTTCACTGAGTGTCTCTGTCTTCTCTTACAAAACTGCAGCCCTAGAGTTAGGACACTTTGTACTTTCCCTCCATTTTACTAATTACTGCCACCAAGCCACGAAGAACTACCCCACACTAAGTAATTCTTCCTTCTTTTACATCATTACATTCTTTGGTTGGCTAGAGTCCTTTATTGAAAAAGGAGGTAACCAAGTTTAATTGTTTCTTATAACTAGTTTATATACACATGAAACCAAACCAGGCATCGTGCTGTTCATGACAGGTTTACTTAAGCAACAAAGTTAGCAATTCCAATTTTACTATTTTATATATATTTTTTTTAAGTCATCGGGTTTCAAAGCCAAACAACTTATTTTAGTGAGAAGCAGCTTAAGACTACATGAAAACAGCAGCGTGAAAATAGGTCAGATTTTGACAAGTCTGAGTTACCTCCCAGAAAGTCCATGAGGAAATTGGAGATTTTCTGGGAAACTTACCCACATCATGTTTCCATTACTGAACAAATAATAAAATTATGAAAACAGGAAGGAGGTTTTTCACTGTAGCCTACTGTAGTTGTTTCTTTGTCTCCCATTAAATTTCCAATATTCTGCATACTTTTCAGTCCAATAATTTCTAGAATAAGAAACCAGAACTATGCACAGAATTACAAATCATATGCTGTCATAACAGACAGATAGATAAGCCACCATGAAAATCTAAGTTGCTTGGTTTGGGTTTTTTTAACAAGCCAACCAGACCCGGTATGGCAAAATAATTTATTTTTCAAGGAAGCATAAGTGGCAAAGTCTAAACGTTCAACCTCTTGTGTTTTTAAACTGAGATGGCTGACACAGGCACATATGAGGTCACAAATTACAGGAATGCCTTTAAGAAAGCATCTGGGAACGAGTAACTGTGGTACAAATGGAGCACATGGCAAGATCCCCTGACCTACCAGAAGGATGTGCTAGAAAACATCTGGCTCAACTTCACCATTTGTGGAATTCCACAGGAGCACAACCAGAAATGTGTCCCCTGTCTGCAACAACCAAACTGTTTTACTGATTCATTCGAGTGAAAACAACAGGAAACAAAGCAAGAAGTCCTTTTAGGATATGCAAAACAGGCCAACATCAGAAGGGTAAATAGAGTCAAGAGCTGAGGTGGGGCTTGCAATTTCCCCTCCATAGGCTCTTCCCAAGAGGGGCCACATTCCACAAATCCATGCTGACAGGTGCTCAAATGCCAGCCAGAAAACAAACCTCACTGAAATCACTGCAGGTCTTCACTCTTTACTGCTGGGCTCAACACTTCAACACAGTTAAGAGCTCTTAAGAGCTCATCTGGTTTAAGGCCAAAGTGTCCCGTGTTTTACTCAATCATGTTGATAAAAAGGATTATCAACCACCCACTTAACACACTCTTTTGCAGTGTTTCCATCCCTCTGACTGCTCACCTATTTGTGTAGAAGTTAACCTGTTTTACAATACAGACAAGTTAATGATTCTCACTAGAGTACCAGGTGTACACCATGTGCTTGGCAGAGATAAAGACCTGTGTGTGTGCTTTATGGTGTGCCCCATAAAGCTTGCCATCAAAGCAGCCACATTAAAAAAAAAGTTAAAAAACAACACAAAATAAGGGAATCATGGAAAGGTAAAATAACAAATTTTTGAGCCCCTCCTTCACACAAAACTTAAATACCTCTGCAAAAATATAAGGAAAATCTGTGGGTTTGTTTTTTTTTTTTTTTTACTGGCAATTTTAACAAAATCCAGAATACAAGCAAGCAAGGCCTGAACCACAGGAAACCTCATTAGAGCAGATTGGGAATGGAAATGTGCCAGCTCAACACTTGGTGATCTCCAGAAACACAGCATACATGCACATTTGTATGACCTTCACAGACACTACCATAGGCTCTACACCTTCAAAAATTCAAACAATTCTGCCTAAGGGCAGAAATGTCAGTGTTCACACTTCTTTTGTGGTGGTTTCGTAATGTAAAATAATTTACTTTGTAAATGTAAAATAATTTTTTCATAAAGTAATTTGCTTCCGATTTTTTAGGTCTCCCTCACAATTTAGGAACCTTGCAGTTTGAATAAAATGGAACGCAATTTAGTTTAAAACCCTAAATTTCTTGACTTTCTGCCATTTGACAGGAGGCATCTTCTATTCTGTATGGATTGAATGCAAACCAGTCTCATGAAGATGTTCTCCATTCTTTGAACAACCACCAATGAAACTCTGGTCTGCATCTTTTTGGTCCTGAAATTCCATCTGAGATCAAGCTCAACATTTCTAAATTAATTCAATTTTCAAGTCTAAATAAGTTTTACAGTAGCTGAGGTTCTCTCTCAAAAATATGTGTTAGTGGCCATATCAGGACTACATCAAGATCTTCCCTTACACTTGGAGGAGAAAAGAAAGCAAGTCAGAGCAAATCCACTAGTTATACCTGTGAGTGACATGTGGGAAGAGAGCTTGAAATTCACAAACCCTAAAGATTTGGCCTTTTTTTTTAATGGGTGCATTCATTGATATGAAATCATAGAATATTCTAAGTTGGAAGGGACCACTAGGGATCACTAAGTCCAGCTCCTGGCCCAGCACAGGGCACCCCAAGAATTCCACCATGTGTCTGATAGAGCTCTCCAAATGCTTCTGCAGCTCTGTGAGGTTTCAGGCTGTGACCACTTCCCTGGGGAGCCTGTTCAGGGTCTGACCACCCTCTGGGTGAAAAACCTTTTCCTAAAATCTTCAGAACATATGTTATCATGATTTTCAAATTCCTCTCCGAGCTCTAAGATGTGTCACTGCCATGGAGCTTCTTGGCTTTTAACACTGTAGTTCTGTAGATTTGAGTTCTGATACATGAAGGTTGTATAAGATTAGTCATGCAGAGAAGTGACATTAATCCAAGCTGCTCCAATTAGAAGCTCAAATCCAGTAGAGGGAGAAGTCATTAAGTCCCAGATTCAAGGGCATCCCTTTCAGGAACCTCCATAAACTTTAACAACAGAGGCAATAAACACAGAGTGACAGCTCACATTAACTGGAATAAAACACTGAGGTAGTTTCTCTATAATGCTTATCAAAATTTTATCTCAGGTAAATGATTTATAGCAGATAGCACTGGGCTACTCCTCTTTCTGCCTCACAGTCAGACATTCTCTAAAGGGGAGCTACCTTTCAAAGAGGAGATAATCTTCCCTTGATTTGTCAATTGGCACTCTCCAATAGATTTGATAAGATAATGTTGCAAACAGACAGTGACTGCTTATTTCTACTCTGAGGGACTCAGTGCACATCCATAGGCAAAAAACATTTTTATTTACCTGCTCCACTGGTCTGGCCATACAGAGATCAGAAGGCACAACCTGATCTCCCTGTCCCGCTCACTTCCAGCACTACTACAGGCTCTTCAAGGATTATTTCATTCAACCCAGAGAGGGTGGTCATCCAGGCAGCAAAGGGAAATCAAGCACAAGTAGTTTGTAACAGACTTCACAAATGGAATCCTGGATTCAGAAGACCCCTAAGGTACTTGTCTTGACCCTGAAATGAGCTAGGCCACCGACTTCAACCACAACACTGAACTGGATTTCCTCAATTTGTGCAATGCTCAAAACGCCAGATTATTTTGACAGGAATGCTGGGTGACCCAGGAATGCTCCTCCTCAGTAGCAGTTACATAAATTTACCAGGCATTAATCTTTCCTTGTCTAGGATGAAGCCTGTCATACAATACTGCCCCCAAAACTACTTCTCCAAAGTAAACTCTGTACCTTGCACAAGCTAACACCTTAGCCTGTTTATTTACAGTTTTCTTTATTGACTGCATCTAAAATTCTATCGGCAAAGAAATTTTAGAAAACCAAATAAAACCAACAGACCCCAAACCCTGCGCTGCACTTCCCTTTCTTCTTCTCTCCTACCCATTACACTTCACCATGAGGAAAAAGGAGAGCTCTATTCCAAACCAGGGGAGAGAGGAGCAGAGAGGTTAGGGAGATCCACCCACATCCTGCAGATAGTCATTGCCAGAAACAGCCTGAGAACCTGGATGTGAATATTAAACCACTCCCCAATTAAAACATTCAAATGCCCACATGTTTTTTTTCCTTCTGATGTTCTTCATTATTGACACTATATGTGAAGCTGCATTTAGCAGGCCTTGTGGGTGGGCATAGGTCATCCTCTGCTTCTGTATATTCCATTTTTCCCAAGAGAGGCTTATGCAATATCCTGATGTTCAAACAATAACGGAATCATGGAAAATATGCTCTCGCATGAAAACTTGAGGAGGGGGATGGGATGAGATAGAGAGCTGTCCCATTATACTCAAAAGTTTCAATTTAAACCAGCTGTACAATACGTAACTTCCTGCACTTTGTCACAAAGACATTGCAAGGATACTCTCCAAAAACAAATTTTTGGGTCAAGAGTGTATATCCACGATAACGATAACACTGCAAGTACTTCCTGCAAGCTCAGCAGCAGCCACATGGGATTCTGCACAACTTCACCATTCTCCAGTGTTGTTCTGCTTCAGAAGCAGGACCTGCCTTTCTGTCTCTCACCACAGCATCTCAGCCTGCTCAAGCAGCTCTCCTTGATGTTAAGAGCTTCCCCAGGGAAACCTGTCTGCAGTCCCTTGTCCTTGTGCCAGCGGGAAAGCCAAGCCTGACTCCATGACCCCAGTACACAGACATGCCCAGTCCATACTGAAATTCAGGAAATTCAGGATGAAGTCATCTCAGGCTCTTCCCTTCAGCTGTGAAATGGAGGGAACCAAGTCCTTTTCTCTTTTCTTCACCCATCCATCTGTTGGCATAACTTGTAGGAAATCAGCTCCTTTCACCTTTTTATATCCTGTGAAAAATTTGTCTCTAGCAAGCTCAAAGTCTTAGAGGCCAGGGCAAAACACATATTTATACAATAAACAAAAAAAAAAAAAAAAAAAAAAAAAAAAAAAAAGGAATTCACGTGACTGGAAGAAACTCAGCAAAAAAAAAGAAAAAAGTACTTCATGATTTGTAACCATAAATTGAATGCTTTCTGTCATATAAAGACACCCACAACCAAAGATCACTAGCAAGAAACCATGATGCACACAAATTATGCAGATTTTTTCATCTATTTTCAGATAATTTAAATGGCTAAAGATAACTACTAGACATTTCTATTTTATTAGATAATGCAAAGCACAGTTTCGGTTCTTTATTTCTGCATGGAACCACTGAAAGCATGATAAGCTGTGACCTAATGCAAATCTTTCGGTCTTTCATATTTTCCCCTAGAAGTTTTGATGCTTACTGAAAGGTAACATTGGGGAAATATCTGTTTGCAATTTTATGTTAAGTTATCAGGGACAATAGCCGAGGACAAGCTTGGAAATATACCAGGAAAAAAAAAACCACAACAAAACAAACCACAAACAAAACAAAAACTCACTCATAAGACAAGTGAAAACAATGTTAATATTAAACACATACACAATAACATAAAGATTTCTTTCTCTCCTTTTATAACCTGGGGATGACCTGGCTCATTCAGGCAGCTGTCACAATAACTCACATTTGGCAGAAAGAGTGGAACTATATTTCTTTGCTATAAAACTTTGTGTGTTTGTTTTGAAATTTCCCATACAATTTTTTCCAGCTAAGGCAGTGGGCAAACATGCCTGATCAAACAACCACTGTATATCTAACCTGAATCCACCTGTCAAGTCTTTGGGGCTTCAACAGCTTTAGCTATGACAAACTGACTTATTCTCCTCCAAATCCTTCAGCATTGATGTAAGGGTCTTGTAAAACCCTTCAATGGCAAACAAAGACAAGCCATGCTGGCACAGAACAAATATTTTCAAGAACCTGTGGTGGAAGGAGCATGCTCTGCTAGAAGATAACAGGCCTATGTGATCTCTAATGATCCAAAATAGCTGTGCCAGACCTGCACCTCAGAGGCCACGTTCCCTCTGGAGTTCTTACCTTGATCCACAAAAGCACAGCGAATTGTAGCTGATCCAGGCAGCTCAGCTGTTCAAGACATCACAGTGAAGAAATGTACCATTAAATTACTTTTCCAGGCACAGTTTATAGGTGCTGGTAGTCCGTGCCAGGCTGGAAAAAAACGGGGGGATTGTTCCTTATGAGCTTTGTGCAGACAGCTTGTGTGAGTATTAGACAAACACCATGCAGGCTACAGCAAGAGAGAAGCATGTGGAAATAAGAGCATCACTTCTTTCCTGCTGGCACATGCTCTGTGGCCATGGAACTTCACCATATAGTCAATGTCTATCTAAACTGAGGGGGTTTTAAACCCATCATTAGCTATTTTTATCTTATGGAATGTTACAGGGGGAAATATGATTCTCCTCCCCTTCATCCTAAATGTCTGTACTGATTATCACCTAACCTTCCCTTGAAATCCAGCATTTAGACTATTTTCTTAAAGGAGCAGGTCACTAGACACCCTTCAATGATTCTGCTACACAAATCATCAAAAAGGCATCTGCCTTTTTATGTTCAGGGTATTTTTAAAAGAGCCTCTATAAGCAGATGGCAAAACCAAGAGCAACCACAAAACTTGTCAGCACAAAGACCAAAATGATTTCCACAGTACATGGCTTTAAGTAACCTCAGCTTCTGTCCTTCAAAGCCATCAATACTCTCTGCAACCTGTCACTCCATTGATTCTGACTGGAATGCTGAGAGCATTCAGACTCTCAGCATTATCATCATGATAACAGCCATTGGAGACTTTGCTATTCATTAATAATCATAACCTGTCAGTTGTTGAGATCATCTGAAAGCAAATCTACAGAAAGTCCTGCATTTGCTTTTAGCAATTATCTCAGTATCCCAGCCAGCCACTGAAGTCCTGGGGTCTGACTGCTTCAGTGCAGTGAGATCCAGGAATCTTGGGATCCCTTTCTGAAGGGATTCAGGGCGCTGGTACTTACAGTCCCCTGCCAGGGGTTTAGCGTGATAATTTAGAATAAACCAGAGCTATCTCCAGGCAATCTCCAAGGCTTTGCCCCTGCCTTAGCCCAGTCCCTCCAGCCATGGGTCCCTGCACACACACAAACACACTCTCCAGTGGTTTTCCCTTTTAGTCAGTTTTTCTCACCTGAGAGGAATTTTCTGTCCCAGCACACATCACAGTCAAGATGACCACAATACACAGAGTGCCACCACACAATTTCAGAAGGCTTCAACCCACACAGAGTAACACAATACCCCATCAGCAGGCTGCAGCATCTGCCCTTCCTGCCCTGCAGCCCAGCCTTTCACAGCCCTGATGCTGATGCCCTGCACCTGTGAGCCCTCTGTCCCCCCTGGGGTTGGGCAGTGCCCCTGGGCACTCCATGGCTCATTACCTTCAATATCATTCACCTGTCCTGCACAGCTGGAGCCAGGCAGGGATGAGAATGGGCCACAGCCCCACTCCCAACCACCACAAACCCTGTGCATACAATTTTCTACCAGTGTAGCCATTAAAACATTAATATTGACCCATCCTGACAAAATCCTGATGGTAAAATGGACCAGGTTTGCTGGCAAAGCATGAAGATAAACAGACACATAATAATCAGCATAAAAAATGGTGCTTTTCATTCCTGTTTGATAAAGTTTTCACACCAACACATCAAATTCTCAGCATAGCAAGCACCTGCAGATAACCAGGAGCAGGAACACACCTGGCTTTTTGTGGAATATACCTTAGGGCATCACAAAAGCACTCACATATAAGACAGAAATCACTTCAAAACTGGATATAACAAACCATACATGAAGTGTGCAAAACACAACCACAAAAAGAAGTTAATCTGACAAGATTAGTATCCTCTCCACCTTTTCTTCTTTTTTCACCCACGGAATCTTTACATCTTTTTCCTCATTTATGCTTATAAACCTCAGCTTTAAAAATGCTATGAGCATAAGAGTGTATTTTTTATCTCCTCCCTTGCTCAAACTGAAGCCTATGGTGAAGTAGGAAGAAGAGGTGATATTAATTCACTGCCCCACACACACAGAAGGATCAATCACTGCCTTAGGATAAGCAGAGATGTTAGAGAGAGAGGGCGTGTGTGTCTGTATAAACACACACACACACATATATGGTAACAACTGGTTTTTCACTTTTCAAACTATTTGCTCAGAGACTGGAACATTCTGATCCTGGTAAAATGACGCAACTTATTAGTGGCAAGAAGTGACTCAGTGCCTTGCACTATTTTAGAAAGCCAGAAAAGAGGACTGCTAACTCTGCTACTTCCAATTCACACACACTTCCAAAGTCAAACTTTATTATGGAAAAAAGAAAAAAAAAATAGAAGTACAATGGAAAAAACCTTCAAAATAACTCATAAGAAAGTACAAAGAACACCACAGAGCTTTCAACTTGTTCTTCTTAAAATGACCAGGAATGAGAAAACACCTGATCAACTGCTTATTGTAATATTATTATTAGCTCTACTTTTAAAAACATATCATGAGACATCAGAAAGAAAAGTTTACCAAGTCTCCAGGTTTTTTGCGTCCATAGCTCTTTCAGTAAGCCAGAAAAAGATCAATTTAACACAACTGTACATCTATGTCTCTTGTAAAAGTCATTTCCCTCAGATATTTTATGTGAGCACCATTAAGAGGGAAGAGGTATCCTCAGAGGTGTCTCCTCCAGGAAGCAGTTGCTTCTGAAACCCTGCTGCATCACTGGCAGAGCACACACTGTATCAGGGCAAAAAGAACATCCCCAAGGCTACTCCAGATTTGCAAAAGTAAAGGTGGGAAGTCTTCAGCTCACCCTCCTGCTAATCCTATTTTTCCACACCCCCAGTTTTGCCTGGTTAAACAAACCTTCAGATGAAGCATTTTACTTATTTTACGCATATATGAAAAATACAGATAAATTTATGTATGAAGGCTCTTGACACAGTGGTCACAGCATTGTGAAGAGCTACAAACCCATCTTCCGTTTTGAGCAACAACATTTACATACACTGAAATGTAACTTATTTCCCCTCTTAGTTTGCTTATCCCCAAAGTGGAACTCCTCATACCGACCCACACTGAAAATAAGGCTTGAAAAAATGTTAAGAAAAAACTTGTCTGGATCTGACACTCCAGCTGTACCAGCCACGCCATCTAATACAACTCCCAGGCACTAAAAGGTGGTTTTGATAAAGTTTATGACTGGTTTGTGAAGTGAGACAGGCTATGTTGTAGGTAAACAACTACACATAGAGGCTTGTAAAAGTTACTAACGAAGAAAATAAATTTCCATCCCTAAATTCTGAAAAAATGTGGCACGTGTTTAGCCTTAAAGTTATTAAAGCTGTTTGAGTATTGTGTATTCAAGAGGAAAAGAAAAAAAAAAAGGATAAAAAAAGAAGGACTTATCATTTGACATCTATGAGAGACTACAATAATGTCATACTGTGTCTGTGTCATACTGAGTCTCTGTGCCCTTATGCACACAATCAACACAGAGGAGCAGGCATAACACCCAGAGAGAGTAGGAGACCTCTCCTACCTCTGTAGCAAGCATGGAAAATATCAGCTAAGCAATTCTCTGACAGCTATTTCCAAAATTGCCATTTCTATGTGGATTTTAGAATCCAGAAGAGATGGTATTTGTATTGAAGCCAGAGTAGTCTACATCATCCTGCAATTTCATTTAGTGTAGTTTCCCATTTCACAACAGTGACAATGCCATAGGCAAGCTCTACTCCAACAAAAGTCCCTGTAATCATGTTTGGTGACTGTTTTTGAAGAAACAGAAACCAAAGTATGCCTAGGGAGAAGGAAAAATTAGGAGTGAGATGATTAAAATGGAGATGGAAAAAACCCCCCAAACCTAAGGCTTGGTAAAAAAATAGAGAGGATTATTGTCTTGCTTAAGTGATCCCCTGTATTGAAAAGAGATTGCAATCAGAAACCTGCCACTTATCCAACAAATTAGCCTGACTTTCAAAAGCATCCTTTAGCAGATGTGTGCCTTGGAGAATTCAGTGCACCCATTACATGGAAAGCCATTTATTGCAGGAAGCAGGATTAGACTTAATCAAGGAAACAAAACCAACTCTCCCAAAAAAAACCACCTCTAATTAAAATGAGCAAATATATCTCCCAGACAAAAGTATTTTCAACCTGAAGCATGGTCTGGTATAAAATGTTGAGAATAACTGCAGAAGTAGAATTGAGGGGTTTTGAGACCTTTTTTTTCCCAGTTTAAGCCTGAAGGTTTGTGAGTAAGCTGACGCACTCCCCAGAAGAGACAAGGAGTGTGCTTTATGTCACCCTCAGTATCAGCCTCTGATTTGATAAACACACAAACTCACTACACAGTGTAAAAACTTGGTTTCTCAGCAGCCAGGGAGGATGAGGGGTTTGTCCTCCAGATCTGCAACTGGCTTTGGCACATCACACCCCCTTCTGCCTCTCTTCTCCTCCTCAGGGAAAGTCATGGGCTCAGAGCTGTCTGTGCCCCACACATGGCCCTTCAGCTCCCTAAAACTGGTCTAACAATTACCAGACTAGGAATGCAAAAGCACTCATTGATACTGGCAGAGAGGAAAAACAAAAACACAACGAAACTACCAGGGACACGCTTTTGATTGCAGTGTCTCATTCCACAACTCACCATCACTGGCCTAATGGTTAAACCTGTTAAAATTCCCCTCTTGTCCCATTCCAAACTGCAGCACTGATTCACTGCAGAGCCCTGACCAGGTCATTTAACCTCTCCCTTTGTTTTAACCAGCTGTAGTGGGAGGATGAAGAGCCACATCACCTGAAGTCTGAAGAAGTTTTGTTGAACAAAAATTCTTGGAAGGATAAGCAAGCAACAGAAACAACACAAAGCACAAATATGCAGTAATGAATCAGCTACTATAAATAAAAATATCTTCTTTAAGAAAAAAACAAAGATAAAATCTGAAGGTCAGATTTCTAAGAAGCAGCAAAAGAAGTGAACTCAGATATCTGATTCTATTTGGGATGCTCTGAAAATGAAGTTCACCAAACAGCAAGTTCACATGCAAAGGAAAATGTACAAAAATTGCAAAGTTTTACAAAAAATGTCCATTTATAACAGTGTTCAAATCTTTCAGATTCTTTAAGGTTTTAAGTCTAGTTTCTCTAATATATGGGCATTTTCAGCCCTTCTTACTACTTCTTTGTGATCATTTGCTCAAGCATCATCAAAGGCAGGTATTGAACATGGGAGCCCCTTTCTTGCATGTCAAATATACCCTAAAAATCCTAAATGGGTTTAGCACAGACAAACAAATACGTAAGAGAATGTAACAGGAGCTTTTGGACATTTGACCCAGTTTGGAAATGACCACCTCTTTTTTCAGTTGGTTTCTGTTCTTTCCATTTACCAGGTGAATGTCCCGCCTTCCCAGCTTTTGGCTTCTCTGGTTAAAGAATGAATCCCAGGCATTCTCTGCTCCAGGAACCTTCACACTCCCTTTTATTTAGCAATACATTTGAATTGAGGGATGAGCATCACTGCATGAACATCTTGTCTGTGCCACAGTGTAATTCTGGTGGCTCTGAAAACATTAAAGAACAGAGCCATGATCTTAGCAGTTACTGTAGGATAGTTTTTTCCTGACTCTGCATCCATAATCAATGTTTCATTCTTTGCATGACTGCCATTTTCTTGTGATTTACAATGCTGCTTCTCCAACCAGTAGCCACAGACATTCCCAGAACATCCAGCATTTGGACTAACAGATGAAACAGCTCTGTTTACCTAAAACTCCATCTAATCTTGTACTAGACAAGACTGGAAGTAAAGACTATAAAAATGCAGGCAGAAGCACTTAAATTTATTGTCAATTCAGAGATACATGTATTCCAAAATTCACCTAATCTGGAGTGCACCCCTGTAATAAACTCTGCCCTGCACATAAAACTACATGTGCTCGCCCAAAAGCTTTGCCCCAGAACACTTTTCTTATTCATTAATATATTGGACCCTTTAAAATATATACATTGCAATCTGACCTCTTCCCAGGAGTGACTTTTGTACATTATTACAATGACACATTTTTAAGAATTCAGTTTCTCAGTCCCAGTTAAGAGGGGGATTTCATAGTCTCATGTGTGTTCTTGCCCTGGCCTCTGCAAACAAGTGTCTAAACTATCATCTGGTACTCTTAAAACTGTGACACTCCAACCTGGTTCTAACTTCTCTCCTTAGAGTGAAGCAGCAATAGGTCTGGACAAGAGCCCACCTAATTTTTTACCACCAAACCCTATGTCAGGGAAAAAAAATAACCTTTTTTTTTAAAAAAAAAATCTGTTCAGTCCCTTAATGGCTCTCATTAATTGCCAGGGTCCACCTTTCAATTGAGCAGCTCTGGTGTTTAACAACACACACAATTAGCTGGCCCTGTTACTGTTTATCTGGGAGGCAGGCACGGAAATTTCCAAGTGTGTGGTGTCTGCCGTGTGCCCATTAGAAGGAGGAAGAGCGAGGACATTAGTCTTTGTGACATATGGTATTCAGATGCACCCCACTGACACAGAACATGAACGGCCCCGGGGCATTGATGGTGAACACGTAACCTCTGAAGCCATCACGGCCCAACTGTCCACCAATTTATCATTGTCTTACAAAAGCCATGTGTACTCACTCCTGTTAACCATCATTTCAAAGGGGCTGGCATGTCACTACAAAAGGGACAGTCAATAAAACTGACAGTGCACTCCAAAGCTTTTTCCGTGCTGGGCGCTGGGTTAGGTGGGAACCAGCAGAACAAATTTTTCTTCAACAATTTCTCTTTCCTGTCTCCATCCCCACACTCAAATGCACATCTGGGAGCAAACATGGAAAAAAAAACCAAAAAACTTATTTGAAGGCAATGAAAAATGAGAGCCAAATGAAATTCCTACCTCTCATTTTGCCTCCGTGCTTTTCAAATCCTCTCAAACTCCTCGCAATAATGTAAATGAAAATAGATGCAAATGCAGGCAGAAGAACCAGTAAATAATTGACTGTCTGATTACTGTTGTCTGGTCCTCTGCAGAGCTCATTTGGTAATTATGAGGAACTGCAAACAACCTATGGGTGCATTTAAAATCAACACATTTTGGGGCTGGGGGGAGAAACACATTGCATCACATTTTCTGCACTGTTATTCCTTTTAACTCTTATTTTGAGCTTAATAAATCTACTACTTCATGTATTTTGAGTTTAATAGAGACATATAAATCAGAGATTGATATTTTTGCTGCTGTACTGAAGGAAAGCGAAAATCTGGCTGCTAGATTCTGGCATGGCTTGTATTTCTTGTTTACCTTAATCTATAGCTCAACAAGCCCCATTTCCTTTCAGCTATATACAAATACCAGTGCGCTTGACACAGGAAAATGACACATGTCCAGCTGCAAAACTGCTTAAAAGATGCATTAAGCATTGCCCCCAAACCAAAACCATCTCTTACCAAGACAAGGTGTGCCTGCATTTCCAGACCCATTGGCCCTGGCCTTCTGAAGGCACCAGACCTGTGCAAAGCCATCAAAGAAGGGTTCCCAAGATCTGCTTTCTGGGTATTTTTAATACTAGTTTGTAAGGACTAAACAGAACTAGGTTAATACCAATATAGAATGGAATAACAGGATTTTTTTAAAATCCCCTTAGGCCAATAAAGAGCTGCCACTAGGAACAAAAAAAAAAAAAAATTCCAGTTGAAACATCTTTCCTCCCATGCTAGGTGTTTATGCAAGATGTAAGATATTAATAAAGAAAAAAGCATAGCATAGTTAGGATTCCTGCCTGTTTCTTTCCAGCTACTGCAAGCCCCACTCTCCCATAGGGAGGTAAAAATTAATTATTCTATAACCAGTCCACCAAGTCATTTTGTTAGAGGTTGAATGGCCAAGAATGCTCAAAGTCAGAAGAGGACTCTTGCTTCTCCTTGGAAGTTACAGAAACAATTTTACTGTACTTCCTATTTAGGAGTGTCATTCTCTCTGAGGAGGAGGAGAGAGACGATAAGGAATGTTTCTTTTTGACATGCCACTGGAATTTATTTAAAACCCCATAAAAACACAGATTTTGCAATACATTTAAATTGCCTCTATATTTGTTTAAAGCAAGTCTGAACTGCAAGCATGGGAATAGTTCCTTCTACAAATCTGACCTCACCTTGTCCAGTAAGTGACCCAGGGGACCAGATTACAGTATTACAGTCTGGAGGTAATGGAAGCATTTTCACAACCAGTGCACAAATCTGGTTTGTTCAAGGCCTCATTCATGCATCAGAAAACACTCTGGAGTAGCATTTCAAATTACTTAGAAGACAAGGTTTTATCTCTGAAAAATAGCTAAGTTACTAACTAAAAAAAGTGGTTTTTTAATAAAAGAGATGTCACTCAAGGCAAGTGGCAGACTGTTATAGCAGCCCATTATTTGTACAGCCCTAGAGTATCAGAGATAAAGTTTAAAGCTGCACATGGTCATCACAGCCTGGAGCTGCAGCTGACACAGGGACAACCTTTTCTCCATGGAGAAATGGAAAGCACATGTGTCCTCCCAGAAATTCACATTCAGTCACACTTCACAGGGCCAAGTACTAAAAAAGACAACCACAAATAGTTTGTTTGCTGACGAAGCGGCACCAAAGCCTTGGAAAATTCTACAAATAGTGGCAAGGAATTTTGTGCTAAATAATAGGTCTGTGGCAGAGATGAATCCAGTTCAAGGGTGATTAGAAGCAGGAAGTAATAAAGAAAAAGTCAGCATCAGACTCTGTCGAAAGTCTTTAACACCCAATTATCATAACTATAAACAGCAGGAAAAAAGTTTAAAATTCATTGAAATCAGGCTAGCACTGCATGCAACCCATCTAGGCTTTTTATTTCTATGAAACCCCCTACCATATCAATCAGCTTTAAGGAATGACTAATAAATTTTAATATTCCTCCTGAAGTTCATACTAAAGCATTTTACAGCAAGCGTTATTAGTTTATTACTGTTAGATCAATATTAATATTTATTTGACATAATAAAGTTACTGAGCATTCATTTCCTTACTAATTTGAAGGCAGCAGAATGATGGGAAACAAATATTACAGATCATTAATAAATATTCAGTATACACCATATATACAGAGATTTTGAAGCTCTACCTTCTCCTCATGAAGGAAGTGAGTCCTAAAAATGGCAGAACTCTAATCTTAACTTCATTTGCCCTATGGTTACAAGTGGATCAAATTAAAAGGAACATTCCCTTATTGCCCTGAATGACACAATAGTATAAAAATTACATTAAAAGACAAGATCAATGCAAATATGCTTGTGTTATATTATACATTAAGCTACCACCTAAAAAAAAGAGGAACTGTACCATTCAGAGCATCAGCCAGAGGAAATTGCATTTGCAGAGAAGGGATGCCACAGGTAAAAACTTGCAATGCTTTACGACTGAAGAATAACTACAAGTGTGGGTAAGTCATTTGTGGGCTACCCAATAATGTCCAGGTGACTGAAAAGTTCCCGAGTGCTTTTGTAGATCTTGCTCAAAAGGTACCATTATAAAGCACTTGCACTTCCTTAGCTTACAGCCAAAGCAAACTAGATAATAAATCCAGTTTCCAGCAAAGAAGACAACAAGCCTCTTTATTACCAATAAAATTGCTAGTAGCAAACATATCAACATATTTCTAAACTATTTCCTTATTTTAAGTCAAGTGCTGTAAACTAGTTAGCTTGATGGCAATTATTCTATCCTGAAATCTACTTCTGCCTTGGCTGAAAAAATAAAACTGGAGATAAAAAAAAAAAAAAAAAAAATCTTAAATCCCAGCCTTGTAATAGATGTGGATTTATTTTCTGTGATGGCATGTGGAGTTTACTGGTGGAAATACCACCAGCAGAAAATACTCTAGTCCGTATTTGACTCACAGGCAACAAGTCCAAGCTGCAGTACAGGCAGGGCTAGTAGCATCAGTTTTAAGTGGACAACTTTGCATGATACAGTTCATTTTAGGTTGCATGTGCAACGTTTGAGTCTTCATTTTGTGCCTGAGATCATGGATATGGGTTGAATGCCCTCTGTGCAGATGACAGAAAACCACATTATTCTACCCCTGTGGAAAAAGAAGTCTGCTTTCTTCCAAGTCCTATTTCAAATCACGAATTTCACAGTTTGGAGGGGATACAGTACTGCAGCTGTCATTCTCTGTCCCTCTCACAAGCTCCCACAAAATAGCCAAGTTGTAAGACAATGAAAGCAGAGCCTTGGACACCTTAAGCCCTCCTTAAGGGCTGCCTGCTGCCAGGGCTGGGGCACACAGACAGCCACAAGCAGCAGGAGGGACCTCTCTAGCTCACCTGCTCCAAGTCTGCATTCACTGTCTAGCTGATGCCTAAATATCACAGCACATGTCACAGCTGAGCAGCCACGATACACAGAGTGTCACCACACAATATTAGACAGCTTCAAGCCACACAGAGTAACACCATACCTCATCAGAAGGCTTCAAGTGTCTGCCCTTCCTGCCCTGCAGCCCAGCCTTTCACAGCCCTGATGCTGATGCCCTGTACCTGTGAGCCCTCTGTCCCCTCTGGGGTTGGTCAGTGCCCCTGGGCACTCCATGGCTCATTACCTTCAATATCATTCACCTGTCCTGTACAGCTGGAGCCAGGCAGGGATGAGAATGGGCCACAGCCCCACTCCCAACCACCACAAACTCTGTGCCTACACCTAAAAGAAGCTACAGTCTCATTTTAGTTTCACAGCAAATCTGCAAAATTCATCTTGAATACACACTTAAAAAATTCAGTTTAGACAACAAGGTAACAAATACACAAACCTGAAATAGCCACACAAATAATTTTAGAAGTTAGTGCAGAAAGCAGGTTGTGATTCAAGACATCGGGACATCCAAACTCTCTCCTCTACCCACTGTGTGACCTTAGACAAGCAAAGCTGCTCATTCTTTTAATATTTCTGTTCCCTTGCAATTTCCTGCGATGAAAAGGGGATAGTGAACCAGATCTCACCATTTAGATAGACATCCAGACCCATGTGAGAGGGGACTCATATGAGAAAGTGAGACAATCAAGGTTCTTGTTGGTTGAAGTCACCAGGTGAAAATCAATCCCATTTAAAATGGAGCTGACTGTAACATATTTGATTGCATACAGACCCCAACTTGCTCCCACGTCAGAATCCCTTTGAGTGACAGAAATTTCCCAGCCCAACCTTTTCCCTTGGGGAGCTGCTTATTTCTTCTGACATTCACACAGTTCTCTTTCCCCTTTGTGCTGAGGAAGAGGCACCTGTGTTTCTCCAGTCATTTACAATATTCAGATTCTGCTTTTGAACTTTCCTTTGCCCCAGTTTCTTGTCATCACTGCTTAGTTATCAGCATGGGGAAGCGAGCAAGTAGCTTTCTCTCTTCCCTCAGGCAGTATCATTGCTGCGCTTTGATTTGCGTCACAGAGACAAAAAAAGTAGAGCAGCTGCAGCCCTTAATTGCAGAAACCACGTATGTGAGGCCAAGCTGCAGTTTCACTGTTGCTCTTTCAGCTAGAAAGATTATTAAAGGCCCAGTCCTGCTTCCCCAAAAACATGTTTCCCATGTACACTACAGCAGTGTGCAACTTTCAGACAGTGAAATATGGTAAAAATTTAGAAACATCAGTACTTATAAGAAAAATAAAGGGAAGTTTCAGAAATAGGCTCCTACACCAGATACATCACCTGAGTGTTTACCATAAGTCTGTTAAGGGAGCAAATCCATCACTCCTTGTTCCTGTTCTCCTTGGAGAGGATGGATGGGCACAAGCATTTTATTCTCCTTGCTAAGGTGGGTTGCTGCAGTGGGGAGGGTCAGGTGTCTGGGTTGTTTTTTAGGTGCAGGTAGCTTTACGTTAATAAATACAAGATCCAAGAGTCACATCTGGCATTTGCAGTAAGGGGAAGACCAGCAGGTTTGGCAGTACATCCCACATTCCTGGGGTTGTCTTTACCCAGATTTGAGCCCTAACTCTTTCACACATACACACTTCCTTTTTATACATCCATAGGTGCACTCCCACAACAAAACAAGGAGTGGCTTTCATTTACAGCATGGAAATGAGGAGCTTAACCTGCTGGGAATTCCCAAGCTGTGGAAGCTGGTCACTCTGATCCAGCCCTGGCCAGGAAAACAATGACTATGGCCAGGCCAATACTGATCTGGACTAGAAAATACACACACAAGTTTATTACTTGCAGCTTCAGCATATAATACCTTTTTTTCCTACTGAAACACTTTCTTGCAGGTATATAATCTCTTTGGTTCTGAAGTTCACAAAGATTAGCATCTCCTTCCATACTGTCCAAGTTATCAGATGGTCTCAGAAAGTATTTTAAGATCTAGATTGTTTAGTCAGTATAAAGTTGTCTTAATGCTCTACATAGAAGGATCATCATCTGCTGTTGCTGCTGATTTTTTCCTTCTAAAGAAAAGAGCAGTTCTGTAATGGATAATGTGCTAATACATTAATATTTCAGAAAAAGAAGTAAGGATATCTGGGTGGGTGGTGCAAAGGAAATGTAGAAACAACACAACACACTGAAAGAGAGAGACCCATCAATTAGAATTCCTTAACAATGTAATGATTGTACATTAGGAAGAAAGCTTCCAGTACCTCAATACCTTAGCAAATCCCTACACAAATTCAAGAGGAGAATGCTTTCAGACTGTGCACTCACATCTTACACCTGCAGTAGCCATGTGCTGGTGATGCAACAGCTGGATGAATCCACTCCCCCTTCCATCCTCCACCAGCTGATCCAAGAACAGCAAGGAGCATGAGAAATTTTTCATTCTACTGTAATCATATGCATGTTACTGATGCTTACACAGCCCTGCTTTCATGAGGAAGAAAATCCAAAAATAAAAATGTCCCAACTTAAAAGAGTGCCCTGTTCTAGTGCTATTTACACTGCTACAGAAGCATAAGGTTTGGATTACTAACGTGGGCTATTCACCACCAAATTCCCAGGAAAACGCAAGCTGTAAAAGGTTGTGCTTGCTTTAACTTCTTGACCAAAACGTAAAACTCTTCCAGACAACTTTGCAGTTTTGTTTAAAAACTATTTTGGTCCTGATTAAATTTGTCATTTTACAAAAACCAGACTTACTACCTTGAAAAAAAACAAGCACCTTGAAGCGCTGTTTCATCAGTTCAAAGAACAAACAAAAAAAAAAAAAAAAAAAAAAATCCCTAAATCACTAAGATTTGTTTTTGCTGGAAATTTTGTATTTATTTTCCCTATATTACTTGCTTTTACTGGGTGAATATGGTGAAGGCTCTGATCTTTACTGTCATGTTCTCAGCATATCCAACCCCTTTATTCAGGAGAGCTCAATTCTGCCATGAGTACAGGGTGCTTAGTCAGGAATACAGTTTCTCCCTGTTCAAGGGCATTGTTTGATCATACCAAATAGCTCTGGCTGAAAGCATGGACCTGTCCTTTTTCATGAACACTCATTTTGGTGCCTCACAATTGAGCTGTTTGCCTTAGGCACTTACTATGGCTTCTGCTCACGAACATTCTTTGTTCTTCAATCTCCTTCCAGAACATAGGAAGCAACAGCCTGAGAGCAGAAGAGGAAAGAAGAGAAGACAGCAGAAACCTCTGTATCAGAGCTACCCTCACACATTTGCTTCCAGATCTAGATGTACTTTTGGGCTCACAGTTGCTTATTTCAATCAAGTTTTGTCATGGGAAATTTTGACAGACATGGAGAATGACAATGTTTTTCACCTACAGTGAAATGTTCTCAAAGGCAAGATGCCTGGTGGTTAATTTTCTCCTTTTGGTAAATATGCATATAGCCTGCCCTGTTTTTGACTCAAATGATATTTGAAGTATTTTTAGAGGCAACCACTGGCTAGACCAAACATTCTCCTTTTCCTGAAATAGTAGCTCTATTTTATGGTCTGTGAAGCATCCTGGCTTTCCCTGTCTCAACTGCAACTCAGTTCTTCTGATCTACTCAACCAGAGCTCTTCCCCACACCTCCAGGGATGCTCCCAATTCTACAGAGCCCACCTCAGCCTTTGCCTACCAGAGTTATATTTCAGTGAGCAGTATCACCCAGACAATCCAATTTCTGGTCTCCTCTGGACAGAAGAGAAAACAATCTGATGGATCTCTTCTCATCCCAGATTTCTTGACAGAGAGATGGTCCTGGAAAAACGGACTCATTCTCTAGCACAGCCAGCAAGAAGAGATGTGTAACAGGACAAGTTCATTCCTCCATGGGAAAATCTTCCACCAAGGATGAATCTGGCTCTGAAGAGCACTGGCTGAATTCTGTGCCTTTCGGATGAGTACCTAATGTACCTTGATATCGTTCAAGTTTAACGAAAGCATCACAGAGGAACAAGGTGTGCACGCTGGAAAGGCACCAAATGGTGACATGTTTGTACTGCTGTTTGGCTAGAACAATACAGCATTTATCAAAAGTTAAACATTTACTCAAAACAGGGCTTCTGAACACTTTCTGCCACAGTGTAAATTGCCGTAATACAGCATCAAGTTCCATACAGAGGAGCACACACAATGCAAGAAGTAAAACAATTCTGCTGACTTGACCCAACCCTTTTTGCTCTGCTTTCTTTTTTCCTGAGCATGGGAAGAGTGGGACAAGACTATTCCATGCTTGTCTTAAGAAATATAATGAATTACAACAGCATCTTTTCCTGCTTGATTTCACCCTTACTTAACTTATTTAAGGAGAAAAAAATAGTAAAAAAATAATAATGAGTACAACAGAAAGTAATTGACTTAGGATTTGTTAACCCTGTGGCCTTGATCCAGTCTCAGCTTTCATATCGAGATGGCTAAACAGAAGGAAGAGTCCAGGAAAATAAATTACACAGTCCAAACAATTGTTTGTACAGCACATATCAGTAAAGTGTCACCCAAGGAATTGGCCCTAGGGTAGAAGGCTGTGAATGAGGCACCAGAAGTCTGAGGACCTGGGATAAAGGAACCTTTCTACTGCCATTTCTCAGTTTAGAAGGGCAGGAGCCTGTCCCAAGAGGGGTCATAAAGCAGCCCTGCCACACAAAACCTGACTGGCTTTTTTTCTAGCATGCAAACTTTAAGACCAGTATTGCTTTTACACTCTCAGGAAAGTGATGCTGACTTTCATGAGTGCTCCAGCAAGCACTCAAGGAATTTAACCTTGGCTTGAGCCAATTCCTGAGACACATATGCTCCCAGTCTACAGAGGCAAGGGACTGGCCTGAAATCTCTGAAAAAAGGGGTCTATCCCTTCTTACCACCACTGCTGCAATGTTTATGTATTTATGTACAAAACCATTATACAATGACAAGCATTTAAGACGTCTCCAGGGAAAAAAATGACATGGAAACCTCCCCCACACCTCCCAAAGGGTACAAACTGGCAGATGGACAACTGCAACTGAGACGAGCAGGAGGCTGAAGAGCTTTTCCAAATGTTCTGGCTGTCCTGCCCTACTGCCAGTGGTGTGTTTCTTGCTTTGTGTTGTCATCTGATGCAGACTCAAAGGAATGAGCCCATGCACAGGACTCGAGCAGCACAGAAATGCATTTAACAGGCGCCATGGAGGCACTGAAATAATTATCTAACGTGCAAGGTCACAGTGTGCTGTACTAAACCTTCCATGTATTGTAAACAGGTAATTTCTGCAAGACAAAAGCACAGGCAACGTTGTTTTGCTCACCTATTACAGTGGCCTCACCACCAGAATCATTACAAAAACAGGATACGTGATTAGAGAGGAAAATAATCTGAATTTTGTCCTCAGGCCATGGGCTCTCCATCCCTCCAGCTCCTCCCAGCAAGCACAGTGGTTTCACTTACACAGGGCTCGTGTTTCTGCCATCTGCCCACCGTATTGGTGGGGAGGTTTGAAAAAGGACTGAACAAAGCAGGGCTTGTCTCTCTCCACCAGCCAAAGGGAAGCCTGCACTGGCACCCAGCAGGCAGTCTCTACATCAACAACTAGTCAGGACTCTGTGAAGGCTAAAAACAGCAAGACATCTTCTTTCGAAGAAATAATTTAAACAGAGTTGAAGCTGTATTGCGAGCTTGAAAAAGGCCTATTGAAAAAGTTGGGGGTGGGGGGAAGACCCCATCAACTACATGTGTGATAAAGCTAAGGCAGGACAAAAATCCAGCTGACATCCACAGGAAGCAAAGATTTATTCACACCCCTTTCTGTAGAGCTGCTTGATTTAAAGCTACTTTAAGAAGCCTCTCCTAATTCCAGGTAATGAGTGGCCAGTGGCATTGCCAGGGAGGCTTTGCCACAGTTACAGATTTTCCTGTTACAGCATGTGGGAAGAAAAGACAGCTACTGGGAAGAAACCATAATTAAAACCCAAACATTTTTGTATGAAATGAGTTAACGCAGACAACAACTCAGTAAAAGGGGATTAAGAACTCAAGTGTGACCAAAATCTTATCCAGTAATGGAAATTCTTTACTGGGACCTCAGGAGAGGCACTGGGACAATTGTTATCTCCCATTCAGTTTCAGGCTGGGCAAGCAGCTAGGGCTGAAAACACCAATTTCAGTCAGTTGCTCAATACTAGAAGTTGATACAGCAGTGATAACAGGTGCCTGTGGCATTAGTGTAAAATAAAAGTCTTTGAACAAACAAAAAGGAAATTTCTAAGACCAGACTTTATGTCAAAGAAAACCAAAAATAGCACAGAGGGTGCTCCATCACTCCCTCACCTTGGAGTCTACCTTATTTTCCAGTGAGTAGGGGACCATAAAACAGTAAAAGTCATAGAACTGGATCCCACAGAACACAACATTTCTGAATAGCTGCTAACAATCTGGAGATTAGCCCTAGTTGGATATTTAATAAACAGCTGCTGGCATAAAAGTCATATGCAACACAAACCAACCAGAATACACACATTGCTCTTACCATCTCAAGGGGATTCACAGTCTACTGAAACACACAGCTTCTTCATCAGTTATCAAAGATAGAAAAAGAAGGTGTGACTGCACACTGGAAAGACCTAATCGTTTAAGAAAAAAAAAAAAAAAGCAAATAAGAAGTATTAAAAGAAGCAATAAAATGGAGAACTGAAGCGAATCTTGTAATTTTCAGATCAAAATAAATTAACGTGGTCTGAAAATTAAAAACATCCCAGATTAAAACTCAGTCAGCCTCACCATTAGTGCATTCCTCCCAGACCGAGTGGTCTGGGGAATTTATAAATTTGGCATCGTATAAAATGCGCTATTCCTGGCAGGTCTTCGAAGCAGGGGGAGCGGAAAAGGCCAGGAGCACAGGCAGAGCAGCAGGGCCAGCTTCAAGAGCACAGCTATGGGCTATTTGCTGGCATTTCCCAGTATTTTAAGTCCCAAAAATCCAGAGCACCAAAGAGGGTAAACAAGTTGTGCTTATCAGCCCCCACTTCTTATCTACAGCTCTGATACCTGCTGGGATTTGTAGGAAATCCACAGCAAGTTTAGTCGTGTAATATTTATGGATATCAACACATAGACTTTTTTCATTCATTTAATTAAAAAGCCAACAACCATGAGCTGGGACATCCCTTTTAAAAGGCTTAATATAGACAAATTCTGAACTGCAAAACAGTACAACTTTATCAAAATCACAAACCAAATAGAAAATTCTCTTCCCACAAGGAAAAGAAGCTTTATGCACAAGATTATCTTTCAGTAACTATGCAGACAGTCTGCCTCCAGGGAATGGAAAGACTTATGAGGCATCTGTAACACCAGCAAAAAGGTAGATGGCAAAGAAAAAAAATCCAAGTCACAAACCCATACAAACCACCAGGAGGGTTTAGATAGGACTCTTGCAAATGACTCCATTTGCCCACAGCAATGACATTTACCTTGGAAACATAAAACTGCTCTTAGTTGGGCCTGATTTTTTAATATTTGGAGTATTCATTGCATATGTAGGAAGAACACCTACATATTAGCAAAAGGAAGGAGCTCACTTCAAGTACATAAATTCTACTGAATTTCCAGGTGAAGGCAAACAAAAGACTACAAAGTTACTGGTATCTGTTCAAACACCTCCATGTCAGAGCACATGAAATGTTCCAGCTCCATCACACAATTCCAACTCAGCTCGCTGCCACAGATCCAATCTCCATCAACCCGAGAGTTTGTGTCAGCCTTCATGAGTTACTCAGACACTGATCTGTGCCTCTGTGACAGAAAGTAGCTCTACCTGTCACTCATTAAGGACTGAAGGAGGGAGAGCTTGAAGCACAGCAGTTCCTCATTCCAGCAAAAGAAGTAGAAATGTTCCCAAGCTGTGCTTGGGAATAGCTTTGTTCTGCTTTTCTACAATTAGCCAAATTGTTGCCCAAGGGATCGTGGGCCTAAACACTTATTCTGCTTACTTAGTGTGTTGTGCCTTGGATTGTTATTCCTATTCCAAAACATGTTCAAGAGAGATGAGCCACCTGATGGAAGTACTTGGTGATACTGAGGTGGGACAGCAAGGAGCTGTGAGTTACAGACTGAAGGGGAATTTGTCTGCAGAAGTGTGCTCATCAGAAGGTACCTTGGAACCAGCTCCCCAGCTGCTCCTGACACAGACCAAAACCCCAGACAGAAACACACAAAATATCTGCCTCAGAAGACAAACAAGGGAACCTGAACCACTGCAGCAAGAAAACACTCCCCAGCTTCCTTCTGCACCCCAACAACATCAGCTCCACAGACCCTTTGGGCACCATGTCCCACCCCACTTCCTCCACTCCCTGAAGACCATAAGAACAACTTTGATTTGCAGAAGGTAGAACATACGTAGAAAGAAAAGATCCTTTAGGTTTAGCAGCTAAGGAACTTCTGAAATTCTCTATTTCTAAAAGCAAGGAAAGACAACAGGATGGATCAGAGGTACAACACAGATGTAAAAGCAGAGCCACTAAGAAGAAAGGAAGGAAACAACAACCAAATAATTAATTTCTTCAAGATTCACACATCCTAATTCTGCCCACTTCCTTTGCACTCCCTCGGCTGAATTTTTGTCCATGTGAATAAACATATGCAATGGGAATTCAGCTCAGGACCTCGCTCCCATTACTGCAGCTTGCATTTAACTGACATGTGCAATCCCATGGAAGTACAAACTTTAACCCATTTGGGTGGAGTGACTATTATTAAAAGCTTCATATTTTTTCCTAAAGCTCCAGCTGCTGGGACTGTAAGACTCCGTGAGAATCCAAAGATCTCAGTTGCAGGATTTTTGTTTTGTTTATGTTAAAAGATAACTCAAGTTCTCATGCTTGTGGAGAAATAAAAATAAATAAAAAGAAACAGCTTTAACAAACCTGCAAGTCATGGTTTTAAGGCTCAAAAACCAGAAAAGGAAGAAAATACTTTTCATCTTTTAAAAAAAGCTTATGATTCTTTTTGTTTCCTAGCTGCTTACTCCTTTGGGTTTTTATTCTGCAGCACTTTCTCTCCAATTACTTTTTTTTTCCAGAATATAATTATGCCTCAATAAAGTGACAGATTAGAGGGCCCATTCTTCCTGTAGCTTTACTGAAAGTATAGTATTTGATGAGTCCAAAGTCATTCCTCTTCCGTGCATATAAGACGATGTAAAATGATTTCAAGGGTTAGTTTAGACCAGAGTGTGCAGGAGATGAGACTGAAGAGACAGGTCTGATGCAAAATTTGTTAGATAAAATATAAGAAGGTAACAAAAAAATTAAGCAGCCTCAGAAGAAAGGAACCAGGCCACAGTGTGTCATCAGGTCTGTACCTATCACCTAAGCAATACCAACAATAAATGAAAGCCTGGACAAACAGAATACACTTGAGTCTCCACAGGCATTTTTCTGGGAATTCACTAGAATGCCTTATCTGCAATACCAACACCATTAATGCCAAGGGGAAAAAAAAAAAAAAAAAAAAAAAAAAAAAAAAAAAAACCACAAACACAAAAAACAACACATTGCCTTTGAAATCACCATTAAAAAATAATGGAGCAATTTTAAACTATTTTCAGACTATGCTTTCAGTCTCATCACGTGGTTCATGTGGCTCATTTGGCTTTGCAGGAGCCGGGAGCAGCTTTGCAATGCTAATGTGTTTTGTGGTATCACCAGATGACCACACCAGCACCAGACCAACTGTATCCCCTCCACCAGAAGAGTAAAGTAGTTGTCCAAAATCATTTTCTTCATAGATATTATGAAAGAAGTTGAGATACATAAAAACATTAGACCTAGACAAAGTGTTTTCATGGATAAAAAGAAACATATTTTTTTTCTAAGCTGTTTCCAGCTTCAGGGCTCTCAAGTTACAGGTCTGAAGCCCAGTAAGCAACATAGGATCATTGGTGATGAAGTTGAGAGACAGAATGAAGTGCAAGCAAGAGAGCACGTGTGTGTGTATGTATTATTATATGGAGCTATGCAAAAGCACATCTTGGCCAAATTAAGTTTTCAGTTAGACTCCCATTACTGAAACACAGAATACATGCAGTTAATTTAAAAATACCTTCTAATAATTCTCGCCGAGTAAAGCGATCTACAGGCATACAACAGTGATGGAGACATTTCCCAAAATTCACTCAGAGCACTGTGCTGGCTAAAGGGGTTAAGCACATGAGAAGAGGGCAGAGAGGTGGACTGCCAGACTGCAATCCCAGAAAGCCTGGATGACTGAAGAGGAGCCTCTCAGTTCACAGAGCTGCTTCAAAAAAAAAAAAATTCCAGCCATTTTCAAATCTGCTGGGAGGTTTCATCTCCCTCCTTTGCAGTATCAAATGCCACTGACCACAGCTGGAGAAGACATCTAAAATGAAATGGAGCCCTGTCTCCTACCAGTACAAACCCACTAATGAGAAGTTATTAAAAATATCCTGTTCATTTCACCCACAAGAACACTTGCCCAAAAAATTTATTGTCAACGCAGACCTTAGCCTGAATGTTAAAGCCACTGATGAAGCTCAGCCTTTGCTACACTGATTGCAATACCACAGCACAAAGCAAGCAGCACCTACTCTGGATGCAGCCTCAATTTTTTTAACATGTCTAAGGAATTAACAATCCATTTCTTTCATCTTCCGGGCAACAACTGCTCGGGCCAAAGGAAAGAAGCAAGGAATTGTTTCATTTGGCATTCTCTTGCATCAGTGCATTTACCAAACAGCTCTTACGTAGAACTTGTCATGGTGATTCATTTTATTGCATCCAAGCCTGTTGTACTGCCCCAGTAGGTATTCCAGCTACAAATGAGTCATAAAACCCCTGAATGTGGTGTTTTGCAGGAAAGGCTGAATTCTCAATCAAAGGAGTCTCGAGAAAAAATGTAAAAGAACAAAAAGAAAGCACCATTACTTGGGGGCAAGGGGGCTGGAAAAAGAATACATGAATAAATAATGTGGAATTAAACAAAGTCCTTGCCGTGTTGAGCACAGCTGTTCTACAGCATGTATTAAGTCTCTGGTTACAGAGTCAGGGCCATTTCCCCAAGGGAAGAAAAGCCCTGTATTGCACAAGATGGGAACACGAACACACAGGGAATATGCAATGACTCGTTAGTGCCGAGGGAAAAAAGATTTTGAAGAAATCACCAGTCTACAACAATTCTAAACAAACAACCAACCTGATGCTGCCAGAGGACCTGCACAGAGATGATGACACTTGGAGTCAAAATTCTTACAAAGAATTCATTACATTCAGCCTACTGTGCTAGACACCTACCTAAACACAACCAATTCTGCCTCTTTGAAGCTGTTATGTGGATAAGAGAACAGCCTATTACGAGGTGCAGACACCGAGTAAATCACTGCCCTTGCCCAGAAACACAGAACAAACTGTTCTGCTCTGCTCTGGCCTCCTCGTCGTGTGCGTGGAATCTGTGCCCATTCCTGCACGGAGGTGGCAAGGCAAGAAGTTAAGTAACAATTATGCTGGCATTAAAAGATGCCCAGTGTTGGCTTTTGGTTTTTCTTTTTTGTTGAGGTTGGGATTGAATGTACTTGAGATGGCATTTTGTGTTTAGATGTAGATGTTTATTTTTTTAATCTATGTTATAGTTTTATAAGTAATGAGTTTTGTAGTGTTTTACTAACAAGGTATAAAATAATTAAATATTTTTATTTACAAGTTTTTCTAAGGTTAAACTATCTAATTAAGAAATAAAATATATTTTAGTTTTAACTTAATAACTAGTTAGTTGATGTCTGCAATGCTAACTTTTTAGTTTAATTATAAAATACTACTTAAATTTATGAAGAAGGATTAGTTACTGTTTTAAAACTTCTATTTTAGTTTTATATATTATTATATTTTGAAATTTTCAACTCTAAGTTTTACTTTGTGATGTTATGTACTTTTATTTAAACTATACACTCATAATTTTAGTGTTATTAATTGATTTTGGAAGTTTTCTCTACTGTTTCAAGTTATACATAGTATTTTCTTGTGTTTCTGTACCTTTCAGCACAGAAAGTTTAAAATCCTAAGCAAAGCAAAGCTGTAGGAAAGGGATGAGATACAGCACACTGATGGAACAGAGCCACAGCACATCCATAGGGCTGTTTAAAGTTAAGTCAGAGTGCCCATGGAACTCAGAGCAGTTCATAGATGTGGGAAATGGATTTGTTCAGAGTTTTTAGGGTTTGATAGAAGGTTTATATAGTACATATCTGTATGTAAATTTTGAGATAAGAAATATTGATTTAAAAATGTTATGGAATAGAATAGTTATTGTTGAGAGAGAAATGGAGTTAGAAAAAAGTTTTAAAAACTTTCATTCCATTTTCTATCTCATAAAAAATGCAACAATAAAAATATTATAATTCACACTATTACAATCAAAGCCCAACTATTTCTTACCTACAAAACACTATAAACATTTCTTAACCTATCAGCTTTTTACCACACCATATTGTAAATACCTTAAAACCAGTCATTTAAAACTACTCCTCATAAATTTTACTACATCTTTCATAATACTATTTCTCCGAAGTACCTAATCTTATTTACAAAACCATCCTTTAAAACATTTTTTTCTAACTTCATTTCTCGCTCGACAATATCTATCCCATTCCATAACATTTCTAAATCAACATTTCTTATCTCAGAATTTACATACTATATAAACCTTCTATCAAAGCCTAAAAACTCTCTACAAATCCACTTCCCACACACAGGCAGCTTTCTCAGGGCTACAATAAATAACCACAACAGGAGCAAACCAAGTGGGAAGTCGTGTTTTCCAACAAGCCTGACAGCGTGAGACACTTGCATTCCTCCTCCTCCTCTGGAGGTGGGCACATAGCAAACAGGCAGCTAAATGCACAATTTTACAGGACTCAGGGACAGCTCTTCTAAACTTGCTGCACTGCAGCTAGTTCCAATATCCAAAATATAGCCAAGGAGTCAGCCAGGGTTTGTTTTGTTCAGCTGGAGAAAAATGTTGTTTCTAATAAGGAAGCCAGCTCAGTATACCCATGTCTCAGGGCACACAGATGTTCTTTGGCACTGCATAAATACCATAAACAACTATCTTGCTCCACTGTTAGTTCCTTCAGATTTATTCACACAAGTCATCCCTCCTGTTGAAAGACCAGGATTTCTGCCCAACATTTCCAGCTAATCCTGAGGTGACAACTCCATTCTGAAAATCAAAAATCCCTGATTTCCAGTTCAAGAAAGCAAACCATTAGCCAGAGCAATCTCCTAGCAGTAAGAAAGTGCTGATTGGATTTTCACTCCACCCAATTCAAAGGTCAGAGAGTACTTTTCCATCCTACACTGCTCTATACTGTGCAGACCAGGAAGCTGAACCAAGTCTGGCACATCTGAAGGCAGTCCCTTAACAGCCTTCCATGCATCTGCACGCTCACATGCATACACACACTGAGTTTCTCCAGAGCTCTATCATTTTCCCCAGAAAAAAAAAAAAAAAAAGCAAAATTGATGAGCCTTGCAAAACACTTTGGCTCTACAAACAAAAAATCATTTCAACAAAATTCCAAGTCCAGTTTTTCTGAGCAATGCTAGTTTGACACTAGTTGTCAAGATAATGAAACCAAAGTGAGCTGGCAGAGTAAAACTAAAACTAACCATACAAGACCATGAGCTAATTAGGTTTGAAAAGTGACTTCTGTGGCATTAAGTTTCGATTACTCAATGTTTCTGAGGTTTCAGGTGGTGTTAGACACATCTGGAGTCCTCACCCTTATACTGGCATGTGTCTAGAGCAAATACTATACACTCACCAAAGCTGCTCTAGTGTTTTCAGGAACGCAAAGATGAGCTAATAAAAATGAGATTTTAATTTTAACATAGGCTATTTTTTAAATCATCAGAAAAAAAAGATATTCTGTTTAGAAAGCCGTTTTTCTTTCACTGACTGCAGGGATGGAAAAGGAAAGAGAAAGGAGAGAAAAAAAGACTCAGAAGCCACATTCCTACTCCTCTGCCTTCTTGAATGACTCCATTATGAGGCTGAAAAGGAGATTTAATTAAATCAGTTCCACTTACCAACCAAACCTTACCTGTTTCCTTGCCAGAGACACCATTCCTTCTTGTTCCCAAAGGGGTGTTGAGAGGAGGGAGAGAAGAGCAGCAAAACTGGATTTTAAGAGCAGGAAAGCAGAGGAGGCTTTAACTTTTAACCCAATGAAACAAACAAAAAAAAAAAACCCAGTGGAAAAAAACCCAGAGATATCAAATATTCATTAGTGCCAAGGCACCAGTGCTATGACTCTTCTGAAGATCCAGGATAACACATGCCGAACTCTCGGATACTAAAAATAAGTAAATATTCTAAAAGGGCTTCTGCTGAATTGTACTTTCACAGCAGAAGCTGGACAAGGTCCAAGAAGAACCATGAAACTGAGGCTTTCTGTATATTGCAGCCATTAAAATATGCAGTGAGCTAAAGGTCTGCAAGGAAACCCTGTACTGTGGTAGCCCCTGCTAAACCTCATAACCATCTCTTTCTCCTCAGCTGTTGCATGAGGGGAGAAAAATTATTACCCTCTGAAAATTGAGAATCAACTTCTTTAAACAGATGAGTCAGCAGATGTAAACTTCAGCAAAGCTAATTCCCCAAGCTGCTGACATCACCACACACACACAGAGACCACCTAGGAATTACTGCAGGCAAGCTACTGTCCTGAAAAACACGGAATAAAAAGCAGAGCAACCTCTGTGATGGTAGGTGTTGTTTTACTGTGATTACCCATGGAAGCAGAGCTGCTGATTACCTCAAATAGTCTGAGTGCTATGCATTTTGCTCCTCAAGAGCTTTCATGTAGCATCACCTCACAGCCAGAGGTTTTTGACATCACTCTGGCTCCCTGCTTAGACAAAACAAGTCCCAGCAGTGTCAGGGGCTCTGGAGCAGCTGCTGAGAGCAAAGAGGGACCCATTTCTGCAGAGACACAGGTCACCTCTGCCCAGCCACGCTGCCAGCAGCAGCCTTCACCAACAGCTTCGAGGGGGCTCAGGTAGGACCAGCCATCTCAGCTGGGGAGGCTGAACAGTGAAATTATGGCAGCCACAACCCACATTTTTTGCCCCAAACTGAAGCAGCACTGCAGTCAGCTGGCTGGATTATGAAAAGAAGAGAAACACGGGGTTGTCACTATGCTCGCTGCAAATAATATTAAGAAGCTGCAACTCTATTCTTCCCCATACTGCAGAAGAAAAAATGCCATTATTAAAATCACTTGCTGATAAAACACCTATAAGTTGGGCTTGACCAGAGCCACCCATGCAGGCCTGTGGGCAGAGCCAGGGGCCACACATATTTTGGAGCATGCCAGACCTCCCCAGCCCCGACACAACCCCCCCAAACCTGGCTCTACCCCAAGCTTCACTTCTGCAGGAGGAGAGGGAAGCCCAAGGTCACCCATCCCTGAACCTGTGTGGGCTGCCTGAGCTTCACAAAGCTCACCAGTTGGCCAGTTTGATAATAAATCACACTGTTGTCTCTGCCCTGACATCACAATTCACTGCTGGACACACACCATGCCACTGCAGGATGCCAATTCTCATGAACAAATGATCCAGCTAGTTAAACAGAAAAATGAATCTCAGCTGCTAATAGGAGGGAAGGGAACTTTCAGTCCAAATAGCTGCAGGATTTCTTAAGAATATTTTTTTTTCTAGTTGGAGTAATTCAGACCTAGAAGAGGCCTGTTATGCCAAGCACAGCAAGTTAAATCCACAGCCACATCTGAAATAGGCATCTGGCTCACTAATAAGAGACCCTGCATTTTGTGCTTTACCTAAACATCAATATAAAGGAAAATCTCACCATGGCAATGCCTACAGACTTCACAAATTCCTTTTACTGCAGGAACTAACCTTATGGACACAGAAAACAACATTTGTGTTCTGGACAATATGGACAATCAGAAAAGATCTCAGCAAATTGTATTTTATTTTGTCTACTTCTTTAAACAAAGAGGAAAAAAAGCTATACTGAACTGCTCACTATCTGTTTTGCAGATTAAGGTGACACTGACAAATGAACAGTCAATTTGCCAAAAATTCAAAGAATTAACTTTGCAAAAGGAAACAGAGATACTGAACACATTACAGCTGCCTTTGACTTTGTAATGCAAAGCACTGTGCTGAACCATGGAAATCAGAAAGCCAAACTGACTTGGAAACAGATCAGTCTGCATTTCATTGTAAGCAGTAAACAGGAGAAAAAGCTTTGAGTTTTAGGGATTTTTTTTTTCAAAGCATGATATAACAAACAAAAAGCAACTTTTCCCACCTGCCATCAAACTGACTATCTGCCTTTTGATATTTGTGGTTTTTACAGCATATATGCTATTTATCACTTTCCTAGTAAGTATTCAGAGCCTCCCCAGTAATTGTGTACCCAGTTTATATTTTAAGTGCCTTTGCAACACATTCATTGCCTGCCTGAGAAAACAGCCAGTTTTTCTTACTCATCCCTACACAAACAGAGCACAAATTAGAGTTTGACCACATGACTGCATAAAGAAATCATCAGAAGATTAAGCAGAGATTATTATACATTTGTGAAGCTTCAAAACTCTTTCAAGCCCCACAGTGTTTTAGGTTAGGACACTGCTCTTCATGGCTTGGGATTCTCTTCATGGGAATCTGCAGACAAAATGCAAACAAACAGGACAGCTACTCTGCCAGGGCTGTTCAAAGCCCTGTGCTGTATTTACCCCAAGTCACATTAACAGATGCTGTTGGTCCTTTCAACTACTCTGAGAAATATGTATGACCTTTCACAAGATCCCCAGCAGGCCAAAATTAAGAACAGTAGTTTCAATTTTTACTAACGTATAACCTCCTGGTCCCCACTTCCTGACGCACTTTCTGCGCGCTGTCCTGCCAGGGGATGGCAAAGGGTAAGGAAACACAGAGTTACCTAGCGTGACTTGGAACAGAGGGCCTCTGTTCAGATGGAACAGCCACAGAGTGTTTTTAAAAAGTTGCAGGCTAGCAGGACAGCTGATGGGAGGAACAGTGAGATTCACACACTGAATGTCGGTGTCACTTCTGAGCTGTCACACCGTGCACCACGGAGATAAACATTGCACATGTGAAATAATTGTCAGCTACTTCGGGCTGTCAAACATTTCAATGGAACATTGTCATCTCAGCAGCAGACAAGTAAAATAGCTGTGTTTAAGTAAGTCTACATTCATCCAAAACACACCTCACAAAATCACAGGGGGGTGGAGGGAGGGCAAACAGAAAGCACCCTTCATTTTCCCGTAGAACACGCTGCAAGTTCATGACAAAACCCTTAATGCAACTCTTTGTGCCCCTTTGTGCAGCGTACCTGCTAAACACTGCCTAAGTAACATAAATCCTTAAACCATGGGAGCACAATGCGGCTGTGTCTTAAAAGCCTTGTTATTTCAGCTGGCAGAGACAAGATGAAACTAAAAAGGAAATATTCTGGTGCATACAGAGCCTCAGTTCCACAAGCAGGATAGGCTGGGCTCGTGTTTTGGTTGTAGGATAGAGAAGATTCAAAGCCTACCATGACAACAGCTGGTGCCAGCATGGCACTACTCGGCTGTTAGGGAAAATTCCTTGACCAGGAATCCAGGAGCCACTCCAGCAGTCACCCTCACATCCCCTGAGCTGGAATGAAAGCCCCTTTGCACCTACACACAGGCAGAACAGGTTTCCTCACCAGCTCTATCCCAGGTTTCCCATAGCAGAGTCTCAGACCTGTGGATCCTTAAAGCAATTTTTTCATGGCACTGCAGCAGAGAAACAGCTCAAGGTGGTGTCTTGGAGAGGGAACACAAACACAGGAACTGCTGGGCTTTTATCCACTCACAGCTCAAATCTGGGATATCCCTGTTGAGTCCCTGGCTTCTGCTGTGTCTGTGAGTGTCCAGTCACCTGGACATACCACGGGTCCCCCACGCCCTTTATTGTCAAAGGGGCTGGTGGTTCACAGCCTCTTGTCTCAGGCTCTGGAGCTCAACCAGCAGCTGCACCAAGCTGCCTACCCTGGATGTGCTCCTCAACAGCTTGGAACATGGACATCTGGGGCACTTAAGAGGGTCTGGAGCCACCCTGGGGACGCCAACCAGTTCTGTCCCCATCACAGCAGCTCAGATGTCCTTAAAGCTCAGGAGGGGTCCCCTACTGTCCCTGCTGAGGACCAGCACTGACTCCCTTTCTTCCCTCACCTCAGAACTGTTCATGCATGCAGAGGCTTTGTTAACTCTGCTCAAGGCTGTAGGGTTGTTGTTATCCCTGGAAATCACTCCCTTTCTGCTGCTGCAGGGGAGGCAAAACGCTCTGACTCCTTACTTCATGGCAAGTCCATGGATTTAAGCACAGGCAAGGCATTTTCTGGTCTCTGCCAGAAAATATCCACTGTAGATGAAGAACAACATTATTGCCTCACTCCATCTGCTGCCGTGCACTGCACAGTCCTGAAGGCAGGAACTACCAACAGCTACAGGTGGGGCAAGCCATGACAGATGTTGTAAACCCTGACAGATGTGGTCTTTACCCAAGCTCTGGTGCCTCCAGAGTTTTTCTGGTTGTACCAGTACCTTGTGAGCAGCTGGACTGGGCAGGTTAAAAAGAGCTGGTATAAAGGTGGCATGCCACAGAACCTGAGGGGGAAATCTGAATCCGAGAGCAATGAAATCAGTCAAACACACATCTTTAAAAGGGCTCTCCAGCTCTGTAAAAGCCAAGAGATTTGCAACGTGACCACGAATAGCCAAGAGCTGTCTTCTCCCAATTCATAACATCTAAACCACTAGTGCAATTAAAAAGCAAATATCTTTGTGAGCTAGAAAATGGAAAACAAAATTGTTGGGTTTTTTTTAAGTTATTCTCTGTTTCTGGAAGTCTGATTTTTATTAACGTAATATTTCTGTTAGCAGCCTTGTCTGCGTAAGGCATCTGTAGAAAGTTTTCCTTGTTAACTTAATAGTGAAAATCTAATAGAGGTTCATTTGAATTTTCCTATTAAATTGACGTCAATTGCAGTCTGAGAATCAGATTGTTACAGCCCAGACTATGAAACAAACATTCAAGTCAGATGCTATAAATGTAGCCACTGCACACTGGTAAGTGTGTTTTAATATTTTTAATCAGGTCTCTAGGTAGAGCCAAGATACACTTGGCACAGAGATGAGGGGAAAAATTATAAAAATGTAGATATTTTTACTTGGAAAGTCATTTATAATTTAGTTCCAAAAAAACTGGGAAAAAAAGTTGAATACACACAGAGAATTGCACTTTAGCAAGCAGATGTACAAATATAAAAGTAACTAGAGCTTGATGTCTTAATCATTACTTGCCACACAACAGACTAAAGTTGAGACATCATCTTTCCTGTAAGGTTACTTCCACAGGAACATGAAGTGTGGCACAGGAATCCGAAAAAGGAAAGCAGAATAAGGTAATCTTATGGCAACACTGGAGCAGCTGAATGGGCTGAATAATGGTACAGCAGAAAGAAAAGAATTTTCTGTAGGGAGAGGAGGCTTTTGTTGGAGGATTACAAGAAATCCAAAAATTCCAGCTAAGACTGCCATCAGAGGGACAGCAGGGTCCTACACCTCATCCAAACCTTATGCACTTTTTAAGAAACTCATTCCTCCTCAAAGCTGTAGATTTTTATGAAGAGACCAGCAGAAAAGCGGATAAAATAAATACATCACAAAGAGGTAACAAAGAGCTGGGCTGGAAGAGAGATGGCTGGGATGGCCTTCCTCTCCTCTCCCCTCCTGGTCTCCAGAAATCTGTGGGGATGGCATGGGGTCCAGGATACACAGCACTGATGATTCTCTTGCCAAAAGCCACAATAAGATCAAAGAGAGCAGAGTAGAGAGAAAAAAAACCCAAAAAAACCCACAAAAATACACATGACTATTATTTACAATTATTTACTGCTACAAAGAGGTCCCAAATCCTTATCAGATTTCAAAACTTTTTAGGAATGTGTGAAAGGATGAATCACAGCAGAAGAGCCTGAAGAGCTTTGTCATTTTTCCAGCAGAGGTGGACTACACAAGTCGTATTTTCAACTCCACAGAAAAGCACTAGAGCTTTGTACTATTTATTAAATTAGAATATCACCCAAAACATGGATTCTTTTATTAACTAGAAAACCAGCTGGGCAAAAAGTTGTCTTCTTTTCTAACCCACAAGATCTTTGTAAGGCCTGCAATAATGAGGCTTGAAATCAAACAGGTTTTTAAATTTAAAACAAACTAACTAGACAAAAAAAAAAAATTACAGTTTACAGAACGTCAGATTGTTTCTTATTTATTACTAACAAAGCTGTAAGTTACACAGAAGTTCTAGAAAAGTGAATTCTCTTTCCAAAACATTTTTTAGGGCCCTTGGCAATAGTAACCAGCTTGGGTTTAGGTTTTAGATTAAGGAGAGGGGAGAAGAGCCCTGTGACCTGTATTGCATGTTAGAGTACGAGTAAGTAATGGTAATGCACCAGCTACCTGCCACAGATGTGACCTCTGTCTGGAAATTATTAGCACAGCATTGAAAAATGGAGGGATGCCAGTGCTGGAATAGAAAATGAAGGTGCTGGAGCCCTCAATGCATCCCTCTCCCTTATAAATCCACACTTGCAAAATGCAAATTCCCAAAATTCAGTACGAAGTTATTTACTTGGTGCAAGTCACTTGCTTCCTTCCAAGCAGTACCCTGCTGAGGCTCTGTGGGTAGTGAAAGGCCCTCGGGAACACAGCTTGGTTGTGAGCCTGCTGGTGGACATTTGCCTTGCTCAGAGCACCAGGTTTCCTGTGCAAGGCTGGAAAGATCCCAGCGTGATTTATGGAATATTGTTACGGCACCGTCTAGACGTGACTCGCTCGCTCAGGAACCGATAATGGCGAGCCCACAACAATGCCAGAGGTACCACGTCCTGCCAACACTGCAGCAGGCACAGCTCCCTGGGACAAACCTCTCTTGTACAGCCTCCTCAGAAGGCTGGTCTCCCATTCCCAAACGGGCTCAGGGAGACGGGAATGCAGACTTGTGACATTCACATACTCCAGACAGAGAGACGTAATTCTGTCTCTCAGGAGAAGCACAGAGAGAAGAAGAGAAAAGAATCTTTATCTCTGCTCCTGTGTTTTCCCCATGTGGAATTTGGTATGGAGATTGTTTACCTGAAGTGATTGCTGGATTGGATTCTGGTGAAAGTTGTTTAAGTTCAATGATCAATCAAATCCAGCCATGTCACATAGTCTCAGCAGAGAGTCATGAGTTTTGTTAGAATTAGATAGGCAAGTAAGAAGTGAGTATGTAGAATAGTATAGTGCCTCTTTAAACAGGATATTATTGTAATATAGTATAGTTTTAATAAAGCTATCCTTCAGCCTTCTGATCTGGAGCCAGACATCATCACTTCTTCCCATAGGGGGTCACCTAATTTCCAATACAGACTGGATTTTGCGAAGCTGTGATGTGCCTACCACAATCTTCCCTAGATCAGCTGTGGGGGCCCTGTAGCCCTCCCACGTCACTTTGGCCAGCTGGGAATGTTTGTTCTCCAGCAACAAACTCAAGCCAGGCTGGAGCACACTCTGCAGTCACCTTATTTGCACACTGGGAAAGAGCTGGGTGCCTTCTCTGGGGCCTTGGGCAGGAGCTGATGGGTTACTTTTGCCACACCAGTAAATGCCATTACCTAGCCAAGACACAGCTTACTTTGGCAGAAGACTCTACAGGAGGATTAGCAACAGCACCAAGAGGACTTTCATGCTTGGAATGAGCGTAGCTGCACCTGGGCTTCTGTTGACAGAATTATGCTGGTAAAAGTGGAAGGGGGAAAATGGGGGGGAAATGGCTTCCTGACCAACCAAACATGCCAGCAAAATCAGTAAGTGTAGGGTCAGGCTTCAGAACAAGCCACACCGCAGTCCCTGGCTCATGCTGTTAGAGTGGAAATTTCAATCACAATAACCTGCAGTAATTAAATGGACCATGCAAGGACTTTTGCCCTCAGGGAAGGGATAAAAAGAATAATATTTCCTTCAACAAGCTGGCATACATCCAGCACCAGCACAACTGTGCAGGACTGGGTGTAGCAGTATCAACCTCTCACGCGACAGCCACTGGCAAGGAAACCAGATGGAAAAGTGTGGGGAATGCCAGTACTTTCTCTTTTCAGTCCTATAGCATTCCTTGATACCTGAAGCTGCTACTCCAAGGAGGAAAAAAACAAAAAAAAAAAGCACAGCTGACTTGGAAGTCAGCCACTGTGCACTGCTGCTTGGGAGGCAGGTGTGAAGACAAACTGCAGTTCTGGAGCATTACTGGAGAACTCATTGAGTCCTTTCTGCAAGCAAGCTCATTTAAAATTTCACTTCTTCAAGGGCAGGTCCCTAAAGCAAGTCTGGCCAATCAGAACACTAGCTCTTATGGAAAATATGTATCTAAAAAAACAGCTACCGATTCTCTTTGCAGTAACAGCCATCCTATTTTTGTCATCACTTGAAGCCTTGTTGGAAAACACACGAGATTATGAATTTGCTTTACTTCTTTCTGGTTGACTTGGCAAATCTCCCCCAAATCAAATGTTAGTCACACATACATTCTCTAGAACTTGACGCTTAGCAACACCCAAAATAATCAACTCTACAGGATTTTTATGAGTCAGTATGTCTACACTCCTGTCCTACTAAATACCAAACCCCTTCCTTTGATCAGTTGGCACTAATGTCACTATGGCTGACTCTGGCCACACTCACATATTAAGCAGATTTACTCCTACTTGAATGTCTTATTTAATGCATTTGCAAGTTTTTAAGGGTTAAACCAACAAATCCCTGCATCTATAAACTCTTTTTAACCAAACATGTGAAATATTTGAATTTTTTTTTTTATCACAACCACAGCCTGCTACAGAGCTGGCACCTCCAGCATTGCAACCATGGGTTCACAAAGATATTTGATAATTCCCTTCCCAGAAATTCCTTAATACAGATTACCAAGCATTAGGGAATCCTGGGTAGATTAATGAACAGCTGAATGTGTAGTCAGCAAAAGAGGAATGCCCATTCTGAGCCCAAAAAGTAACAAAACACATATTCTCATATTTCATAGAGGACACAAAACAGAGCAAATCTGCACGGGGGAACACGTTTTAGGAAAGGGCCAGTGTTTATCCAGCATTATTCTTGTATGTGAGCTCAAAAGCACAGGAAGCATCAGCTACCCTGAGTAACATCCACACCATTTCTTTCTGTTAATAACAGGTGAGATCAGAATGCTTTTAAGCTAGGAAAATTATGACAGCTAATGAAATCTTCATTGTACTACACCTAAAATTAGTGTCTTGTAGTCAAATACATAATACAGTGAAAAATAAAGCAGTCTGTATTAGCAGGAACATGCCTGGAAAATTGCTTTTTTTTTTCTTTGGTATTACATTTTATCTACCACTACAATTTCAATACCTCCATGGCATCTTGCCTCTTGAGTGCATGACAAGACAGAATTTACAGGTCAGAAAGTAAAAGAAGGGTGAAAACATAAAGACGTTTACCTACAATTTTGCATTTTACAAACCCTATTTATGTCTAACACAGCCATTCACATTTGGCCAGCTACTGTACATGTGTGGGAAACTGTTCTGAAAACAGTAATTTGGCAAAGGCAGCAAAAACACACAGCCAGGACATTTGCTGAACAGAAATGCGTGTAAACTCCATGAAGAGGGTTAACACAAAGCCAGGAGGTGTGGTACTCTAAACTGTAGTAGTAACAGCAGCATAAAACTTAAGCAAGCAATTTTAACAACAAAATAGCATTCTCTCTCTTTGCTTTACAGAGGAGAGAAGAAAATGATGGCAGAGGTGTAAAGAATTCCACTTCTATTCCCCTATTCTTTCCACTTGGACAAAGCATCAAAGTGCATTCAACAGCCAGAGAGAGCAGGACCTTTCACAGCACCAAGCTCACTGATACAGGTGAACAGCAGGATGGAGAGTATCTGAAGTGTGCTGAGCAACAGGGGAAATATAGAAGGAATCTTAGAGTCCTGCAACACTGACATCAAGGGAGCAACACTACAGCAGGCCTGACTCTGACCAAAAAATAATTGACCAAAAAATAATCTGACCAAGAGCTGTTCTTCATGTGGGAAAACCTGTGGCAGCAGATCATGGAGAGGAGGAAAAAAGTATGGGGGAAGAAACACCCACCAGGCAAGGCTACAAAGCAGGCTAGCTCCAAGAAGATTTTGCCACTCTTTCCTTGGGAAAACCTGCTCAGGGGCTGTGCTGGTTTTGGCTGGGATAGTTTGGGTGCTCAAAATGACTGATTTGGTTTAAGCTCAGTCAGCCCCACAGAGCCACTTGCTCATTGTCCCCTGCTGAGATCAGCAAGAGAATCAGAAAAGTGAGAAAGCTCGTGGGTTGAGACAATGGCATTTGAAGAGGTAAAGCAAGCAAAACGAAACAAGGAGTTCATTCCCCACATCCTGTGACAGGGAAGTCTTCAACACCTCCAGGAGGAGAGAGAGGTCCTGTCACACATAATGTCCTGGGAAGACAAACACCATCACTGCAAACATCCCCCTCCTTCCTCCCAGTTGATATGCTGTGCATGATCCATATGGTCTGGGACATCCCTCTGGGGTCAGGTTTGTCCTGGCTGTGTCCTCTCTCAACTCCCTGCACATCCCTGGCCTCCTCACTGGTGGGATGGGGTAAGGAGAAGAAAAGGCCTCATGTAAATCCTGCTTAGCAAGAACTAAGACATCCCTGTGTTACCAACAGTGCTCCCAGCACAAATCCCAGACACAAATCACACCAGCTACTCAGAAGAGAATTAGCTCTACATGCCAGCCAAAACCAGCACAGGGGATGAGTCTGAGACCTCACAAATATCACAGCCACCAGCGTTTGGATGTACAATCTGGCTGCTTTCAAAACTTTAGTGCTAGTGTATAGCCTCTTCCTCATCTGAGTTCCTGTAACCAGCCAACTATACTTGCAGATTTGCTTGGAAATTTGTTCTTCCAACTGCATGCTTTCAATCTCTGCCCCAGGAGCACAACAGCAATAGGTACAGGTTCCATTCCCAGCTGAAATACCAACTGCAACACCCAAGTCAAAGTTCCAGGAGTGACCTTCGTTCCTGTGGCCTCAGGGACAGGCTTGGTGGCACATAAAAGCCACCCCTGCCCATCTCCTCCAGGAGAAAAGGAGCAAACAACAGTTTCCATCTGGGGTGAGAGCATCAGGGCATCAATAGCAACACTAACCCTCAGAAATGCATACTGCAGCACCAAAATGTACATTAAAACTACCTGGAAAAAGCATCAGTGAGCACAAAGTCCTGCTGAACTGCAAACCTGGACATAACTAACTGCAAGCTAACTTGACAGGGACATGAGCACCAGCCACCCTTACCATGCCTCTCTGTCTTCCCAAGTTCTAGAATTGCATGGTTCAACATGTGCAAGTCCAGCAGCTGCAACCAAGTTATCTTTCAGCACCAAAAATTGAAATTTCTATTTTCAACAGCATTTCTATCTGTCCCAAGAAAGGTCTTGCAGGTGTAAGAATTGCAGAGAATGAGAACCTCACATTACAGTGTTGGGACTAGAAATAAACATTTACAGCATTCTACTGAAAACCTATATCGCATTAATCAAAATAACAGCAGGAAGATCAGAAAATAATAACATGAAACACTTGTGTTTGGGAACACATGCATACACCTCAGTTTTCAAACAGGAAAAAATCCTATTCTTCCTTTAGCTGAAAACAGAGTTCAGATATCAATGTTCATAAACCCCAAAAATCAAGTCTGCATTTATACATAGGTGATATGTATAAATCTTCTATAAATGTTCATTTTCTAGTAAGATTAAAAAACAATAATCCTTCCATCCAAGCACATGTACATACTAGTATCTTATGGTTACAGAATGACAATCTGACAACTTTAAAAACAGACAAACCACCAACCTACTTCAAAATCCATGCTACTGAACACTTTAAGGTAAGGATCTAAAAGCTTTCCTTGAGGAGGTAACAGAAACGGATAAATTTGATGTCTAGTCAGTGCTTTCAAACAGCCATGAGTTCTTCACAGTCAAAGAAAATTTCCCCAGGGATAACAGGCTAGTGGTTCAACTTGGGGATGCCCAAGTAGATGCTCTGGGGGGTCATCATTTCATGTTTCTCACCAGACAAATCCACCCTCTCATGATAAAATAGCTCATGCAAAGGTTCCAACCTCAGTCTGTTCTGCATATTCATGTTCTTGTCCCCAGACAAACAATTAATCATAGAATCACAGAATCATTTAAGCTGGACAAGATCTCCAAGGTCATGGAGTCCAACCTATGGCTGAAACACTCTGTGAACTAGATCACGGCCCCGAGTGTCACATCCAGTCACTTCCTGAACACCTCCAGGGGTGGTGACTCCATCACCTCCCTGGGCAGCCCATTTCAATGCTTGCCAACCCTTTCCAACAAGAAATTCTTCCTGATGTCCAGCCTGCAGCTCCCCTGGAAGCTGTATTTTATCATGTAACACGCAGTGAAAGTCAAGCAAGAGGAAAAGACAGCACACAAATATCAAAGCACAAAAGTGTGAAAGGGCCCTGTGCCTGGATGCACACCAACACAAATATTATTACTTGCAAAGGATAAAATACATGTCCATATGTCATGTTTACAGGTATGTAGAAAATCAGAAGTGTTTCCAGCTTGAGGTGTTTGTTACTTGAATTTGGTAACACCTGGAGAGCTGCTGAGATGTCACATTAGGGAGTTAGAACAAACTTCATAAGGAGAAACAAACCTAAAGGTTACAGAGTTATTTGATTGCCAACACACACACTGCTCTCAAAAAGCTGTAGACAGGAAATCCTGTACCCATGGATCCCTTCAAGCAATTTGCTGTTGCAATCAAATTCAAAACACGCAATTAATCTATAATATTCACTAAAGGATTCAAAAGTGTTCACATATGCAGTTAATTCTGAACTTTTTTCCATGACATTCATTAAGGAAAATTCATCCTGTTTCTGTTAACACGAGAGTATTTCATTAAACCCAAATGCTTTGGAAACACCATAAACCAGGACATCTTCATTTTGATTAGCAGACCATCACTATCTAAGCTCTTCTTATTACTGAAGAGTTTTCTTAAGATAAAAAAGATTTTAAGTCCCTTAAAGCCAGTTAATTCCTGTTTTAATGGAAAAAGTAACTTTTTCCAGCTGTGAACCAGCCCTAAACTCCTAGAGGCCTAAACTCCCACAGCCAGATTTTACTTGAGAGCCTTTTCAGGATTAAAAAATTGGTTTGAGCTCAGGGTGTACTGTCAGACCACAATAAAAGGAAAATGAACACAATATGCTGGAAATACAGTACTAGTCACATTTAAAAAGCCACTTTCTGACAGCATTAATTATGACACTGTGCCTCCCACTCTTATCACGCACAGCCCTTTCACAGCAGCTTTACAGACCTCACCCTCAGCCATCCCAGGCATGAAACAACACAACAACAAGCCTTCTGGAAGGCAGATAAAGAGAGTTACTGCTTAGTTCAAGTTCACAGAAAATGCTTGCTGAAAGCTTTCTTTAGTCTGTTTTTCAGTTTCATCTGTTTCAAAGAAACCTCTGCGTTTGTCTTTGGGAGAAAGGGTGATGAAGGCAAGTGGTAGGGAAGGGACAAACACTGGCAAACCAAGGAAAGTCACAGTTTTCATAGAAAAAAAAGCCCAAAACCGAAACTCCATGCTTTATGTATTTCTATTGAAAAGCTTTTTCCAAAGGGAAGGAGGGAGAAGGAGCTAGAACATCCTTAGGCTTATGACCTGAACAGTCAAGTCATCTTTTTCTTTTGTCCTGCAAACCCACAAACAAGGAACAGGTACCACAAGTCACACTAATGACATGACAATCTTCTGAAAACACTCAGGTGAAAGCATTCAGTGAGTGATGTGCCCACCTAACTCGGGAACCTCAGCACATGTATCACAAGTGCCACAAGAGCCAAACTGCCCACAGGGCTCTGCCAGCCCCACTGGGGAGTGCCAGCAACTGAGATGGGCAAAGAAGTGGCGGAAAAGCCACGGTGATGAATATAAAAGCAGTGCTGTACAATAGTGGAACAAACTGGTGCAGACTGGGAACAAGGTCTAAGCCCACATGACCTGGAGCTCTCTACCAACACAACACCACACAACCCTTTGCCTAGCAAGACTCTGCTGGACCCATTTATCTTTGGACAGATTCCTCCTCTGCTTTTGGAGCTGCTCACGTGGGTTGGTGTGCACAAGAGAAACACAGAATAAGCACAGTGCAGCGCACAGCTGTGCTGCAGAAACCAGCAAAAGCCCCCACAGCAACAAGTTCAGTGTGAACAGCCATTTCTAACCCCCCCTCCAGTTTAGGCAGTGTTAAAAGCAGCATTTATTGCCATGGCAGCGAGACCAAGCAAAAAAACAACAGCCATGTGCTCAATGTACAGATTTATTGCCCATACACAGATTTACTGCTCCTTATCACAGAGCAGTTCAAGAAGCAACACGTGTCCCATACACAGGTATTCCAACCCAGGAGAAACAAAGTACAGCAAAACACAGAGCTGCAGGATCAATGACCAGCAAAAGCTGGGAAATGAACGCCTGGAGCTGCTCTGGCACTTGGGATGGCCACACAAAAAATGATTTATAGGTTCTGCCATTTGGGACTGTCAAACAGCAATGGCACAAGATCCATCTTTCATTATGGAGGATTTAAATCACACATGCAACTAATACAAGAATAAGTATTGAGACAGATGGATTTTCTTTTGGCCAAATGATCTGCTTGAGCAAGCTCAATTATTTTTCCTTCATAGTAAAAACCATCCAAATCACTGTCCTACACAGCAACACTGGCTGTTAACAGAATCCACATACATGCTAGTCCTTTAACAAAGTCCTCATTTCTAAGAAACAGTTCCCAAGCATACATACCACAAAATATCCCAGATAAAAAAATCAAGAAGAAAAGTTAAGAGCTAGCTTTGTTCAAAGAAACAATACATGTACCAGTACGTTTATTTCAACTGCACAAAGAGATTAAACAAACATAACTAGGAGCCTGAGATGATCACAGCTTTGTGACAAAACCTGCCAGCACATCCAAGTTCCTAGAAACCTGCCACCCTGAGAAGAATGTAGATGATGCTGCTGATTCATTTTTCTGGCAGTCACAATGCCTACTCCTGCTCAAATGCCCATTTTCCAGACTTTGCAGGACTGTCTTCTAATGCCTAGCCTTGATAAAGTGCCTTTTTTGAATTTTAAAAATACACTTGATCTCCCATTGCCAATAAATGTGTCAGCAATTGTATTAATTTCATAGACCTTCTCCCATTTTGTTGTAGCAGTTGGTCCAGTTTGTGATTACAAACTTTGTCACACTTAGCATGTTACTGAATAGTCAAGACAGTCTTTCAGAAGGTGCAGACACTGAAATGACAAAAATTCCTTTTTTGATTAGTAAATTAATCTCTTATTTTTAATTTTTAAATATGAGGTGGAAAGACCAGCGGTAATGAAATCTCTGATGGGAGTTAATGAATCTCTTGCTATCTCCCAGCAGGGAAAAAAGAAAGAAGCTGCTTGATTTTTGAATCTCAAAGAAACTGAATTAAATAAGAAATGGAAAGTTCCTATACTCATGAACTAAAAATCACTTGTTCTTTGAGCAACACAGATGAATTCAAGATATTAACTAGCTTTCTTTATCAATTGCAACTCTTCTGTTGACCTCCTTACATTGCTACTTTATTCCTCTTCCTTTTCCTACATTTCAACTTTGTAAAAATCTAGTAATATGCTTATAAAACGTTCTTGAAATAAATAATTTGTATCAAGCAGAATAAAGCTGTACTAGTGCATTCCCCAGTGTAAACATTCCAAATAAATTTCAATTTTGGTCAAAAATCTATTCAGAATTACTTTGATTAAATACCACTTTTATAAATATAGAGGCAATTAAAAACATCTGGAATAAAAACCCACTTCTTTGTATGCCATGTTTTGAGTAAAATCCAGTAATTTCACGAAATTTATTTACCGTGTGCTTCGAAGTTAACTGAGGTGACTGAACTAGGTGTTGCCTCTGAAGTCAGAGTTACTGCTGGTGCAGAGATTCCTGCTTCCACCCACACCAGAGGAGCAGAGCACCCACACAGCAGGCTGCTAATCCTTTGGAAATAGCACCAGCTCAGGAACACAGCTCAGGAAATGGCAATTTAAGCTGCTCTGTAACAGCCCCAGGCACAACTGCAGCACCTCTACCTTGAGCAACCCCACAAGCATTTCCTTCATTCAGGAAAGGGTGAGAGTGTCAGCAGGGTAACACTGACACAAACAGAGGCAAGCTGTGTGCCTGGCCTGACAACCTGAGACAAGCAGTGGGGCATTCTAGGGTTTTATTTCTAAAGCAGAAGCAAAGACTTGTTCAGTGTTTCTGTGGAAAATACACCCTGAAGTCCCTCTGTTGTTTCTTGAAGAAGAGTACTCACTACCCATCTTCCTAGGGTGGATGGTGGGCTACAAAATGACAGAAGAGTACTTGGCATGTAACTGCACAAATAGCTGGTTGTCAAAAAAAAAAAACAAATCTAGGACAAACCAGTTCCTTAACAAATAATAAATTCTTCTGTGCCTTAACTGCAGAGTGTTCCCACTTGCAGCCCAGAAAGAACAAGCAAACTGACCCCACGCTGGAACCTCGTGTAGCTGAGGTTTCCCTATGCCCTTCAGAGCCTCAGAACTTGGGTTGGTTGCTTCAATCTTGGCATCCAGCACACAACCAAGAGTGACTGCAAGGGTCTCCAGTGAGGCTGGCACAAGGTGGGGTTTCCAGGCTGTGGGAATCCAGGGCTTCCCTCTGTCTGCCCTGGATTGCCTGGGACCCTGGCAGGGGGTCAGGAACCCCCCTGTACAGAGCCCCCAGAGACACTGTCTGTGATCTCTGTCCATGGAAAAGAGGTTTCAATCTTACAGGATGAATTACAAGCTCTGAGTGTTTGATATGAGCAATAATTAAGTGTGGCACAGGTGGAAAAGTAAAATTTTAGGATTCTAGATTAGGGGTTCAAAGGGGACAAGATGGAGGAAATTGGGTGTGTCTTGTCCTTTTTCTCCTTCTTCACACCCTCCATGTTTCACTGTAGTGTTGGCATTTTTCTATTGGTTCAGGCTGGGGACACACTGTTCAACGTAGATGACAGATATTGGCACATTATTGTAAATCCAGCACAGGTAGTTTCTGGTATTTAATGTTTGTAACATCCCACTGAGGGCAGAGCCCCACACGCTGCCCTGCAGGACAGAGCTGCAGCAGGGCAGCAGAACATGTTAGAGATAAACAGAATAAACAACCTTGAAACCAGCACAGACGAATTATGGCTTCTTCTTTGGCAATGGGGCTGAAAGACAGAGACTTTCTACAATCTCGGAATCACCAATACCCACAGATTCCAACACCAGGCCTCCTCACTGTCACATTATGGCCTTTTCTGACCCAGAGATGGGGCAACTGAGAGGCATTTGAAAAACTTTTATCCCAGTCTCATGTGACGGGTGAGACAATACAGATGTTATAATTCACGCCACCACAATCAGAAGCCAACCATTTCCTAATTACAAAACACTATTAGCATTTCTTGGCTCTGAGAATTCTCTACAAACTCATTTCCCACAGTGCACCATGTTAGAGATCTCCGGGCTTTGTCCCAGGTGGGCTGGCACCTTGCTTTATTAAGGAATTGTATGAAACAGTCCCTGGAAAACTGCTGGGCTGTTAAGACTGCACCATTCCTGGCCTAAAGTGCATTCCTTTCGTCTTTCTTGGTTCACTGAAGGTCTGTGAAGCAACAGCAGTCTCCAGGAGTATTTTCTTATGTCATTTCCAGGAATTACAACCCCTAGGTGAGATTAGGAACCCTCAATCTGACCATTATCATATCCCCTGTAATAGCCTTCTGCAAAATTTCTTTTGCACCAGGGCTGATTTAAGATCTAAACTGATGAAAGCAAAAGATACGGAAAATGACACATTAATTCCATTTATAACGCAAGTCACAGATACTTCTACATAATCCCCCGAAACCAACTGAGCAACAGGCAAGACCTGTGTCAGATCCAAGTCCTGAACTGAAGTTTATTCCCAAGACCACATTGAATAAAAGCACCTTACTGATGCAGCCCCCCAAGGCTCTCTCCTTGCAATTTCCTGACCTGCTCCCTTCATCAACAGCAGGTTCATTTTCCTTCACAGGCACCCGACTGAGCTCTTTTCCCTCCCTGTCCTGCTTGCACCCAGCCTGGGCTACGGAGATGCTTCAAGAGCTCCTTTCACACTCAGGGGGATGTCCCCATGGGTGTGCTGCTGTAGACAGCTGTAGAGTCTTTGTTTCCTTTTTACTAAGGTCAGGATTAAATTTGTGGCATGCTATTTTTTGTTCAGACTTAGATGTTTATCAGTTCTTATCTATGTCATAATCTCACAAACCCTGAGCTCTACAGCACTTTAAAAAACTGAAAATGGAGCTCCATCTCTCTCTCTACAAGGCCTTTTAAGGATAAACTGTCCAATTAAGAAATTACACCTAAATTATTTTTACTTTTAACCCAATAACCAACCATTCATGCCTTACAATGGGCACTCTTTTATCCAATTACACAAAACCACTCAAACCCGTGGAGAAGAAGGAGGACCAGTCTGTGCCCTAAAACCTCCATCATGCTTTATATATATTACTATACCCTAAAACCTTAAACTCTAAGTTTCCCATTACATTACACACTTCTAATTCAAACTCCACACCCACAATCTCAGTTCTGCCATTCCATTTTGGAAGCTTCTCCACAGCCTCAGGTCAAACACAGTGTTCTCTTGGGGGTCAGTGTCTGTCAGCACAGAAAGTCTCAAATTCTCAGCAGCCAGGGTTCCAACAGGCAGGGGCTGCTGTGCCCAGGCAGTATGGGCCAGGGGCCCAGCAGCACCATGCCTTTGAAGGGTATTTTCAATTATCTGGGAAGGACTCAGAGAAATGCCTTGGGCTGCCCAGGAGACCAGATCACCTGTGACGCAGCAGAAAATGCCCCTCAAGCACAAACTCCTGCAGAAACCTCCCACTCCTTAAAGGCTGAAGCTAAAGCTGAATTTCAACACTACAGAAACAGTCCCTTTTTCCCTCTCTCTTCACAATTTAGATTTGTCTTCTAAATACATTGTAGAAGGCTATGTTTGAAAACATAAATCTCATCATTAAGTATTAAGACCACTGAAGAAAAGCATGAAAAGCCACAGCCAGAAGTCCTTTATTTAGTCCTCATCTATCATTCTTTTCCAATCTATGTGCTCACTACAGGCCAGAAGGGAGCTCGAGGTTATGCTTCTTGCAAATCCATTTCTGTCCTGTATTATCAGCCACTGTTATTACCTAAACTTCCATTCAGAAACAGCATTTGGAATAGTTTTTCAAGGGGGAAATTATTTTTAATCAAGTCAGGTCATGGATTATGTTAACCAGATTTGTTTTTATTTCTAGTCACTCTTCAAATTATTAATATAATTCCCTGCAGACAAATGGTGTGTTTGTGGTTTGAGATACACATTGAGAGGGAAGACTTATGAGCACAAGGCATTCAAAGTCTTTTTGCCAATGAGAAATGGGAAACTTCTCTGTTTAGCAGAAAGTAGAGCATCCAATTCAGTAGTATTTTCCTTTTTTATCTCTATTTTTTTTTTAATTTCCACCTCGAAAAGGCTTTTGGCTGCATTTTTGACAAGCAACTGAAGCAGGAAGGGTACTGAACAGAGTTCAAAAAAATCCTTATGAAAAAAAGAGACAAAAATAATTGAATGCTAGAGAGGTTTAAGGACTTGCAGCATTAAGTGTTGCCCTCAAACAGATGAAGATGAACCTGCCACATTTTAAGAGACAAATTCAACCCCTGGGTTCACCAAGCATTTTCCAAGTTCTTTCACCTAAACCACCCATCTCCATGTCTCTGGTTACTCATGGTGCTGGACCATTTTTCTCCCAAGACATTGTTAGGATTTCAGATGCTCAAGAGCTGGAAACAGCTGTGATGCAGACAGGGCAAGGCTATTCCTTCTGCCTCCTTTGAGCAGCTGCACAAAAGCCATGACACCTCCCAGACTGCTGCACTGGGGTCAAGCAGACAGCTCACCTGGTGGTGAGGCACTGGAACAGACTCCCTAAAGAAGCTGCAGATTCCCCATCCCTGGAAGTGTTCCAGGCCAGCTTGGACGGGGCTCTGAACAAGCTGGGAGAGTGGAAGGTGTCTCTGCCCATGGTAGTGGGACTGGAGCTGGATGATCTTGAGGGTCCCTTCCAATCCAAACCATTCTATGATTCTGTGACCAAACCATACTGAGGGGCACCACCTCCTCCTCCACTAAATGGAGCACACCAAGCAGGAACACCAAGTTTTGCCAGCCTCACACTGAGGGAGCATCAATGGCCTTCAGCTTCAGCACATATTACAGTTAAACACAAAACTAAATCCTTTCCCCCACCCCACAGCTGTACTTTTTAGACACGGTTTTACATGGCAGATTAAAAAAAATCTATCTTAAAGAAGAATTGGACAAGAGAAAAGAAAAGCATCTGAAGCAAACAAGAAGCCCAACATCATGAGAAATGGAGGAAGGTAGAAAAAATAATTTTAAAGTGACTCTTAGTGGGGGGCAGGGGAAAAAGTTTGTCTGATTTTCTTTGGATATAGCTGGGCAGGAAATCATTGAGGTGGGTTAAAATACCTTTCTTGTACATACTTTACAAAGAATTTCCTCTGATTACTAAAATAATATTTGTTTTCATGTCAATCTTGATAAATCACAGCTGTGGTGCTTTATTTCCTCTTTTCCCTCTATTAATAGGCCTGCATGTACCCACACATAATTAAAATCACTCATATATACTTATTCTATATACAAACACTTCTGTTTTGTGATCAAATTCCCATATTTCTGCTCCTGAAATATGTAATTTGCACTACTGAGCTCACAGCTCTCCCCTGGTGAGCGCAGGATCCCAGGGATGTCCTACACTTCACAAAGCCCCATGCCTGCAGAAACAGAGAGGTGTTGAGGAGGTAACTCAAGCAATGCCCCTGCACCCACTGCAGCCTCACAAGTGGGAATGCCAGAACAGAAAAGCAAAACCCTGAGTAATGCTGGCTGTTTGATTCTGGTTTTTTATTCTCCTTTCTGCTTCCCCAGTTCAAGAGAAGGAAGGTAAGACATCTGAAGAAGCTTTAGTATAATTCAGAGCTATTCAGTTCTGCAATTTCAAAGCTGTAAAAGGTTCTGGCAGTAGCTTTAACCAACTATTTTAGGCCACCAATATGGTCAGCGTCAGTTCCAACTAACATTCTTCAATATTTCCATTGCTGAATGTTGGAATCCAGCAGAGGAAGGAAGGGATTTATTCTTAAAGTTTGATACACCAAACCTCACATATTTTTAATCATTTGACTTACAGTAAAACTATGAAAAGTCTTAGTTCTCGTTGCAGCTTATCTCTCCCAGGTGTCACCTACCCCTTTAAAATGCAACTCTGAACTAGAACTCAGGCCCAAATTTAACATATTTCTCAGACTTCAAGGAGAAAATGCAGATAAGAATGCACTGCCATAGCCCACTGAATTTCATCAACTGATCAAGTGGAAATTCCTTCCAATTTCAAGTATTTCTTAAAGCCTCTGACAGTCACAACAGCTGCTTTATCTCTATGCTGAGCAGAGCAGCATTAATGAGAGTTGTTTGCTTTCTTTAAGAGGATTTAGCACAACCATAAAAAAGGACTTTTATGACAGGTCCCACTAACCAGTTCTTTAGTTCTTACAAAGCAAGGTAGCCACAGTTTTGAAAACAAGGCTCTCTTCCCACAAAGTCACCTGGAGGCATCTGACCTATTCCTGCTGACAGTCAGTGCATTCAAAGGTCTCCCCTAGGAAAGATTATCTCCTGCAGCTGATTAGGCAATTTTACAGCTGCCATGCTGAGATTTCTAGCAGCCTTTAAGAACCATCCAGTTAGTTCAGAGAGAAACAACAATAAAAAATAACAGATAAGCCAACAACAAGCCAACATGGAGCGACAGGAAGCATTAAAACCCGAGCAGATGAGAACTGCTCAGCTGGGCAGCAGGGCATAAGGCACAGAATGTGCTGTACCCTACACACACCCATCCCAAAGCCCTTCCTCCCACTGGAGCTCTCTCCCAAGCCCAGTGCTGCTGCCTCACGTGAGCAAGGGTGACAGGGTGCTGCTGTGGCCTTCACACAGCTGTCCCTTATCTGGCTGCTAGGAAACCTCCCCACACACAGAGGCTAACAAATCCCAGCCACTCCATCTCACTTAGGCCACTCTCTTGGCAGCCATAAAAGCATTAAGTTAATAAGTGGACTTGATAAATCAGCTTGTAGCTGGGCCAAAATGAAGAGCGATTAGGAGCCTACCTGGAACTTGAACATTATCATTTACGGGGAAGAAAAGAGTGGGGAAAAAAGGAGCCTGCCACTAATCACCACTTGGTAATACAAACTAAATAACACAGCACCTCCTGAATCGGAGGAGGACAATAATAGGAGACATGAGAAATGTGATCTGATCTTCAGTAATCCTCTCTAAGGGCAGGCACCTAGGCTGTGAGCTCTGGAGTAGGATTAACACTCCACTTTGGGCACTGACTGGAACATAAACGGGGCTTACTGCTTGGGTCTGCACCAAACAGAACAATTGGCACTGCACGGGGAGTCTGGCCAGCAGCTGGGGGGCACAGCCCACAGGCAGATGCAGGAAAAATTGGCAGCAACACCTACGGTTTTCTCTAAGAAAAAGCAGTATCTAGACCCACTTGGAAAAATATTTAAAACATTATGAAAAGAGCCTTCCATATACACAGATGAAATTGTCCCACATAGCTTGTTGCAGAACTTTACTACGACTATTAAATCATGAAAAAGTTTCCCCAATATCTGACCAAGCTTTTTTCCTCTACAAAATAAATAGGAAAAATTGGCAGCAACAACTATGATTTTCTCTAAGAAAAAGCAGGTATCTAGACCCACTTGGAAGAATATCTAAAACGCTATTCTGAAAAGAGCCTTCCACGTACATAGATGGAATTGCCCTACACAGCTTGTTAAAGAACTTTATTACTACTACTAAATCATAAAAAAGTTTTCCCAATATCCAACCAAGCTTTTTTTCTTCTACAAAATAAATAGGATGAAAAGAAATCAGCTCCGAGCAGACATGGAGCACACTATTCTTTTCTCGTATCTTGTGACATATCAGAAAATATATGGGTTTTGTTCGTAGCCATTTCCGCCCTCTAGGCCTCTCAAAGAATGTTGTTTGCATATAAAAAGCAGGGAGGAGCTGTAAAGTACGAGAAGATTCCAAGGGAACTCTGGACTTCCAGGCTTCATCCAGCCAAGACTGGATGTAATGGCAAGCGAGGGAACACTGAGAACCATGCTTCCGTTCAAAAGGAATTTTATCCAAACACATCTACCCATGGATTTTCACCAGCCCAAGCCAGCTGGTCTCAGGTAAATCACATAGCTGAAGCGAGGAAGAAGATGGGACAGAAGAACATACAGTTAATTCACCTCTCCTGATTTTGTATTTCATTTACCTCAAGAAAGGCCAACAAGATATATTACACCCAACACAAAGAGCTCTCACTTTCCCTCCTTCTCAGCTTCCAAGAATCCCACAGAGATCTAGGACAAGTCTAACTCAGAAGACAGCAGCTCAGAGCTAACAATTTCAGTACATATCTCTAAACCAAGCAAAAAATAACAGTGATTTCTATGGCTTTCCCACAACACTGTTTAATATAAAGGTCAACACAGGATTAATATGTCAGCATATTCATTCCTGGGAGATGCCAAATGCCCTCATTGTGTTGTGATGCACTAAATTGCCCATCCAGTTCAGCACAAATTGAATACATGACACCTCAGAAAGCTAAGCCAGTAGTCTGCAGGGTGCTCTAAAATTAAGACCAATACAAATGCTAAGCAAGATTAGGAGAGGGGACACTGATTTTCCATTTAATATTCAAACACCACAGAAATAAAAGATTTCAATGCTGGCAGCATCTGACAAAGCCACTTAATGACAAAACCTACTGGCCTGAGGAAACATTTTCTTGCAGCATTACTGCTCTCACAAGTGACAAAAAAGTGCCGGAGCAGAAGTAGAGCATTGGTGAGGACAGAAGCTCTGAAATCTTACCAAGACTTAACAAAAATAACTGTTCCATCTCAGGAACCTGAGGAGCACATTGCTATCGTCAGAGGGGCACAGCCCTGGGAGTCAAATCCAAGGCAGCAATTTCCCTTCCTGGCCAACAAGTCATTTGCAGGATGCTGCACAGATCAATTCCTGCTATGCCAGCCCAAGGCAGAATGCTTTCCACTGCCTCCAGATGAGGGACAACAACCTAAGAAAAGTGGAGGTGAGATTTCTCTTGTTGTAAGCAACAGCGCATGGTGAAGATTTTTACCTTGGCAAACATAAGGAGATATAAATTACCTTCTCATCCAGATAGGATTTTTTTTCCTATTTTCTTCTTTGTTTCTGTTGCTGCTTTGATCTTCTGAAACAGTAACAATTTTGGTAGCAGTGCTAACAGCAGGCCTAAAAACTGCACACATCCAAGCAGCAGAGATAAACAAATAAAGAAGAAGGTCTTGTTCATAAAGCCATCCCTACAGGCTAATTTATTGCTTCCTATTTCAAAGCAGTGTGTGGTCACATCAGGAGTGAGCTTGGAATATCATGCTTGCTGGGAAAAATAACACACACATGGAAAAAGTACAAGATGCTCACTGGTACATGGATCATTTAAAAATCTAAACCACAATATCTCAATGAACCAAATGCCTAGGTCATCACAGTACTAACAAAAAGCAAACCAGAACTTTTTCAAGTACAGATTCAACAGGAACCATATATTGGAAATTATTTCCAGGACAAAAAGCTCTACCCACATGCAATGAGCACATAAAGGTGATTTTATTTATAAAACATTTCTGTACGTACTGTGGATTATGCCATAAATGAAAATGAGTTTTCTAAGCAGACAATCTTACTGCAGCTGCACAGACATGAGCCTTAGCACACACTGAGCATCAGAAACTCCTCTTCCAAGACTGGTATCAAACAAGTTATCAAAGAAACTGAATTATGATTTCACATCTCTGATACAGCTCCTTTCCAGCCCTCACCCACTGTAAGTGAAAATTATTTCCCCTTCTTAGTAAACCACTTTGATTATAAGCATGTAACATCTATGGACATTTGGAGGCAGTGAAAGATCTCACAGCAAGGCTACCATTAAATCTTTGCTGAGAAACAAGGGGAGACATCTGTGTTTCATTATCTTTGAAATAATTAACTGATTTGCGCATTACCAAAGTGAAAATTAATTTTTTTCTACTGTGAGAAAGTTTGGGGAAAGTGGAAGTCTTTAGTAATCTTCTGGAAAAAAAAAAAAAAAGTCTAGATTAGGCCAGACAAAGAACCAGTTCCCACAAAAGGCATGATGGAGCTATGCCAAATGTTTCTAAGAACAGAGCATTTTTTGGTCGTTTTTTTGGAGCCAAATTTCTTATGCCTTCATTCTCTCTTTTATGGGTATTAATAAGATTTCCACATAAATCTGTCTCTACTTAGTCATCTTCACCACTGTCAGATTTCAGAGCCCTCCACGAGGAAGGGCTGCCAACACAAATGTTTGTGATGTCACACGAGCCACACCAGCTATGGCTCACAACAAACAGGCCCAGAAGGTGAAAGGCCACTATAACCCTATGAAGGGGCCAAGGATTAAACAATAAATATATCTAGCATTAGAATTAAGAGGGGACAGGCTAAAGAACCCCTAAATGCATTTCTGGATTTAAGAAATGCATTTAGGGTTATTTATTCTCTATTTTATCTATATTCCATATTCTATCTAGGTTATTATATTTTATAATCTAGATATTATTTTATCTAAGCAGTAATCCCCTAAATGCATTTCTTGATTTGGTGTTAACAAATGAAAAAGCAGTGAGCATCTTGCTGCAGCTAATACACATTCGTAGGACAGACTTAACACACTACTGGGAAATTTTACCTGTGCTCATCAGAAAATGGCTTCTCATACTCATTTCTCACACTGTGACCAGAGCAAACCTGTCTTTGATGGACTGAAATTTCCTCCAAGGCATCAGTAAATTTCTGCATTCAAGCCTTTTCATTTAGAGCCAGGTAACTCTATAATCCCTTAAAATCTGAGGTAGCATCTCCACAGACACCCATGGGTGGACCTCTCTGGTCTAACAAACAAATATACACATCCCCCCACAAAACAAACAAAACCAAGAGCAAAGAAACAAACAAACAACAACAACAAAAAAAAAAAATCACCAGATGCTGGTTGAAGGGAAAGAAGTCAGATGGGTTAAGGAAAAAAAAATCCCACCAGACAGAACTGCAGTCGTTCTTGGGTGGTCACTCACAAACAAGCATCAAACAAATCCAATTCACATTTCCTAACATGCAGAAGCAGAATCAAGTGCCCAAAGCCCATCCTTGTGTTGTTTGGCCTGTCTTTCACAAGAGAGGAAAGGGGGATCAGATTTGTTGGACTAGAAGATAGGGAACGAGGCAGGAAAAATCAGCTCATTGAGGTAAGTAGTCCTAGATCAAAAAAGAACATTTGATTATTCAGAAGAGCGGCTCTGAGGAAGCTGTTAACTCAGAGCATGTGGCCATCAATATAATGACATTCCTTTTAAGTTTGCTTTTTATTAAATAAACACATGGAAAAAGAAAACAAACCTGCATACAGCTAAGACATTAGATATCTAAAATTTCATTAAAAACATCTGTGCTTGCAGATCCAAGCATTCAAAAGATAGTGTATGACATAATTATGCTTACAAGCACTGACTCACTGTTTTAGATAGCAATGCATTAAGATCACAGGAAAGATACTCCCTGGGCTATCATGTTTCTCCCTAAAGTTCTCATCTCCTTAACCTGCTATTATAAATGATTAAGACAATCTGATTGCTACTTTCATCTCAGTTCTAAAAACCTTCACCAAATAAAGGAGCCAGAGTCCCCCAGGCCAAGTTCTCATGAGTGCACTGAATGACAGCAAAGCAAGCTGTGAGGATTTTTGGGCTGGGTTTCCTTAAGTGCATATCAGTAAATTTTGCAATACAGTGACTTCAGCTTAAAAACCAATGTTTTTCTCAGCGCCACATTACCAGCTTCATTTAAGACAATATATAAAGCAGACCAGAACGTGCAATAAGCACATATTATTTCAACTGAAACAATTTTACCAATTTTTAAACACAGGTAAGTTGCAGTTTCCAAAAGAAAAACAAAAACCAAAGACAAACATGACAGCATGTCCAAGCATGCTGATATGATAATGATCCAGAATTTAAAATTTTGGGTTTTCAAAAAGTCTGCTAAAGTTGCAGATCACAGCCCAAATTAGGAAGTCTTAAGGCTCATCTTAAGAATCTTCATTTTTATCTATGCATAAAACAAAAGGAAAAGAAAATGCTAGACCCAAGGATGATGTCAGCTAAAACGTTCAAATGAAAACCATTGAAATTATGTCTCAGTCACTATTATCAAAAGTTCATACTATCCATCGGCCCTGAATAAGAACATCACACATTTTAGGACTAGATTTATACACCACACACGGCAGAAGGGAAAGCTGAAATAAAGACTGGATAGCTTTGAGAGGAAGGGGATAGATAATCCATCTTTACTGCTTCACTTAAAAATGCTCAGGAGCTCTCCAAGAAACATTTGTGTTTGCCATCCCTCTGTCTCACCACAACAGATGCACCCAGAAAGCCAGGTTTAGATGTCCTCAATTCCAGCTAAGCCCCAGCTCCTCGGATTTCCTGTGAGCTGGCTCTGATTCCAAAGGTGCCTGGCCAAGAGGAAACGGCAGGCTTGGATCCTCAAGAGGAATTTAAGCTGGAATATGTGATTTAGTGCTGGCACCCCAGTCCACCTAATTGTTGCACTGTTACCCCCGTGCTCCTCCATGGCCCTGCTTGACACGAGCACAGCAGGAGTGGAAACAGCATTCTGGATTCCGTGGCCCAGAAGTCAGTTTGCAGTCCCAAAAAGGCACAGACAACACTTCTCTTTGTCACTGACCAGATTTCTTACTAAGGTGTCTGGAATGAGGCATGAACAGAGCCCATGCTGCCTAGAATGATGAGGTTGTACACACCTACAGATACACCTGCCTGCTCCTAAAGGTTTTTTGCTTCTCCATAATTCACAGGAAAGATGAAGGCTCTGCAACTCTCATCTGAAGCCTGCTGGAAAGGTTCAGGTTCCTTTCCCACCCTTATCCCCCTTTTAGCTTCCAAACCATCCTCACAGTTCCATCCCTCACATGAAGTACAGCATTAAATCCTTTAAGGGAAAATGTTTATTCATTCACAGGTTTGTGTAATCAGTAGATAATCAGGACTGCATTTAAGAATGGCGCTTGCAGACACATTGAGCCAGTCTAAAAAAAAAATAAACAAAAACCAAAAAACAAACCCTCAGTAATGGCATATGAATTATCTTCAAACATTTCAGCTCGTACAGAATTCAGAATCAACAGAAATGTAGTGAATTTCAGGGAACCATTTTAACAAATAACAAATGTAAATTAGTCCACAGCTTCCCAGAGAACAGGTACATAGCAGCAACAACAGACCAAATGCACTTAACAGGGTTTTACCAGGTAAAGCTCATCATGCTTATCTGTAAAAACACGAGTCACCTATTTATTTCAACTGCTCTTATCATACATCTCACCAGCCAGAACTTCACACTAAACAACTGTCACAGCACATGCCACAGCTGAGATGGCACACAGAGTGCCACCACACAAATTCAGAAGGCTTCACCCACACAGAGTGCCACCACACAAATTCAGAAGGCTTCACCCCAAGCACAGTAACACCTTACCTTTTCAGAAGGCTTCGGGCGTCTGCCCACACAGAGTAACACCATACCCCATCAGCAGGCTGCAGCATCTGCCCTTCCTGCCCTGCAGCCCAGCCTTTCACAGCCCTGATGCTGATGCCCTGCACCTGTGAGCCCTCTGTCCCCTCTGGGGTTGGTCAGTGCCCCTGGGCACTCCATGGCTCATTACCTTCAATATCATTCACCTGTCCTGCACAGCTGGAGCCAGGCAGGGATGAGAATGGGCCACAGCCCCACTCCCAACCACCACAAACTCTGTGCTTGCAAACAACCCCTTCTTTATGCCCACAGGAATGGCTCCAGGTCAGGCTGCACTGGGACCTTATCAGCTCCTCCAGCCCAGCCAGTCCCCTGCTCCACATGACAACTAAAACCAACAGCAAGTCAGTCCAGGGACTCCATGGAAAGCACCTTTATGGTTCTGCACCTCTAGAACAGACTTGTGGCACCAACCTCCAAATTTAACATTAGAACGTATCATTTGTAAGACATAAGTGGCTATTTGTTGATCAAAATCACTACTCAAGTGTTTACAAATAACTAACAAATAATTGCCCAACTTGGCACACATTTGCAAATCAAGAAAGAAGAAATATTTAAACAATAAATAATCAAAAGTCAAGCAATAGTTACTGAAGCTGACATATTTAATAAACAAGCCTGCCTGTGGAAACATCAGGAAATATGATCTAATATTCAGAAAGAACCCTGTCATATGTAACTCAGGCTTGCTGACTGTGCTGTCAGAGTCAAGCAAAGAACTCCATCCCTCTCAGCTACACAATACTAATTGGTGTATATACATACATACATATATGAACATTTACATAAACGTCTATAGGTGTGTGCACACAGCTACAAGGTGCCAGGTGACATTTTCAGCAGCACAACGAATGTTAGCTTTGAATTTCTTTCTTTAAAATAAGAAGAAGAATCGTTAGCTGTTAAAAATAATTAAGAAGCTCTCTCTGGATTTTAGGATGTGAACACAGCTCCTTCTCCAATAAGGACTGAACTGGAAGGATCACCCTGTTAGCCTGGGAGGGCTGAAAATAGCAGAGGCAGGAGGAGATGATTACTAACCTTTACAAAGAGAATTTAAAACAAACAGCGTTTTTAACAAGCCTTCGCTTGCTCAACATGAATTTTAAAATATCACTGAGTGAGAAGGTGAAGGTATCCATTGTCTCACAAGAGTAAGAGGCAGACTGCATTTCAGCAGGAGCATTCCTGTAACAATCCCAGTGACAGATTCCAACTAAAATTCCAGCCACATGAAACATCTCTTCTTAGTTATCTTGCACTTAGAGATGCACCCAAACTCATTGAAGCTCCTTATCAACACAAAATACAGTGATCAGACTTTAACAAGGGTAACCTATAGTTAGCACTAGCAGTACAGCTGGAGAGAAATGCACCAGAGAATTCAGTGCAGCATGCAACAGCCTTTTGCTTTTTAAAAGTGAGTTTTGGGGGAAGGACTTCAGCATTACCAATACAGAAATAGTGGTAGCTGCATTGGGGGGGTGGGTTTGTAGAGGAAATGAAGCAGCAGAGTCTACTCTGCAAGAAAACCCCAGTCAGATCTGTCAGCTGGTGAGCTCAAACAGGCAGCAATCAGAAAGAAAGGAGAAAGGGGAAGAGAAGCCAGGAAGGGAAAGAGAAGAAAGGAAACAAAAGGGCAAAAGAAAAAAATACTCTCAAAAGCACTTGCAACTGCATTCACAGAGGCAAGGGTAGACTGTACATAAGGCTGTGCAGCCCCTTTTCATCTATACTTTTACACACAGCTCTGCACCTTTCCACAGCTGTCATCTCAGCTGAGAGCCAACATTCGAGCACAGACAGGGTTTCACAAGTTTTACTCTGCAGGCAACAAAAGGCTTGGGAGAGCATATCTAGATTTCTGCCCACAGGAGTGGAGTAAAAATTGCCAGGACGTGGCTTTTCAGCCCATGCACCACCCTCATCCTCTGCTGCTCAGGCAGCAAACAGAAAGGCTCCTGAGGGTGCTTCTGCAGCCTGCTCTGACAGCACACAGCCCCCCACTCTGGCCTCTTCAGCCCCACAGCCACATTTCAAGGTGAATTTGGGGTGTATGTATTTGTCAAGAATCAATATTTTCAAGTAACATTGGTAACAAAAGAGATTAATGCTCTGCCTCTCCTTTATGACATTAAACACAAACAGGCATGGGTTCATTTAAAACCATACAGCAAAAGTGCAAGAGACTCAAAGTATCTGTACTCCAGGGTGAGGAGCAGTTTAGGTTATTGCTGGAGCCTGGCAGCAGCTCCAGCACACAGAGATGCCAGCAAGGTATCATCAACCTGCTGGGAGTGCAATAGTTCAAAAAATAATTAACCTTCAGCACTCAAATACTCAATTCTTTCCCTGTCTGGAATTCATAGCACAAATGTACTTATGGACAAATTTACTCAAAATCAGTCAGAAGGATGCTGCTCAGAACAAGTAATGTTCAGTTTTGAAGCTCAGTAATAACATTCCGTTATTACTGTAGTTCCCCTACAGTATTATGATTTACTCAAAGATAACCAGGAACAAGAAGATTTTTTAAAAACAAAAATTAAATCTATCAACCCTCAGTTACTTGGGCCTCAAAACACAGCAATAGTTTTCCAGCAGGCATGATCATATTTATATTTCACACAGCCTTTAATGGAGCTGAGATATTTCTAAGAGGACCAACCAGTCTGAGAGGAAGGGTTGCTTTTTTTAAACTGTCAGCAGGGAGTGCCTCAGGACTTCAGCAGGCATCAGAAAAAGCATCATGAGGATATTTGAAAAGCACCACTCCTACAGAGTTAGGCAGACAAAAATCCCATTAAAATAAAACCCCAACAAAATGACGCAGAACATAATTTTATTTTAAAATTCAAACCAAAGCATAAATCTTAGTAAAGAACAAAGCAAACTCCAGCAACCTACCAAATACAAAAGTCAAATAAACCACTTTAACCCCACATATTTCACTGGTGGATTGGGGGTGTCAGCCAAGGAGGCCTCAGCTATGCTCTGAGCTATTTCTGATATGTGGAGGTTTTGTAATTTTCCAGCCTTGTGCAGGGGCAGAAGGAGAGCCTTTAGCTGTAGTGATGCTCATAAATATCTTCTCCCTATTTTTTTTCCAGTAGTTAATTGCAGTAAAAATACAGAGAGTCATGCAGTGATAGGTCCTAGTCAGTAGGAACTTCAGATACAGCAGTACAGTCACTAAAGCACACAGGGCGAGCAACTGGGAACTTTCTTCCTAACTAGTATCAGATGCTAAAAAAACCCAAAAACAAACCTACAAAAAAGCCCAGTTTTTCTAATCCTCAAGTTGTTTGGCATCAGCAACCTATACACTTCAGTAACTAATAAATACAAAAGTCTAGCTGGAAGAACTTCGTTCATACTTTGTGAGGTGCATGTATTTTCCACAATCAGTGTGTATTTCTATCTCACAGACTATCTATCAGACTTCTTCATAGCAGCTTAAAAACAAAAGATTTGGGGGGGAGTTTGTTTTGAGGTTTGGGGATGGGTTTGTTTTGTTTTGTTTTGTTTTCCAAGTTTCTTTCTGTTCTTTCATTTTTAGGCAAATATGTCGTCAATACCTCTTAGATTTGTTTTTATGTACAATTTCAGTCCCTTCTTAGATGAGGCTCAGAAGTTTGGGCTATCTCTGGACCCTAATAATTCTGTATGTCTGACCAAACCTTGACACACCACTCCATACCATGCCTTTAATAACCCAATTTCATTATAAAACCTCCCACACACAGAATCTTTTCAGTGACCAGCGCTGCCAGCTGACACAAAATCCTTTTCCTGACAGGTTCAGAAATGAACAATGCCATTTCTCTGACCAAACTCTTATAGCCACCAGTATCTTCCCTGTGCTGCAGATTTTCCCTTTTGCTCAGCAGCGCTTGAGGTGGCACTATGAAAACATCCATCCGTGTTGAACAGCAACGAAGGACCATTTGTCTCATCAGCACATCACACAGAACCACAGAAAGGCTGGGGTTGGAAGGCACCTCTGGAGATCATCTAGTCAAACCCTTCTGTCAAAGCAGGAGACACAGGGTGGTGGCCAGGTAGGTTTTGAGTCTCTCCAGAAGAGGTTCCACAGCCTCTCAGGGCAGCCTGTTCCAGTGCTCAGTACTTTTTGCTCATATTCAGCTGGAGCTGGCTGTGTTTCAGTTTGTGCCCCTTGCCCTGGCACTTCAGATAAGTGGATGAACTGATAAGATCCCCCTCAATCATCTTTTCTCCACGCTAAAGAGGCCCAGCTTTCCCAGCCTTTCCTCCCAGGGGAGATGCTCCTCAGCATCCCCATGGTCCTCACTGAACCTTCTCCAGCAGCTCCTTGTCCTTCTTGCTCCGAGGAGCGCAGAATGGGACAGCGTGCTCCAAGCTCGCTGGCAGGGCAGAGGAGAGGAGGACATGCTGCTTTTCACCTGGCATTTCCCACGTTTCATGGATAAACGCTGACACGGAGCCTCGAGGTGCGGGGCACGGGCAGGAGCAGCCCCGGCTGTGCCACCGCGGGCAGGGACGCGGCCGGAGCGGCGGCTGCGGAGCGATCCCGGCGGATCCCGGGCTGAGTTAAGGACCACGGACAGATTTTTGTGGATGATGTTCGTGCCCGGTTTGGCTCTCGTGCCCTCTAGGGGGCCGCGCCCGCATCACCATCACCATCACCATCACCCACCAGCGCCGGCATCGCCCGCATCACCATCACCACCATCATCATCATCACCATCATCCCAGGGGCTCGCGGCAATGACATGCACCCACACAGAGGGAGAAGAGAAGCGGCTCAAACCCTTCGTTAAAAATAAATAAATAAAGGAAAGAAACCAGCTAAAGCTTGACAAAGAGGGGTAAAGTGCATCCTCTTCCCACAGTCCCAGCGAAATCTCCAAAAAGCAGCTCGGGAGGAAAAGCGCTGATATTCCACCCACAACAAAACTCAGACAGATATCACATTTCATTATTTATTTTTTTTTATTACTCCCAATACAATGAACTACCACTTGCAGCAGGGCTTAAAGCAAAACTCGCAGCAGGACTTAGAGCAAGACAACTTGAACACACACAAAAAAAAAAAAAAAAAAAAAACCAAGAACAAACAAACAAACAGCAAGAAAACCTCCACAAAACAAACAAACAAACAAAAAAACCCACAAAAAACCCAAAACTACCTACCAACCGAACTAAAAATACCAAAAAAAAAAAAAAAAAAAAGAAAAAGAAAAAGAAAAAAATAAAAAGAAAAACCAACCCCACCACCTTCCTCCTGAAACCTGAAAAACTACATAGTCCAAACAAGAGGTATTTCTTTGAATGACACCGTGACTAACACAGAAGAGACTCTGAGAAAAGTGTTTGGTAATTCATAAAAAAAATTTCTTCAAAACCAAGCAGAGGAAAAAAATTACAACTCCCTGCACAAAGTAAAACACGACTTCCACTTGGTTATCTGAATCTGTACATTTCTTTCCTTATGTGGCAAGGGATATGCTACAAGGTGTACATCTTCCATCATTTTACCTGGGTAAATCACAGCAACTGGCTCAAAGCCTTAATTGCAGCAGTGTTCTTTTCATTCTCAAATCGTTTCGGATGCAGTCAGCTCACCCCCACTCCAAGCCCTGCAGTTTGCAGGCATTAAACCCAGCAAAACTTTTCACTTCCAGACTGAGATTACTTTTTTATATTACTTTTTAAAGAAAAAAGCCAAAGCACTATTCCTTCTATTTGCAACACACAGCTATGCCTCAGTCTCCCACAAAAAAAGTAGTTGGAATGTGAGAACACTAACAGCAGATTAGGACAAATTCATACAAATGTCACAGCTAATGTCCAAAACATCATGTGTCACTGTTTTTCCCCTCCAACCCCCAACAAGCTTCTCAAAACACATTTCATACACAGGGTCACTGTTCTGGCTGTTTATTTAATTAACATGACAACCCAGAGTACACAGGATTTCTTTCAGTTCCCCAGCTTTGCATTTTCACACTTCAGGCAGAAAGAGCAGAAAGTCACTACTGTACTTTACTTTTCTTGCCGATATACCATAATATACATTTCTTGATTTAACCAAGTGACAAAAATAGATTCTGAGCCCTTCATGAGAGTTTCAGCAGCAGTTTTAACATTTTTGTGAGGCTGAAAGAGAAATGAAAAAACCCAAGCAGAGCAGGTTTGCGTAAATGAAGCCATGCAAAAGAAAATAAAGCATTACATCTGGAACCCCTGGGTGATTTTTCCTGGAGTCTTACTTTAATATTTTACATGGTTGTGTTTAAGCAAGTTACCAGATGACATAACTCCTCAGTATTCCTTAGTTTTTAGTGACCTAAATGGCAATGCCATTAAATCTTATCAGAGCAATTACAGCTCAATAAACCCTATTAGCAGGAAGAATATGGTATATAAAACCTCACATGCCTAGTAGACACAAAGTTCAGTACCTAAATTCAGTCTGCCAGCTCCCCTCTAAAATTTTAAATTTCTCTATGCTGCACCCTGATCGCTCCCATTTTCAGGCCAGAGCACAGGATTCATATTAATAAAATTTGGTTATAATATAAGGGTACATGTCTCTACTTTTTTAGGTAAAATGAAGAAGAATCAGCAAAGGGGAAGAAGCAACATGTTCCTAGCACTATCAAAGTTGTCACTATCAAAAATGAGAAGAGAAAAAGTCTTAATTTTCCCCTTGGGAAAAAAAAAAACAAAACAAAACAAAAACAAACTGACAAATATATTTATTTTTCTCCACTGTTTCGTAGATCTTATCACTGCAGAGATATCTTTGACCATGTGAACTGCTAGAGTATTGTCTTCTCAACTCCACAGACAGGCGGTGATAACAACATCCCGGTACACAACTTTCCCAGGCTAGGGGCTGGGAACAGACAGAGTTACCACCCAGAACCCCATGAAAAACAGTCACTCGAGCAAAAAAACCCATTGCTGGTGCTGAAGGAAAATAGACAAGTCTGGCACCAAGGTTACCAGTCTGAAAAAATAACTCTTAACAAGGAGAAAAGAGATGGGAAAGATGGAGCAGAACAAAACAGCTACCAAGTCCCAAAGCAGCAGAAAATAAGTGACAGACCCTCAGATGTCCCTCGGGAAGGCAAAGAGCTTTCTACTTCTCCAACTGCCCAGAAGGGGGGCAAACCAGAAATACAAAAGGAAAGCAGAAATACAAATCCAAACAGAAATACATATGGAAAATGGATAGAAAACCTGTCTGCCTTAGGAGGAGTTTGTACATGGGAGAAGCTCCTCCATCCCAGTGCTGCCTCCTGCATGGATCAGGGCAAGGCTCAGCACCCTCTCTCACACAGGGCTGTGTTACCAGCTAGGTGATGGACCAAAAAGTCCCTCAGACACTGCTAAAGTCTTCTGACTAAGGTGAAAAAAAAAATCCTGCAAAAGCAAATCAAAGTATTTGCAGCAGCTGCAAATAACACATACTTGTAAAAAATCCAAGGTAGCTGAAAGCTTCCCTAAACAAAACAAGCAAAACTCAAAAGCAAACTCAGGAGTCTTCAGCATAGTTTAAATTTGCCCAGCTACAGTCTGCTGGGCAGCATTCTGCCCACCAAGGCAAAATCATCCCCTTGGAGTGCTGCATGTCAAGATTCACACATTGATCAGAGGCACCGGAGCACATGAGCATTTTAATATTTAAATGGGAAAAAACAACATATAGAACACATTTCTGCTCCCCTCCCTACCCCCACTAACCTCCTCTCTGCACTTTTGGGAAGAGATAGAATGTTTGCAAAAAACCTGGAGAAAAAAACTCCAAAAGCCATCTTCTTGGTGGCGCTTTTGCATTTACTGGAAAAAAAAAAGAAAAAAAAAAAAGGTATTTCTTCATTCATTCATTGCCTGTCTTATGCATCCATTCACAATTTTTCTGGGCATCCTCTTTCAAATCTAGCTGAACAAGCCCTCAAGGAGCTGAGCATCCTCAGGCAGCCTTGATGAAATAAATCACAGGGAGACAACACTCAGCTGGGAACAAGATCAGGCACACACTCCTCAATGAGATCTACACAACACACCAGGCTGGAAGATTTTAACTTGGCCAAAGTTGGGAAAGAGAGAGAATATATACAAAAAGCAACCACAAAAAGCACAGAATTAAACTGAAAATGGGGAAAGAGCACTTTTAGCAACAACAGAAGGTTGCATCATGATACTATTGAATTTTGGATGGTGGCTTTTTTAATGGAAGATTTTCTTTTAAAATTCTTTTTGGAACTGATAAGATGCTAACACAAGGTGTGCTAACACAATGTTCATGTTGTCAGTTTGCAATTCCTGGTACTGTCCTTTACATCACAATGCCACATAGAGTCACCTTCAAATTCTAGTAGGGAAGAATTCAGGTGAAAATCGAGATGTGTGTGATTAAAAAAGAAAAATTCAGAAATTCCAACTTGCACAGAATCTCCTATTAAGAGAAACAGACAGATATGAAGGGAATCAAATTCTGGAAAAAACAAAAGCTCAATTAAGTGCTCAGCAATAGGAAAGGTTACACAGGAGGTGATGGGAAAGATCTCTAAAATTTTGCCTGATGTTACTCACTAAATTCAAGTACATGTTTCAAAGCAATAAAGTGGATCTATTTCCTGATGAAAACTATTGGCAGCTCACACATGTACAAACAAGACCAGAAACATTCAGGGGATGTTTTTTTAAAAATAGAGGGGCAAGAGAAGGCCTGGTTTTCTTTCAAAGCCCTCATGTCTATTTTTAACATGTTATATTTTAAAACTTTCTGAAAGAAAAACATTTACCTATACTTTCTTTAAGTCTACAGGGAGCTGATTTTTGCTATAAACATAAACTTTGTTTGCTGTAGGAGAGTCCCACTTCTCTCATCATTTCTTCAAGGTCCTTACAGAGCTTTGTTTCAGCTTTTCCATTTTTCTATCATGCTGGCATTTATTTAAGAGAACAGCTTTTAGGGAGAGAAGTTCACAAACACACAGTCACATTTTGCTAAAAAAAAAAAAAAATACAGAAAGTCTCCCCAAACTCCAAAGTAATCATTCATTTCTAATCACACAGAGACACAAGCAATACCAGATCTCACTATTGATTAATAGTGAGTAAGAACAAAAGAAAGAGAAATTTGCCAAAACCCTGCAGCGGTTGAATGGAACAGTTGCCAGCTAACTCCAGCCCAGCTCCACAGCCTGGAAGTGGGAATTGCTCGGGGCAAAGCTGGCTGCTTTCCCCAAGTAATGCACCATCAGGGAGGGAAAAGAAGTCTACCTTGTTATCCATCACCAGTTCAACGCTGTGGTACATGCAGGAGATTTGAAGTCCCTCCACAAGATAAGCAAAGGACCACGGTCACCGAGTTCTGTCTCAGAACGATCACATTTAGAGATGTTAACTAAAAGGCTGCATTTATTGGAAGTGTGAAAGCAGGTGGAAAATATGTCTTAAGACCTTACAAATGATTATTGTAATAAACCACCAGAAATGCCTAGCATCTCCAAGTAAGCATAAACAGTTTTGATTTTGTGCCTTATTGTACTTAAAAATTACTCTTACACTATTGCCTCTCAATTCCTGTTAAAGTCAGAACTCGGTCAGTTTTCTACTTTTTCACACTGTATTTGTCTGTGGTAAATATTTACTTTACCTAAACAAAACTGTTAAATAAATAAGTATGTTTGTTGTAAAACATGTCTCAAGTATATAAGGTTGTCAGGCCCTCTTCTAAGAAATGTCAATACCAACCACAAAGGCATGTAATCAAACAATTTCCAGGAACAAACTAGCCACTCACACCATATAGTTAGATGCCATTACTTGGAAAATACTTTGCTGCTTATCTAGCAAGCCACCTGAAAGAAAACCTTAGGTGTATGACAACGCACTTCACTTGATGACAGTGCACAGAATCCTTTTCAATACTAATTGAAAAAGAAAACTTAACACCGTTTAATACTTGTTTCCCTCCCCAGGTTTCCCTTTCCACTGCTCAGCAGAGGTTGCGCTGACTTTCAAGACACTCAGTTTACACACGCGACCCGTGGAGTGATATTTTTGTGGGACAATCTTAAATCTCAAAACAACTGGGAAACATTTCAGGCACAGAACCAAGCCCACTTTGTGTCCGTGTCAGGACTCTACACAGCTGTGCAGTTAAAGATACCGGCGCCAGATCGCTTCTTTCTCCACTTTTTTTGAGGTGCGCATTGAAATGAACGCATCTCTGGCAATGAAGTTCTCACCCGGCCATTCTAATCAGAGCCGCTCAAAGGAAACAAAGTTGAGATAAATCGCGTGTGCCTCGCACCGGTTCCCGCAGCCACGGCAGGGCCGGAGCTATTGATTACACGCCCGGGAACAGCCTTGGGGAGGCAAAGTGCAAAGACGAGCCCCGGCTTTCGGGCTGCCGCCCCGATAAGGCGCTTCTCCCACCGAGCGGGCGAGCTGCTCGGCTCACGCACACACACACCCCTTTCAAGCTTAAAGCAAGTTTTAAAAGGCTGAGCTACCTTTCTAGGAAACTACAGGTTCTTGAAGCAGCGGGGCTCCTAAGTGATGCTGGGAAAGCCCAGGGCTGCGCTGAGGGCAGGTTCCCACCGGCTCCGAGAGCCGAGCGGGCACCGTCCGCCCCTCTGCCAGCTTTAGGAAAAGCCAGCGCCGGCGACAGCTGGAAGGGAAAAGCACACCCGAGCGCTCTGCCCGCAGCCGGGGCAAGTCAGACGGGTCCGAGAGCCCGGCTCCAGCCCGGCTTCAGCCCGGCTCCAGCCCGGCTCCAGCCCGGCCCCGTCCCGAGGCGTCCCGGGGCTCTCCGCGCCGAGCAAAGCCCGCACCGTGCCGGGAGCGGCGTGAGGGCGCAGCTCCCCGCGCCGCCGCCGGGACCCCCGGCAAAGTTTGGGAGCCGAGTCCCGCCAGCCCCTGCCCTACCTGCTCCCGGGGGATGCAGGGCAGCGAGGTCCTCCGGTGGGTCTTGTTGCCGCCGCCGCCGCCGCCCGACATCTCGGGGGAGATCATGGAGCTGGACCGCCGCCGCCGCCTGAGCACCGGGGCTTCGTCCGCGGCCGGGGGGGCGGCGGGAGGCTCGGCCAGCGGGGCGGCCCGCCGCGGGGGCCAGAGCCGGTCGGCGTAGCCGGCCAGAAGGATGCCCAGCAGCCCCAGCAGGTAGGCCAGGTAGGGCCGCCAGGACGCCGGGACCCTCTCCAAGGCGACGAAGGACGTGGTCTTGGCCGCGCTAGTCACGGCGAGCATGAGGACGCCCTGCCTCAGCTTCAGCACCAGCCATGTCACGGCGGCCAGGCAGCTCAGCACCACCCCCGTGGCGGCGAGGGAGAGCAAGTGATCCTCCTCCTCCTCCTTCTCCTCCTCCTCCTCCCCCGCCGCCAGCACCGTCTGCGCCACCGCTTCCCCCCCGCAGCAGGCGGCCAGCAGCAGCAGCAGCAGCAGCGGCAGCGGCAGCAGCGCCGCCGCCCGCGGCCGCACGCCGGCCAGGCACAGGGGCACCGCGCCGGGCGGCACCCAGCCCCAGCCCCAGCCCCAGCCCCGGGCCAGCAGCACCGAGAGGGAGCCGGCGCTCAGCGCCGAGGAAAGTTTCCGGCGGCCCCGGGGCTGCCGCGGCGGCGCGGTCCGGGCGGGCGCCCCTGGCTCCGCCGCTGCCTCCCCGCCTCCGCCCATGGGCTCGGCGGGTTCCCCCGCGCCCCCAGCCCCGGGGGAATCGGTAGCCGGGCAGGGGCCGGGAGCGACCCCGCGGGCCGCTGCAGTTCCTGCGGAGCGCCCCGCTCGCCCCCTCCCCGCCACCACCTCGGGCTTGGGGCGGTAAATTAAAATTTCTCTTTAAAAGTACGGGACTGGGAGAGACGCGGAGAAATCCTAAGCGGTGTAAGAAAATGGGCAGGGGGGAGAGGCAGATGGACCACCTCGGAAGCGCTGCTTAATTTCTAGGCCATCCTTTGCCTTGCGGGCGCTCCCGGCGGAGGCGGAACGGCGCTGCCCGCCCGAGGGTCCTGCCCTGTGGGCAAGGGGAAGGAGCCTCCCGGTCCTTGTGCATTGCGGGGAATGAGAGATGACAGGGGAAAAGAAGTAATAAAACCCAGGGCTAAAAATAAAAAGGCAAATAAAAGGCCAGCGGAACCGCGGCAGAAGTTGCGAAGTCCTGCCGGGAGGGCGAGAAAGAGACCTGCGGGAGAAACTTGAACGTAAGCCCGCTTGGGAAGAGAAAAAGAGGACGAGCGAAAAGGAGAGGGTTTCCCTCCTGGAGCTTTCCACGGGAAAAGCGCTCCCCCCGGCCGGGAGAGGAGGCTGCCCAAAGCCCTGGAGCGAACGTGCACCGAGCGAGCGGCCAAAGCCGGACAGCGTTTGGGGCGATACCGAAGGAGGCCGAGGGAAAAACCGGGGGTTTTGCCGCTTCCAAATCTGCCGGAGCGACTCTCTGGGAAGGGCAGCCCGGCCCTGCCCTGCGCTGCCCCGGAGGAGCTCCCTGGCACCGGCCGCTGGCAGCCAGGGCATAAATCCGCCTGTCAGGGTGGGGCAATTACGAGGCCGTAAAAGAGTCAGGAAGATGGATGTTTATGAGTGATTACTACGGGTTGTGTTGTTGTTTTAATAGGAAGCCCGAACTGGAATCCCAAAGCCAGCGGGCTACGGTCCTCTGAAGCGTTATGGGTTTCCAGGCTGTAGCTCCATCCAAAAGCCGCTGTTTCCTTCCTCAAAACCTGCCTCGCTGTCTGCTCGGGGCAGACTCTGGCCCTGCCCCTGGGCTGCCCAAAATTGGTCTTCACACGAGTGGAATCAGGTACAGAATAAGTCTGTGCAAAACCCTGGGTCCCCCGAAGAGCGCAGAGTAATGTATTTAGCATTTAAAACAAACCACAGAAAAATACAATCACCAGCTGTCAAGTGACAGAGCATTGAGAGTCAGGAAATTAACAGATTAGAAAACAGAATTTCCCAGCCCTCTTCCCCCTTGCACATCCACAAATCACTAATTTGAGACAGATTTATAGCTTTTACATATTTATTGGTGCATCTATCTGGATATCATGCCTATCATCCGGGATCTGAGTATCTGAAATGGTAGCATTAGTGAAGCATACTTGGGATTTTTATTAGAAATTGGTCATAAAAACTGAGTCTGTTTTAAAATAATAGTTTCCCAGCCTAACCATTACGGAATATGGATTTATTAGTCATTTTTATGTTTGAAGCTTGGTTTGAAAACAACCTAGATATTGTTAGCAAAGTTTGGCTCTGAGGAATGGAAAGCCTCTGGTTTTTTTAAAGGTTAAGGGGCCAGATTAAGAACAGCTGGAAAGGTTTGGAGTTTATTCTGGTGAGACAGCAATCAGCAGGTTGCCATACACATCTAGAAAAACATAGCTGCTTCTATCTACCCTGAACATCAACTTCCCAGAGAGAGAACAAGTAGCCAGATAGTAATAATTACATGACTCTTTTTCACATTTTTTTAATAAAAATATGCATCTTTCATGTGTTTCTAAGTCTAGATGCATCAGAAAAAAATGCAAATAAATGGATATTGCAACACTGGATAAACACACATGCAGCAGTTACAAATCAGATAGATCAGACTTTTGATCTAATACTCCCTACCAAGTAGCATTTACTTACAGCTTAAGTTATCTCTACTTTATTACTTACACCTCCTCATACTAGAAATGGTGACACTTTAAATAAAATAATTAAAACAAAACAAAAAAAGAACTAGAGGAATAAACACTCCCTACGTTAATTTCTTTGCTGCCACCCCATTTAGAATTATAATACATAGATCAGAGCAGATAAATGACTATATTCTTTTAATTCCTTAAGCTAAAACATTAATTATTCTGTTTAGATTAAAAGCAGCAGCATTTTTTTTTTTTTTTTTTGGCTGGACACATTCTAGGTTCTTTCTAGTCTCACATGAAACAAACCAGACCTCCCCAAGGCATCTGCCACTTTCTGCACTGAAGTTGACAGAAGAAAGTAAAATTAAGAGTCTTTTTTCCTGGTATATCGATTCTCACATCCTGCATTAGGTAGCATGATGGAAGTCAAGGCACGAATTCTCATGTATTGGGAAGATGAACTTTGCTGTGGCCTCTACCATGTGGGCCTTGATAAAAATACCACTTCTGCATGTTTCTGAATGAAACAATGTAATTGTCAGTTATTCATCTGCTGTCTTTGGGTGTTATAGGCACCTAAGTTGTGAAGATCTTTCACAAAAAGGCAGCAGTGCTTTAATTTTAGAGTCTCCATCAAAATCCACTACCAGGTGGGGAAGCACGGTGGGAGATGAGCCAAACAGAACACAAGTTGCACAGAAGATGAGAAATAATGACCACTGAGGAGATTTCCTATGTGGGGACACACAAAAACATGGGGAAAGGCAGGAGGGTATTTGTGTTATTTCGTTCTTCAGGATATGATTCCACTGGATTAGGCTGTCTGCAGCTGACAGGTACTCCTTAAACAGCATATAGTTGAGCATATAGTTATAGTCACCTAAAAATTCTGTCTTCCTTCTCTAGAGAAGAGAAATTCTGGGAAGGCAGAGCTCTACCTCTGCAAATAGTCAACAGCTCAAGACTTCCCTCAAGTTCTGCTGCTGCATCTTTTTGGCACTTGCAGACTCAGCCTCCTTTTGATGAATAGGTGTCTATAATAAACCAGAGAATATAGGAACCATTCCATATGATGAGGTCACTGTATCAGGCATTCACCAAAGAAACTGCAGCAGTTCACACTCCAGTGAAAACCAGAAACTACCCCTTCTACTTTCCATTTGCAGCACAATCTTCCACAGTGATGCTAGAGACTTCTTGTGGAGATTGCAAAGGAGACAAACCCAGGAAGTTTCATGGGTTACTGCCGCAGAAAGGTCTGTAAGAAAATAAAGGTGAACATCAAGTTAGTTAAAAAAAGCTAAACTGACTTTAACTAGGGAAAAGAAAAAAAAAAAAGGCAGTTTGCTGTGGACAATAAAGATCAGGAAATGGATAGTGAAGAAAAGGAGGTGTAAAGAATTTTTGGACAGCTGACTGTTCCCCAAGACATAATCATCTGTCTCAGAATCACTTCATCCTTAGTCACTGATGAAGAAGAATTTTATGTGTCATTAGCAACAGCACTTTTACCTAATCCTCTCAGGGATTTACAATTCTCCATCCAAAGGGAGAAACAATGATTTCCCTGACCACTAAGGAGAGGGGGAGAGATCTTACCATGGAAATGTTTAGTCCAGCTATCCAGGTCAGCACCTGTTTGGTTTGTCCATGCCTCCCTCCAGTCTTTTCTCATGCTGCTGCTGGTTTGTGGTCACAGGGACTGGGTTACAGCTGCTCTGGGAAACCACAGAAACACGTACAGGGCCACTTCCCATAACAGGTTACATGGACTGTGCCCCCAAAAATAGTGGTGCAACACAACAAATTCCCAAACCCTGCAGAAATGCTGTGATTGAGCTAAGTGAGATGCTCTTTTGGGCGTAAAGAAGTAGTGAAAATGAAATAAAATTGTGAAAATGTAGTGAAAATGAAGTAAATTCTGCACCATGTCCTGCTGAAGAGTGTCATGGGGTGGGGAAAGAAGAAATAGAGACAATCCTGTGCATACATATTCACCTTTACCACTCTTGGTCTATACTTATGGTAATTATTCTTACACTTTATATTAATTTTTTTTCTCTTATTCCTTTTTATTTAACTTGTCAGCTTGTTATAACATTGCATATGGATAATTCCATATAAATTTTTATACTGCTACCAAATATTAATTGACTGAGTAGAGTTAAATTTGCCTAATTTGTGAAATGTACTGTGATTAAAACCTATACATGGTGGTAATGTTCTGGACTTGAATGCTAGTTTTCTGTGTTAGGATCTCAAATTATTTTACAACATTACTAAGTCATTAAAATCCTCAGTAGTTTAGGTAATGATCAGTACATTGCATAACAGATTTATACATCTGTTTACTGGAGCACTTAAAAATATGGTTACTTAGAAATATCAACTTTTTTTTACTTCAGTAGCATTTCACAGACTATCACATGGAATTCAATTGAAAGCTTTGAAAATTACGAACTTTTCATGTAATTCATTAAGCATCCAAAGTAATGTGTAGTAAAAAAAATAATGTGTGAATTATCTCACTGAATGTGGCATTGAAACATATTTACCTTGTGAATTAGATTATTTTTATACCATTTTCAGCAAAGAAGTAGTAAATAATATTATTTTGGAGTTGAGTGCAGGCATACTAACAACACCCACACTGCATGTGTTTAATTTAATTCACAATTTCAAGGTTTTCTTCATAAGAGGAATGTAAAATACATTACTGAGGTATGTAATGAATAAAAATTACGTTCTATATTGTGGAGAACATCCACTTGATGACAAATCAAATTTATTAATTTATGAAAATTTCCATTGCCTTACATTGTGGTGTGCATAGAAAGAATTACAATTTCTGTATTAGGAAAACAATTAGAGTCCTTCTGCACTGTAAAGAATAGGCTGATTGAGATTTTTCCAAGCATAGAAGTGAGTTTTCAGTCTAAGTCTGTTATACTTCCACTGGAGGCATTTAAAAATACAAACTTTGTATTTCAAAATAAGGATTGGTCAGAGCGGAATGCGATTACTTTTAGCTTACATGAATGATCGTGCTAAAATGAAGGAGTAAAATTCCAACTCAGGAGAGGAAAGAATGTAACTGGAGCCTTTTAAATGTTATCTTTTGTAACTTTTATATATTTTTATTTTTGCCTATGTATCTTTTGTCAGTAGAATCATGGAATGTTTTGAGTTGGAAGGGAACCTAAAGGTCACCTTCCACTACCCCAGGTTGTTCAGAGCCCCATCCAACCTGGCCTGGAAAATTTGTAGGGATGGGGCACCCACAGCTTCTCTGGGCAGCCTTGCCAGGGCCTCATCACCCTCATACTAAAGACTTTTTTCCTAATGTCTAATCTAAACCTACTCTCTGTCAGTTTGAAGCTGTTTCTCCTTGTTCTGTCACTCCAGGCTCTTGTAAAATACATGTGAATGGAATGTTTTTGATGATGCCCATGGAGGAAATCTGGTTTTCAAAGAGTGATTCCATTTTATTGCAACTGAGAATTCCCATTATGCAGAGGTTTTTGCTGCAGTAGTGAATCCTGTGCTTTGGGTTGTAAAACACACTTTTAACAGTGACCTGTTATTTAAAAAAAAAAAAAAAATGTCCTATAGCAGTGGGATTACAAGCGCTCTGTTTCATTGTTGTTTGTTTTTTTTTTTAAGATGTCAACCTTCATAATACCTGAATGACTGTCCCAGAAATTTGGTTTGCTGGTTTTTGCTAACATTAGATAATTATGCCATAAATTTCTCTCCTAAGTTTGGGTTCAGGAAAAAATAACTTTTAAAAATTACGTATGTTATAATTTTGAAGCCACCTGAAGTACTGGTTTTGAAAGCAAATATTCCCCTTCTATTAAAAGTAATCATTACAAGTACACTGGCTGGTTCAGATCTGCACAGGACCCTCTGGTTATTTTGTGCTTCAAATGGTGTTTGGTTTTCTGATCACTGAGTTGAGTTTTAACTCTTCCACTGTTCCTATTTTTTTTTTTTTTTTTAATATTCACTTAAAAAACTTCTCACTCAACAAATTCGAGTGGATACATAAATGCTTTTAGGATAGAGCCCTATTTCTCATAAGTTTTCATTTGACTGGACTATTCAGCTCCTTGGTGTCTAAACACCAAATATTCTCTCAGACTCTTTTTTTTTTTTTTTTAATCTGGTGGTTTTGTTGGGGTTTTTTTTCCTAATTCATAGAAATATTCTGTAGAAATACGAGGAAGTCACAAGTTCCTCTAACAGGAATTTCAATGCTCTTTCATATAACCTGGTTTGTTAAAGTTCTGGGAAACAACACTGAAAAATAATCATATTTACTAACCTGAATATGATCTTTGGTGTCAGTTCCATTTTATCTTGTGTTCCAGAGCTAACAGTACCAAAAAAATAATGTCAGCAATTTACTCTTATTTTTAAGTAGTTCTGTAAGCACACTAGGTTTTATGCCTTCTGATTTTGTGATTTATAAGTGTGCAACTTTTTTCCCTAGGAAATGGAACAGATATTTTCAAAGCATCTTTTCTTAGTACCACTGAAAAAATGAGTTCTGCTTAAACAGCTGAGAAACAGAAATGTAGGCTGAAAGTGAATTTTAACTAGTGTCTTGCAAGGAAAATGACCAAATCTCTCAGAGCAAAGGGAAGCTAAGAATGAATACTTGTTCTACTGATTAGCCAAAAAAATAATTAAATTAATTGAAACAATTCTCGACATGTAATGCACACAATCAAAGGTACAGGCTCATTAATAACTTATTAATGACAATCCCCCTCTGAGCAATGTTAGGAAGATTCTTTTAGAGTGAATAAAATTGTAATGCTAAGTCTTAATATTCAAGAAACAACTTTGATTTGGAATCAAATTATTGTAGTTAGATAAGTATCTAAAGATGCAAATAAGTATTTAGTGGGATTTTCAGAGATTGTTTACCTTAATGTGCCTGCATCAAAAAATTCTTCAGCTGCCTCTACAGTGCTCTGCTTCTAGTCTTAAACCAGGTGCTAAAGTTTCATTTCTGGGTCATGCCTGGAAGAATTCTCAAGCACAGTTCCTCCACCTGTATCACCTGAGAAAAAAATCCCAGAGGCACGTGGTGAGCACATGGAGCAGCTTCCCAAAATCACCAATCACAAGGGTTGGAGTGCTGGGTAGCAAATTCCTCTCATTCTTCAACTGTGCTTTAAATTCCTGTCCATGGAATATTTAGTTAATCTTGACAGCCTTGATGATGGATCTGTTTCATTTTGTGTAAATAAATAAAAAATATCTGTGGTAAAAAGGGAGAAGCAATGAGTATGACACCACAGCCTTGTGGTAGGAACATTCAGTGAGGGGCAGAGACACCTGGATCCCAGCCCCTGTTCCAGAGGCTGGTTTCTAGAAGATTTATAGTGTAAATGTTGAAAGTAAGATTTAAAAAAAAATATTTGAAGTACATAAAGTAACCATTGGAGTAGGGACAGGTGTCTCCATCATGAATATCCCTACTTTTCATGGTTGCCAGATTCCATAGCTCTATGAGCTGTACACCCAGACCTTCACATGGCTAGAAGCCACAATACACATTCTTGCCCCGTGTGCTGGGAAGCAGAATCTCTCAGCAGGAACTGGTTGTGGCTCTTCAGGAATTCCACCAGTCCATTTCCATATTGGGCTGCATTAGCCGTGCAGCTGAGCCCTAAATCAGCATTATATCACCTTCAACAGCCCGGAGAGCTGTGCTCTACCCCACAAAACAAATTCCCTCATGTTGAAGCTTCTTCTTGGGGATTTGGTCCCAGGTGGCTGAGAAACAAATATATTAAAAATATCTGTGAAATAATTCTAGCCTTTGACACTGAGTTTCAGGGGGAGCTAAATCTTACAATGAAACTTACACTCGTGAACATTTACGGTCTCCCTTTGAGATGTTATCCTAGATCCTGAAATCTTGACATTTTTAATCAGTTCCTTTTAAGCACAAAGAGGATATAACTGAATCTATCATCAAAATATAAATAATTTATCTATTTTAATATCAGGTTGCTTTAATATTATCTCCCCTACCACCACCAAAAGGAGCAAGTGGCATTATCCATTTCCAAGACTGTGTAATCCTGTGCAGTATCAGAACATGTATTATGCAGTGTACATGTACAGATATTATACAGTGTACATTTACAGATATTATGCAGTATACATTTATAGCTATTATGACATGTACATGTACAGATATTATGCAGTGTACATTTACAGATATTATGAAATATCTGTGTACAGATATTATGCAGTGTACATGTACAGATATGAAATATACGTGTACAGATATTATGCAGTGTGCATGTACAGATATTATGAAATATACATGTACAGATATTATGCAGTGTACATGTACAGATATTATAAATATACATGTACAGATATTATGCAGTGTGCATGTACAAATATTATGAAATGTACAGATATTATGGAGTGTGCATGTACAAATACTGTGAGATGTACAGATACTATACAGTGTGCATGTACATATATTATGCAGTGTACATGTACAGATATTATGAAATGTACAGATATTATTAAATGTACAAGTATTATGCAGTCTGCATATACAGATACTAATGCTGCACAATCTCACACCTGTCATGAGATGATTTTCTTGGGGAAATTAGGAACTCACTCATATGCTAAGGCGGATTACAGACATGCCACAGAGTGAGCTTGAGGCACAGCGATGGGGGTTTGACCCCAGTAAAATCAAGGGAACCACCTATTCCCATCTGAGCCTTACCTGACTCACTCAGCCATTCACACCAGTACAAGAGCACCAGGAATTTTAACAGCAACTTTGCTGAGCTTAATGAAATTAATTTCCTAGTCCCACCAACTGCTCCGATTTGTTTCCAGGTCCAACACAAGAACCATATGGAGAGAGGCACAGGAAGATGGGTGGGCGGTGCGTGCCGCTCCTCACCATCTGTGCAGGCAGCCGTGCTGAGCCAAAGGAGGAGCAGGTCGTGGCTCACACAGGTCAGAGCCTGTCTGAGAGCCAGTGGGCACCATAACAGCAGCTGGCAGCCAGGGCACACGTGGGAAGGTGTTCCTGGAGCTGCCCTGTGAGATGAGGACAGCAAGGGGTCAGCTGGTAGTAGGTGAACACAAATGCCTGAGAAGTGAAAACCTGTGTTTAGATGTTGAGAGAATGGATAAAAACTGACTGAGTGGTGAAGATTGTAAAGGCATAAGTGATCCAGCAGCTTAAGATGCTGACATGAAGGTTTTGATTGCAATAGAAAGCCCTGCATTTACTAAGAGCTGGAGATTTTGCCCAAGGCTTCATAACCTTATAATGTAACCTTATTCCAACTGCTGTTGCTTTCTCAGCAAAAATTATAAAAATACAAACACATTTTAAATCCTATGGCATGTGTTTCGCTAAGATTTATAGATGAACCTATCCACTGTAGAGCTGTGTTCTCAGAGAACCTGCCCTGCACCTGCAGAGGGCTGGGAGGATAATTATGAGCATTGAGAGCCTACACCAGGTGTTCCAGGAATGGAGAAATGCCATCTTTGGTTGGCTGGCCTCAGGAGGCAGGAAAACAGCAAGAGGAACTGCTTGTGTTTGAGCTGGCATGGGCCATGCAAGCCCTCTGCTGCTGGCAGCCTCCTTGCCCTGCTCCTTGCCTGGGGCTGTTGCCCCAGACAGGCAGAGGCAAACACGGAATTTCTGGGGAAGGCTGAGGTGCTGAAGGAAACAGGGCGGTGAAACAGGAGTGCGTGCAAATAAAGGGAGCACGAGACTCAGAGGACTCATATTTCCAACTCAACACGTTCCAGAGTGCAGGGCATTGCTTCAGAAAGATTAGGTGTCACTTCCGTGCCTGGATAATGAAGATTTTGCATTTTAGCATAAAGAGTATCTAATAAAATATTCAGCAGGAATGTTAATGTTTGTATTAATGTTTGCCTTGGTGATTTGTTTTCAAGATGATTAATAATTTTCTTTTTAAACAAAAGGGAGTAAATAATAGTTAGCCTTTATCTATTAAGTGACCAACTTTGGACTTATGTTTTCCCAGTATTGGAAACATTGATTTTCACATCCTCTTAGTATGTTAAGCAATACCAGGAAAGCAATCTTACAATTTAGAGCAAGAATTTTTACCTCAAACCAGAAGCCTTGATTCTTACAACTGTATCCTGTAGCTTGAGATACAGAATAAATTCTAAATAATACATTTCAAGAGCTTTTTTCAGTTCCTTCTTCTCTTAATTTTCTTTACAGAAGAGCAACGTGAATACATGGTCAGTTTAAGAATAATAAATAAATCCTGGTCAAGCATTTCCAAGTCCTTTTTCATTAATTCATGCAAAACTGTCAACATGTCATTGACTGCAGTGCTTGATTTCAAAGAGGTCTGAAGGAGGGAGGAAAGCATTATTGCAAATGTATTATTGAAAGCAGGAATATCTCTGCTGAGTTTCAGAGAGGCATTTTAAGATTTAAATAATGAATCTTCAGAATGAAAGAAAGTGCCTGGGTGACGCAGCAGTGACAGGCACAGGGACTGTTCCTGTCTGCTTGGTTTGTGCTCTGTCAGAGCTCACTCCTTTTCACTCTGATGTGGAAAATGAGGGCTCCTTTACTTTCTGGTCTCTGCTGATCCTCAAGCAATGCAAGTGGAAGTCCTGTGACATGGAACCATCCAGCCTCTGGTCCCTTCTATCCCACTGGGGCAACCTCTTGAGTTTGGGCTGTAGGATACCCAGTGCAGAAGCTGTGTCTGGGCTCTCAATGGCACCACGCCCGTGTCCTGGTATCCCTTCACTTCCCAGACACTTGAAGGAAGGTTCTGTGGATGGCCTTACAAGCTGATGTCTCTTGTGCCTTTACCCAGACCCTTTCACTCCTCGAGGAGGAAGCTGATGAGCCACTTTGGAGGACTTTTTTGGAGGAACCATTTATTGAGGAAGGAGAAGTGGAGGAACCATTCATTGAGGGGAGCTGCTGTCGTCAACAGCTGAATTGCAGATCCTTCAGCAAGGCTGCAATGCACAGAGGGGCAGGTGAGAGCTCAGAAAGAGAGACAACCCCCTGAACACCCCATTTGCATTGTTTATAGGCTTATTACAGCCTAATTAATAAAGGGGTATCTACCATTGTTGTTAGTAACTACTAAGGTTTGTTTGAGATCTTTGTGATTGTTTTCTTCAATTTCAGGAAGTTGGCAAAAAACAATGAAGAGCATTTCATTAAGGACCATTAAGGATTAAGGACCAGAAAAACCTGAATGATTCATTAAGAAAAGGTTTGTGTGAAGTAGGTGAACAACAAACAACACCATGGACTGAAGTCCTTTCCCTCAGGACCAGGCTTCGTTAACTGGCACTGCCTGAGTAATCATTTTTAAAACAAATTTAGGGGATGGCCTTGCCTTACTTAAAAATCTGACAATTACTTAGGTACCTTTCTTTATTTTAAGTTCATCACCTCTATGGAAGTTCTTGATAAGACACAGGTAAGTGACACTCCTTAGTTTGCTTTTTGTTTCTGTTGCACGCTCCAGAGCCTGGCAGGGAGGAAGATTTTCCTCACTGGTAGCTGGTCCTTAAGAGCTCAGGATTTGGGTGATTCTCCATTTTTGAACAATTAACTAGAAGATGTGTTTCATCTCCTCCCTGGTGCCTCTGTGCAGCAGATTAGTTGCTCTCATGTGGTGACCAAATGAGGGTGTTGGGATGTACCTGTGACTCCTGTGGCTCTGTAGCATCCCAGAGGGATGAAGTGACACCAAATCCTTCTGGAGGGGCACAAGTGACACCCAATCTCCCTGGAGGGGCACAAGAGACACCCACAGACAGGCAGGAAGACAGCAGCCATTCCATATATATATCCCATGCTTACCCAGCCAGCAGGAGAGATGTCTGCATACAGGGCACTGCATGATCTTCTTTAGCAGCCTACAGATTTCACCATGTAACTAAAAAAAAAAAGGTGAAATGATAGGCCCCAATTTAGGATTTAGTCTGTTGCATTATTTAGAAATCCCCATTAATTTTGGAAGCTTCTAAATGTACTCAGTGCTGTGTGACAAGAACCCAGAATTAAGAGAACCTGAGCTAGACTTGCCAAGTTTCAAAAAATGTTTGACTTCCTTTGCCTCTTTCACAATATTTTAAAAATTTACTTGCATCTCTTCTGATTAGCAATATCTCAGCCTAAGAAAGTAATGTTTGTGGGTTTTTTTTTCTCTTAATACTTCTTTTAAAATTCTGCATAATTTTTTTCTTGGTTTTAGGACATGAGCAGGGGCTCCAAAAAGGCCAACAACAACTTCAGTTCATTGCTGGCTAAGTGAACCTTCATGCCCAAATGAGTTTTGACTCAAACCATCATCACTCACCCCAGAACTTCAGGAAAACCCTGCTCATCCTGCTAATGTAGAAGGGAGGGACTTGAATGGTATTTGGAGTACTGAATGTGCAGAGGTGAAGCAGAGAAGGAGGAAATCCCCCATCACTTTGGGCAGCTCTAGCTGCAGAGACAAAAGGGATCAGTGCAGAATGAGCAATTTCCTCAGAGGGCAGGTGCACTAACAGGGGACTGAGACAGGACAACTGGAGCTTAAAATGAAGAACAATTCCTCATTCTTAAACAGAGTGCAAAATAGAATCAATAAATAAGACATTGATTTGTCCACCAATGTTTGATGGCCTTCACATAGCTGGAATATAGTTTATTTCTTCTTAAGTATTCCAGTGATTCCAGAATTTTCTGATTTTATTACATAATAATATTTTCATATTAATAGTGGAGAATAGGTGGGGTTTCCTTTGTCATGCTAGATATTCTTTTGATAGAAAAGCAGTTTTATAATAAAACTATAGTCAATGTCTGACCATTTTCTGGATTTCAAAACCCTTGCAAGGCAGTTAAAGGCTGAATAACTAATAACTGCATGGTACAATTTTTTTTGTAGCTTATGTTTTCATTTCTATTTTCTGCCTTTAGAGTTTGAGTTTGTAAAGTGTGTAGAGAGCCTTCAGCCTGGTGGAGATTGAAAGTTTATCACTGCTGTATGAATCTCATTGACAGCAGCATTTAATGATTGCCAATTTTTGTGAAATCTGGATGAAATGCAGCTTACTCAACAACGTGAGCATTTTCAAACCCACGTAGAACAGAAAATAATTCTGGAGTTTTATTTTGCAGGCAATCAGATTTAACACAGCACTGGGCTAAGGTACAGAAGATCAGCACAAGGGGAATGCAGCAAATGTCAGAAGGCTGGGAATCCACTACTCCAGTAATTCCCACCCCTTTCCATAACCACAATGCAGCTACATGAAGACATTTCAGGCAGTTTCTTACCTCTGTAGCATCAACATCCCGAGCAAGTACCCAAGCTGAGCTCTGGTCGTGGATTTATTCCAGAGGTCTGAAATGAAAATAATACAAAATTTTTTTTTAAACTAACAAGGATTCCCTCATAATGCATTTTAAGTGTAATTAGAGCATAAGCATTCTTTTTTGCTTATTTCCTCTAGATAATCATCATTATTTGTATTAGCTAAAACAAAGCAATGACGTTTGCCAAGAACCTGTACGTCAAAAATCTAAAACAGGCAAAAAACTAAAAGCGGCATTTTGCCTTTCACATTTGACAAACAAAACTTTTTCTCAGATTACGAAAGGAAAACAAAGCACATCTTAAACTTCCATGTTTTTTCACATAACTGTGCTGGTGCAAGGCACAAGAACATAAGGGCTGCTAGAGCTTGTGAAATTTTTCATGCAGTATATCTTCTTAGAAACTGAAAATTGCATGCATCATGGGAAAATAATGGTTTATTTCTTAATTAATAAGAAAAAAAGGCCAACAACAACCGAGGCTGCATTTTGTTTGAGTAAAAGAATAATTAGATACATTTTTTTAAAATAAAATCTGCTTTACACAGGTGTACATTGAATCAGATTTAGGTCGCTCTTTAGGAATGTAAAACAACTGTGAAGTTGTTCCACGAAGACTGATGAAATAAAGAGTATCTGGGCAGACAAAGGAACAAATCCCAAACATTTTAGCTCCCCTTTTTCGCATGTATCTGCATTTAGTTGCTTTAAACAGCGATCTCTTTATGACTGTAGCATGATTCCTTATTCCTCCCAGAGAACTCCTTGTAATGTCATTCCTATTTGAATATTTTAGCAATGCAGCACCCCCACAATAATTACAGAAGGACTTATTAGTTAAAACAGGGCCCTGTATAGGAGAAAAGCAACATTTTCATTTAGATTGCTAATAATAATTGTACTCTAGTATTCTACAGCTGCAAAAAAGATGAGCAAATCTTGGGGTGGAGAGTTCAGCCCTTCCTTTCTGTGAACTGGATTTAAACCTTAAGGCAAACAAAACTGTGAATTGTGAGGTGGTTTTGATTTTGCTCTGTAGTCAGCAGCTGGCTCTGAAATGTAATCATAAATTGCTCAAGTCTATCGGAGGTATTTTAAGACAACCTCTTAAATGAATCTGGGCCATTTTGAATTCATAATGAAATCTTAACCCAAGCAAGTTTCATGGGCAGCAGATACTGATCAAAACACCATTGATTAAAAAAATAAATAAAATAAAAATAGGCACTTCAGTCTCAAAAATGAAGTTACCTGCAAAGCCTGAAACATGCAGCAGTGGTAAATCAAGAAGCTATTAACTATTCACTTTAGGTATGGTTTAAAAAGCTGCATTTGGCATCGGCTATAATTTTTCATTTCAATACACAAAGGAAAACTCTGAAGATATAACTGTGGATTAAGGGCCAGCCTAAGTGCAATTTGTTCCTTGAACAAATGAAATGTTAAGTTCATACCCACACTTTGGGTATCTTTGTTACATAAGCTTACATAAAAACTGAGGGGACTTTTCCTAAAGCACTGAGAAATCAGAAACTGTTTCCCACTTGGGAATAGGTTTTCTTGAATGACCATAAAGTAGCCCTCCAGTAACAGCAATTTAATTACATTCCTAAGCACGCTTGTAGGTATGTTTAATGGGACACAAACTGTGAGACAGACACAGAGGGTGGTAATTCAAAGTCTAGATCACAAAAATCTATATTACAAAGATCTTTTAGAGAATCACATCTGTAAAGCTAGAGAATTAACGTGCTGGCTGGGACTTGCTTCTGACAGGTCCAGCTCATTGCATTCAGACACCGCTGGCACAACTGAGTCTACTGGGAGCCTGAAAGTCTCTGAGAACCTTCAGAGTGACATTTGGGATAACAGGGGTGAATTTCAGCCATGCCCATTTGCTGCACTGTATTTTTGGCTCCAGGCACATGCCAAGATAAAATTCCCAGACTTTCTCCGTGCCTGAGCAAATATTGTTCGACCCAGATTTGAAACATTCACCAAACACAGACACAGCATGTCACTGTGCACGGCTGCTGTCACACAGACAGTCTCACACGGGGCTGGGGACCAAGGGGGTGCTCCTGCAGCTTGGAACATCCCATGGCATGGCAGGACAGTGTGCATCTCACTGCTGGCATGTCAGGAGAGAGTCTCCAAGGATACCTTTATCCTGGGGGGTTGATCTCCAGTCAATCCTCCAACCAGCTGGGGGAAGAGAAGAGAGTCTTCCTCTAGGCAGCAAATGTGGTGACCAGCTCAGGCCCTTTTGATGCCTTGTGGAGGCTGCACTAGAGCAGAGGCTGGACAGAGTTACAGAATAAAGCAGGGATTTATTAAAAGGATCTCCTCCATGGATCCACCTTGGGCAGCGCAACAGCCCAGCCAGGGCTGCACCCAAAATGAACCAAAATGGTCCCAAAATGCACGAGCACTCACGGGGCCTCTCACTGGGATCAGTTCTGCTCCATTTGCACCTTGGAGTTCATTGTCCCATTCCAGCTTTAGCCCAGACAGTCCCATCCTGCTTGTTTTTCTCTCTCCAGCCCATGTTGTTTGTGCTCCTGGGCCTGAGGTTTGGATCATTTGTCCTTGGTGCCCAGCTGGAGAAGGAATTGTTTTGTCTCACTGCTCTGTGCAGAGAGCTCCCCATCCCTCATATGAAGCTCAGACCCACGCACTAAACCAGCAAAGAATCTGAAAAATATAAAAGCTAAAATTTAAGGCACCATTTTAAAAGCCTGCAGCCCTGAGCTTGGTTAACAAAAGCTAGGCTACAATTTGCATGTCAAATCACTGTTCCCCTCTCCCTCCCTCCCCACCTGGAGCTGATGTGGCCCATGGTATTTTAGCTGGTAGATGGTATCAGGTACAGCTGCTCCAGGTGATGGAGCAGAGCTCGCAGGAGTTATGGCAGGCTGCTCTTGCAATACAGTTTCTGAAATCAAGGCTGTCTCAAGGCTGAAATTATGCTTGTCTCAAGAGGGGCTCTTGGGGCAGGAATAACCCTCTCAGTATTCATTTCTTAGGAGATTCATCCAAGAAGATGCACAAATGTCCAGGATGCCATCTAAATCTCATTGCCCTTCATGAGACAGATACTGCTGCCTTCCTTTATGAAGAGCACTTTTTTGTCATCTTAAACATCAAAAAAACATAAACTTCATTCAAAGTTTGCTTTTTGGCCAGGCTTTCTTTGTTCGCATACAATTTATGCTTTACTCTTTTTTCAGAACACAAGCTTTGGAAATACAAAGGTAATAGAAGATTATTGTTGTAGGAAAAATATGGGGTCAAAGATTTTTAATTAAAAGAGAATGACTTCTAGCTTAGGGAATGCTTTCTGGTGCTCTAACAGGACCTCTGTTGCTGATGTCAGGATTATGAGAGAAAGTGCAAAACTTCTCAAGTGTTTTTTTCCCCCCTTCATTTCTTTGGGACAGGCTTTGTTCCTCTTGTTAAAATCATTTGTCTGGTTTAGTGTTTTAAAAGATAAAGTGGGATTTACAGTGCTTCATCAACTTTAGTTGAAGACCCAGGAGGTGAAAAAAGGGGGGGGGAACAAATAAACAAATTTTCCCCAAAGGAAAAAAAATAGTCACCTGATGGCATATACTGAGAACAGAGATTCCCAGCCAGTGCTTAGATATCATCACATCTGAAACTGAAATGGAGATATTCCTGGAGACCTGTAACAGCTTTGATGGTGTCTGGGGTCTTTATTTTCCTAAAAATGAAAAAAAAAAAAAAATAAAGTAAAACTCTGTGAAAATGAAACTGAACAGATGGAGATCCAGGATACACAGCAGCACTATTTTCAGAAAATATAGAAGTATCATTACCAAAGGAAAAAACAACAGAACCCAAACATCTAAACCCCCTTCCTCCCAAAACAACAAAACAACAACAACAACAACAAAAAAACCAACAACAAACCAAACAAAAACAAAACAAAAAAACCCCACAAAAAACCACAAAGCAAACCAACCAAAACAACAACCACCAACCCAACTGAAAAAACCTCAACAAACTCTGTCTTAAAAGGTGGAAGAACTCATCCTCATTTAACCACCAGAATGGAATTTACTGTCAGTCTGAAGTCTGCCTTTCAAGATTAAAACAAAACACAAAAAACAAAACCCCAAACCAAAAACAAAATAATAAAAAAAGCCCCTTTAAAGACCCAGCTGTTAGTTCAATGCCAACATCACCAGAGTCATGTTCAGCCCACTTTAAAATAAGAAAGACTTTTTAAAAAGTTTAAAGAACAGTTCTCTTGTAGATTGAAATACTAAACAGAATGGAGAAAGATGGTAAAATAGTCCTGTGCAGCCTCTTTTGCTTTTTTTTTTTGAGTTGTCTGTAGCACATCCTCATTAAATATTCAGGATTTCTATCTCAGTCTGGTAACATTCCGAAGTTTTGTGTACACAGGAGATAGAGAAGGAGCACTTTTCTTCCAAAGCTATTAAAATCCATTCGGGATATAAAAATAGTTCTTACATCACAGAATATCATGAAATATTTCTGAGTTTCCTTATTATGCCAGGCTGCAGTAGCACAAAGGGAAAATGAGATTTTGCTGCATCCTACATTTGCGGTCACAGGTACAATTACTACTTGCATACACATTTCTGCTCTTGGACTGTGACTGTAAAAGAATATTCTAAGTTAAGGTAAATCATCTGAAGATATAAAGTCAAATACTCTCTTTCAGATAAACCTTTAGGTAATCGTAGCTGATCAAACCCACCAGTATGTCCTGCACTTTCCATGAAGAAAAGGTTTCTAAGCACAATATTTGGAGCATACATGCCCAACAGACTTTTTAATCAGTCTAGTTATGAATCTTAATTTATTAATAAAACTAAAGTAATTTTCATCCAGTTTCTAATTTTTTTCCCCTCAAATTAAGAGTTATGATTCTGAAAGTGTTTGACACAGAAGTAAATAATATATGATCAGTTTACTTATAGTATCAGCTGTTATCATTCACTGATCCTGAACAATTGAAATATATTCCCACATAAGTAGAAGATCATAACTTTTATTTTTCATATTTGATAACTGACAAAAATACACACATACAAATTCATGTCAATGTAATAATAAAAAATATTTTGCACACAACAGTTATATAAAAATAACTGTAAAACATTTTGAACACTGACACTACCTATTTTTAGAATCAGTTTTGAGAATGAAAGGATGGGTAGAAGTAGTGGAAAAAGATATTGCTCCAGGGTATTTGAAATAAAACAAGCTGTTCAGTTAGACTGTTGCCCTTTTATCTGTTAATATTTTATATGAAACAGATATTTTTTCACATCCAGTCCAGCATACAACAAAACTTATATAGGCCATTCAATTTTGAACAGATTCTCTCAATATTTAGTTCCCTGCCTTGCAAATACAGCACTTCAGTGCATGGGCAGGCTGATCTGCATGCTTGAGTGGTTAAAATAAAAATATTTACATACCTGCAGATGGATAGATAGATATATGTATAAACACAGACATATAGACATGTGTGTATATATATTTGTATTGAGAGATTATGGATGGAAACTCATTCCAGCCAGAATCTCAGTAAGAGTAAAACCATTTCCCTCATTGGAAATAGAGCAGCAAGGACTGCAAGATTTCCACAAAACAAACCGAACCAAACCACACTGATGGTTTACATCATCCATATTTTTGATTTTAAACCAGGGGTTTTTCGGATGAATGAGCTGATAAATGTATGACTTGTGATCAGGTTTGGTTATGCCATATCTTTCACATTATTTAGGCTTCTGTTGACAACTGGTGCTGTTTGACTTCATGATTAGTGTAACTTTCATCAAAGTTTCTGAGTGTGTGAGGATAATAAAAGATTTAGAATTTTATTGCTATTTCAAGAAGACAAAGACACTGGATTGTTGTTTTCTTCTAAATTAGAACAGAACTCTCATGCTAATCTATCAAACTCCATTTGAGTTTCTATGCATTTTAATTTCACTAGTTCCTTCAATGTTTTCTATAAGGGGAAATCCAAGTTCAACACTCACTATGAAATTTTAAATTTTAATTTCTGGGAAGTCCTCAAAGACCTTTAACTAAACTCTTTTCCTCTGCCCACCATTCATACCAGCTCCCTGTGTCACTAGGGGAGCTTCTTGCAAACAACCAGATTTTGAAAGAGTTTCCATTAATATTTAAACTTATGATCTAGAAGGGAGGGACTCTTAATTGCAGAAATCTTGTACAATTCTGGTGTTTGTGATTATTCCAGAGAGTGAGCAAATGTTCAAATTAAAACAGAATAATTACCAGTGCTAGAAAAGTACTAGTTATTTCTGGTATGTTTTAGAAAGATAAAATACCAACAATTGTACAGTTACAATTATAAAGTAGCTAGAAACCAATGCTAAAATCAAGATTCCATCAGTGTTCTCTGACCTACTGAATTAATGTAAATTTTCCCTCTTCTTGACAGGCATTTACAGAATAAGAAAATACTTAATTAATATGAGAATTAAGCACATCTAAAGTTGATTTTTCTGGACAGAGTCAAAACCATTAGTGTCCTTAAACTGACACATATGTTGAAGTGTTACATATTATTAGGACCTTACAACAAATATTTGGAAGCATAGGGGAAAAAAAACCAAAACAACTCAACAAAAGAACTGAACAAAGGGAAAGAGGAACTATGAACCAAATTTGCATAGTTAGTGAAACAATAATGATATTTCCCATTTTTAGAACATTATTTCTTCATTATTCCTTCTGTACTCTCAAAACGGTACAGATTTGTCAGTTAGGAGTCAAAGACTATTTGAAGCTGACACTTGCAATATAATTTATTGAAAACCACTTAGAAATAGTTAAAGGTGAGTAAAGTAGAACATAAATACTCAATGGAATAAGTAGCATAAGAAGGAACAATTTTTTTACCTGTATATAATGTAATTTTAAATCACTGGAGTCTATAAACTCCCAGCATTTTGGAAATATATCTAAATTTCAGCAAGACTCATTTTAGAGAATCAGAATGTTTTAGATTGGAAAAGTCCCTTAAGATCATCGAGTCCAACCACAAAACTTAAACCACCAAATCCACCATGCCCCTAAGCACTGTGCTTGCACATAAAGAATTATATATCTTTTATATATAAAAGATACAACAAGGATCATCTCCTAAAAATAGCTTCTCATTTCTATTTCTTCAAACTGTTATACCTCAAATTCTAGTTCACACTTACAAAATAGCATTTGTTGAGAAGGTTCAGAAGCTTTCCAAACTTCCACAATTCAGCCATCTCCGAGGAGGATGATGATTTGGAAAAGTTTTTCTGAATTTTACTATGGTTTCTCAATTAGGCAATTGATAGTCTTAATGAAGCCAGTAAAAGTCTCATTCATCTGCCCCTGTTTATTTCATCTTGCTCCCAGTAAGCAGCACAGAATTATTAAAACATGTGTTTTCCATGGTGAACAGAGCTATCCCCTAATTACTATCACACCAACAATACAAAATATGGCAGTCAAATGCCAAATTCACTGCAGCATGTGAATCTTAGACTGCTACTTAAATTTTCAGCCCTTGTCTAAAAAATTTTCGTTTTACTTTCCCTTGGATAGTTATGACATGGATATAAGGGCTGCAACCCATTTTGAGAAATTAACTTTATTTCTAACCTCTTTACAATTTGCCCATCATCTCACAACTGAAAAACTCATTATTCATTATTATAGTCATTGTTTTCAGGGACAGTCACTTTTAACAGATGTATAAACAGTTACTCTAATCTTATTTACTGGCAACAGAGATAAATAGCACAAATTTTGAGTTTCACCCTTGTATTTGTTGTGCTTAACCTCTTGCCAGGCAAGCACAAATACATTGTTAGAGAACTGTGTATAATATATCTAAAATGAGATAACATGTTTTAGCCATTAATATATCTGTATTATTTATTATACTTTTCCTCATAGTAGTGGGTAAAAGAGTTTTGAAATTCAGATTATTTTGGAGCAACTCAGGAAATTACATCATCTCCAAGGAAACATTAATTCCAGGTTTCTATCATTCCTCTGCTTATATGGGGGAAGGGGAGAAGGAGAGGAAGTTGTCAGTGAAACAATTAACACAAAATGAGGCTTAGTTGAAATCTAATCTTCACCAGAAAGACCATTCTTCTTGCTGATTAAACAATCAACTCTGGTGCTAAGAAAATAGCACAAATTTTACACAACTATCAAAAGAGAATGAAGACTAAGCTAATTATTATAACTAAACGTTAAATTGCCAAGAAGTTTCCAATCATTTAGGAGCAGCTCTTACTCACACTTTGGGGTTAGCATGTCCCAGCTGTAATTTACCACTGAAATGATACACAGATGTCAGTAATTCCAGGGTTAGGCACAGACCCTGCAGGAGAACAAGAGGGAATACCATTTATTATTTCACTTCATAACTATAGTGTAAAATGTTTAAGAAAAATACATACATATACACTGGCAGTAAAAGCTCCTTTAAATTAAGAATAGTCCCTGTGGTTGGACTATCCCAGGAAACCTAGTAATTGCTTGCCTTACATGACTATTATCATCTTGTGGCTGATTAGTGCAACAAAATTATAACAGCAACCAAAAAACTCAACAGCTGGGGTGGTGAACGTGGTGTATGGCTCTTCTGCAATCTCCTAAGGCCTCCACTGTTTGCCAAAAAAAAATTGATGTACTTGATAACACAACTTCCTTGGTAAGACACTACAAGCATGATGGCATCCTCCAAGTGACCTGATAAAAGGGAATCAAGGATAGGGGAGGATGGGAAATGAGACTATGATATGATTTTGATTTCAAAATCTGCATGGAATGAACAATAATATACATGTCCTTACCCCACAGGACAAGGAAAATTACATCAGTAATGAAACTATTGGATTAGGAAATGCACTAGAATACCAGAACTCTTTGGGGAATGTTTTCCAATCAACCAGATGATAGATAACCTAAGAAATGACAGCGGAAGGCAGCAACGTTATTATGTTGTCAAATTCCTTTCAGCAAATATATCTAAGCTCAGAAGAGCCATTAGGCTCCTGCTCTTGTGCAGACAAAGAATTAGGGTTAATTCTTCATTTAGCTTCATGCAGGAATACAAAGTTATTGTTGGGAAATTATACCTCAAATATATATGAGTGTATGTATACACATGAATACCTTACTTTATGAAAACCCTCGCTGGATAACTGAGTGTACCAAAGGTGAGTTATATGACAAGAAAAATGAATGAGAAAGCAGGGAGCATAATAGGTTTTGTTTTCAAACAAAAATTTGTCTTATGAATTAAATTCCCTGCTTGCTGAGAAGTCACAGCCATGGTTTTCCTGGCTTCCCTTTAAAATAATCTTACAGCTCTATGTCCCTTTTACTCTTCATGTAGCTATAAAATACTTTTTCCAACCTGTGAGAGACATTCCAGCTGACAGATGTCCCAACACAGATCCCACCAATGCTGGCTGTGAAGGCCATAATTACACCTGGGCCACAGGTGATCTTCCCAGAATAGGACCAAAGACCAGAAGTAGCTTTCACAATGCCTGGAAGGAAAATACGTGTGAAAAGTGACTTTAGGTAGTTCTAGCACAAGTCGTTTCATCTATTAGCAGCATGGGTTGGATATATCACTGCTGTATAAAGTAGTTTTTTTGAAATAAATACGTTTGAGCTGCCAGTGATGCAAGAAAGCTGTGGGGCAAAACAGGGGAACAACTCTCCTAAAAGGAAATCGTGTCAAAGGCACAAGGAAGAAGGAGATAGAGACAGGGATGTGCAGCACAGGGAGGAGAATCTGCAGAAGAGCATCAGGCAGCAGCAGGCTCTGGGGGGGATGAAACCACAGGAAAATTGAAAATTGAGACTTGCTGTTAGAAATTTCCCCTGAGAACTTTAAGAATAGGCAATTGTTATTGGGAGATGTTATTTCTCTTACAATTTCCTTCTAGAAACAGCATCCAAATCCACATGTGCAGACAAAGACATGCTTTTTCTTGGCTTTTTGTCCAGACATATTATATTTTGGGTATTTGCACCAGAGCTTGCCAAACAGACATAATTTTCAAATTCAGGGTTTTATTTCAAGCATAACTTTGTTCTATTCAAAATTTGTTCTAACCATTTTGAAACTGAAAGCCCCACTAGCTACATTTTTCGCAGCACCCTCTGTTGCTTGGGCTCCAGGAGGAGCAGACAAAAGGAATATTTCCTCGGGAAGAAGTTGCCATATGGCACCGGTGCCAATCGCCGAGCAGACTGCACCTGCCTCCGATACCCACCCAGCTTTGGCCACCCTCAAAGCAAACAGGCAACGGGGCTGATTTGATGGAGCATCTCCCATGCCTGGAAAACCTCACCAGATTTCAGCTCATCTCAGCACCAACCCCCCTCCTGTGCCTCCCCAGCCCCAGCAAACAAATCCCCACGTTTCTGCTTTCTGCCATGAATCCAGCGCAAATACAAATACCTAATCCTGGAGTGAGGTGGCTAGGATGGTGCTTGGTCTCTTCAGCCATTATTCAGCAGGAAGATCAGTGTTTTTCTGTAGTTTTGGAAATAATGGCTTGGCCCTGGGGAAGGCAGCTGCTGCAGTCCATCCTGTGGCTGGTGTTGGCACACGCTGTGCCAGGGTCACGGTGCAAAGTGAAGTGGCCTCATTAGCATCTCTTGACTGAAAAAGGATAAAACTTAAAATGAATCCATCTGTTTTCTGTGCTGCTTTGTTTACACTTTCTAATGCTGGGTTTTGGCAGGCCCAGGCACTATTTATTCATCACTGTTGTCACTTATCCATTCATCTAGCCACAGAATTTTGAATAGGAGTGTTCGCTTACTCAGGCAAATTTTTCTCTGGGTATTTGTTTGTCTTTTTGGATACAAGTGCCAAATATTTATTTGAAAGTGAAATCCTGAACAGCAGTCATGTGAAAGCAAAGAGACTGGGAGGAAAAGGGAATAAAGGTATGTTTGGTAGCACTCAAACTGTAGTTCCTGTCAACAGATCCTACTTTTATTCTGTATAATGAGCTTTCCTTACGAGGAACCTCTGCCTTATGCTGAGAAAAAACAAAACATCCTTGCACCTGTTTGAAATTTTCATATTTGGCAGTGACTTTTATTCTTAGAAATAAGAACCATAATCAACCATAACCAATAAGATCAGTAAGAATCATAACCATAATCATGGAATGGTCTGGTTTGAAAGGGTTCATCAAGTTCCAGTCCTCTACCGTGGCCAAAGCCACCTTCCACCAGACCAGGTTGCTCAGAACCCCATCCAACCTGGCCTTGGACACCTCCAGGGATGGGAATATGCAAACCTGCCCTATGAACTAAAGAAAGGAATCCCTTTAGGATCAAAAACATGGAAAGAGAGAACTAAAAGATTATTGAATGCTCATTAAAGAGTGGGAAGCACCTGCTGAAAAAAAGATTGTCAAAGGTTACAGAGAAATTATTGTGACCCTCTAGTGCCTCAGCAAGTTCTCAGTTAGGGGACACAGCTCCAGCCATGCTCATCACAATCAATGAAAACATGGCTTCATTGTCTGGTTAAAAGGGTCTAAACAGCAACTGGGATTGCTGAAATTATGGTTTTTAATAACTGTAGCCCAAATCTTCACCAGAGCTGTGGTCCATGGTTCTTTAATTTCCTCACACCATTAACTTCCCTTAAAACGGGATCTCTGCTCACTGCAGTACATATAGTTAGGCAAGAATCGCTCAGAGGGGAATATGATTAGTGATAATTTATATCATGCTCAGCAGAAGAAATATTGTATGTATGACTGTTTATATTATTGTGGATTGGGAGATTTGGGCTGACCAGAAAGAGCACTCCTTATTTTTAAATAAGTTTTAATTTACGTAACCTTGACTCAAATCAGAGATGATTTCAATGCATTTGTAAAACTACTTAGCACTGATGAGGTTGCAAAGATACAGAAATTGAGTCCTTTATTCTGCCTGACTAAATAGTTGTGGCTAGACCTTCTAGTACCTAATCAAGACATAATGAATGCATTCATGTTTGCAAAATCACAAGTGGAAGTTACTGCACAAAAGAGGCACTGTGAATAGAAATCAAGTTTGAAATAACAGGATAAGGGTTAGAACAACTTAATTTAGAAAAAAAACCAAAAAGCATAGTGATAATTTTTCACTTGCAGAAGGATGCAGATAGCCATTATGTGAAAAATGGGCAAAATGCTTTCTGGGCCTTGGGTGCTGACATTTGTTTCTGACACAGATGGAGGGAAACTTCACCTTTAAAATTATATCTTTAGATAACCTCGTAAAGGAGCACTGGCCCCTCCTTCTTGCCAATAGAAGCATCATTTTGACTGTATACAAACAAAACTGGAAGGTCACAGGTTCAGACAGGCCAAGCAGACCCTGCTTGCCAATATATACCTATTTATTGTGAAGGAAATGAGTAGTGCACTGCAGTTATACTACATTTCTGCATCCTGATATGCCCTCACCTCCATTCTCCCATGTACCTTTTGCACTGTCAGATCATGTTTTAGCATAGCTCCCAAAAAATAAAATCATAGACACGTCTGTGTAAGCCAATTTGCATATGGACCAGGATAAAACGTTTGAGGAGTTGTGTCAGAAAAGCAGTCTTCAGATCATGCTTGGTTTCTACCTGTGCTTCAAGCCTCAGAATGCCTTGCTGACCCTCTCCATGTGCACTGGAAGAAGCCAAACTCAAAGCTCTAGGTTGTCCTCTGGAGCAGGGCTCCTTTCTAGGTCTAGCCAGGAATGTCTTACCTGGGCCATGTACTTTGAGAGGACACAGCCCAACAACTGCCACACCCTGCCTTATGGAATGTAAATAATCAGTCCACGCATGAGATACTTGCAGATCCATTGTTTCTGGACAAGGGTCCCTGGAAGTACTGCCCTCAAAGTGCCACCTGAGCCCCCCAAAGTCATTTATCCATTAACCCTTTATGAAAACAATTTGTTAAAAAAAATCTCCATCCTGTTGTCTTTTCTACCCTTTGCCAGCACTGAAATGATCTCATCCTTAAAGGCAGGAAAACTTTTCAGGTTGTGCAGTTACTCTAAGTACAAATTCTGGAATTTTAATCTCTGTGACCTGCTCCAGCACCACTGATCTCCATTTTTCCCATCTGATTTGATCTCTAGCCTAAACGCCAGTGACATTTTCCTTTTTCACACGAGCTCAGCCGGTTCTAGCTGCTCTCCAGATTATTTTCTTGATGTGTGTGTTGTGACCTCGTTTGATGTGGTGCTGCAGCTTTATCTGCTGAGATAAATCTTCCTCAGTGAACTCATGTGGGGAGTCCCACTTTGAACTAATTGTGTGTGCAAAGTAAGCATGATACAATGCACATAATCCAAAGGTACTTAACGTGCAGTAAGCTGCTCTACTTTTGCTAGAATTGTCCTACTTTCCAGTAAGCAATTTTGCTTTTCTCCTCTGTAAAAAACTGGCTAAATATCCTACTTTTTGCCATTAGACTTTTCTTAGGGAAAAAATAAGTGAGATAAAGCATACAGGGAATGTACAAACCATTTTTCCAGGTTTCATCTGTATTCCTTTTTTTTGTTCTATCAGCATTCATCTCAGCACTAGAAAACACAGTATCAAGAGCAGGTCCTGCCTTGTATTTAAACAAACTGATCAAAGCACTTTATAGGAATTTACTCAGCCAAATGAAGTTCAGCAGAAGTATTAAAATTATCTTGTCACTGCAGCAAGGAAGGTTAAAGGATTTTCTTGTGGTCCTGCTGGTCAGTCATAGAAACAAAAAGCACTGATTACAATTATTATGCTGTTCCTTTTCTTTTACTGCCTCTGTTTCATTGGGGGTTTTGGTGCTATAAGAGCTAATGACACAGTGCAATGCTTACTATGATCTCTATTGGGGTTTTGTATTTAAATTTTAAGGGAAGATTTGTAACTAATGCAGAAAAAAAAATCAGGCCATACATAGGAAAAAATTATTAGCTAATAGCAGTTAATCAAATAGTTGAACCACCAGAAATGCTTTTCTTCTCCAAAGTATGCATGTATCTAGAGCAAACTGTATAAATTACTCAAATTACTAGTAGCTGCGTTGAAAACAAGGTGTTGATAAAGTCAGCCTGACCACAGGACAAGGGCTGAACATTTCTCTAACTTCTCCCTGAATTCCACTTCTATTCCTTTAATTCCAGATTCCTAAAGCTTAGCTTTGGTTCCAAAAACAACCTTATTCTTAGACACACCCTTCAAAGTAGATTTTAACCTCTTTCAACCATGGCTTTTCTTTCAAAATGCCCAGAAAAAATGGCCCTAAATGACCCTCCAGCTGGGCAAGACAGGCCTTTTGCCATTCCTTCCAGCTGAACACATCCACTTTCCTCCTTCACACTGCCTCACCTCATGGTCCTCCCTCGGGTTTTTCTTCCACTTCTGCCCAGGAGAACATTCTGAGTGTCTGAGCTGCACCTTCTGAGCAGGCAGAGACAAAGCCTTTGTGTTGAATCTGGTAGAATGTGCGTGCAAAATCAACACAAATTTTTTTCCTGGTGAGTGTTTTTCCTGAAATTGTTTTCAAGGCGACCTGCTGAATTTAAAGGATTTAAATGAACTTAAGAGCCAATCTTCTCTTTCTTGATTGTGGTGTGAAAGAAAATTCCTGGTCTCTTCTCATCTCTATCTGGACCATCAATGTTCATGGTTCTTCTTTCAGTCTGAATTATTAGAGTGGTCTCTTGGCTGACTGTTATGGAGAAAGGGAGAAATATCTGTCAAGACACACACTGATGTAGGAAACTCTAAAGGCACATATTTCAGTGTGAAAAACTAAGATCTTAATCACCCCTTAATGAAGCAATGACCTCTCTCCCCACAAAATTTAAACTAGTGCCTCTTCACATGACTAACATTGCTACAAAAGGGGAAGAAGGTACTCTGGTATATTATAGCATGATGCAGACAAACAAAATAAACAATATTTGCCAAATTCTGAACCTAACCTCTCCCAAAACCACACCTCTGTGCTCATAATTGTCTCCAATACATGTAGTGGGTTTATGATGACAAAGGAAGGTTTTTAAATGTCCAATAAACAAAGCAACAAAAACTCATGAGAGTTTGGAAAAATCCAGCTGGGATAAATCCCCTTTATAGCTTCTTTGCATATAAATTTACCAAGTGCCAAACTTAAATTTTTCCCCCAGATTTACTAAGTTGATTCCAAGGCCTGAGAAAGGTGCCAGCTTAATATGTATTGCTGTTAAAGACAGTTCATTTGTAAGAAATGAACACTACCCAGGGACAGAGATTTCCTGTCCTAGGTCAGCACTGTATTACAACTGTGGCTAAGAACGATCTCTTAAAGAGACAAATGTCTGAATACTTTTCAATGCTGTTCTTGCAGAGAGTTTAATTAAGAACTTTAATTAGTCTATTTTCTCACTGCCTTCTTTGTGGGAAATTCTGCTTATTACAGAATTGTTGATACCTGGACATATTTACAACAAAAGAAGTTTGGCAAACCTCTTTCACAAAGATCCAGAGACCTCATGGGAAAACTAAAGTCCAGCCCCAAAAGAACTGGGCTGGATATGAACCACTGATCTGTATCATTCAGAGAATCATAAGAATCATTTGGGTTGGAAAAGACCTCCAGGATCATCGAGTTCACCATAAAACCTTGTTCCCAGGTGCCACACCTGTATATCTCTTGCACAATTTTAGGGTCCACCACTTCCACACTCTTGACTACTTTGTAGCATGTCCCCAGTTCCCTTAGCCAACTTTCTGACAGGATTTCTAAGCACTGTGACTGAAGAATTTACTGCTTTGGGGCCTCTGTCCCAAGTATATATATAGATACAATTCCATATTTTTTAGATATAAATGCAATATATATACATATAATATATACATATAATATATACTATATATATTTTTATATATATAATATATACTATATATATACTATATATACACACATAAAATTCATAATGTCAAGAACCTACAAACTCTGATCGATGAGCTCCATTTATTTATCCTTGATAACAACTAAATTTTGCACACTCATTGGAAGACTAGAGTAGCCTTTTACCCTTTGTTTTGCTTTCCAGCAAACTGACATAGAAGTGCCCTCCCTTCACAGGCAAGAACTCCTGCAGTCAGGAATGGGGGAGCCTGAGGCCAGGTTTTTCATTCATGTCTACAGGCAGGACTTTGTTCATCAACCTGAATCCCTCTAATCCAACCCAAGACACTTCATGATTTCAGCCTCGTGTTTTACAGACCCAGCTCAGCCAGAAGTAATTGTGCCTACAAAATGACAGTTCAAGCTTGCCAAGAGCTTTCAATCCTACTAGATTTATTTTTTTTTTAAATTTCCCCCTTGTTTTATCAGTAATCTGAGAAATGAGGTGAGAGTCATTCAGGCAGCCTTACAAAAATCGACCAGCACCTTACAGTTTTGGCATCAGGTTAGGGAGAATTTATCTAGGAATGGATAAGTGAAAGGAGCCAGAATAAATGTAGGTGGAAGTAGCTTTTTCTGCAGATTCCCCTCCCCAGTGTCACAGAGGATGTGACATTCAGGCTGCCAAGCAAAAGTCCAGCTGCAGGGTCTGCTCACTTCCCCCAGATGCAGGGGGGGACCCAAAAGGTTCCTCATCTAAAGCTCAAAAGTGAGCAGTATGGATGAAAACAACAAAAGCAGCAATTCTGTGGCAGATGCTGTTTTCCCTTGCATCCTTAGCTCCTTGCTCAGCTGCTAAGATCCCATTCCTCCACCAGGAGCATTTGTCAGCTGAACAGGAATGCTGGAGGTGATCACTGACATCCCTCTCATCTGATTAATTTTGGGTTTTTCCTAGCCCCAGTTCAAGCTCTAGCACAGTGCTTAACAGATCTATGGCATATATGGCAACTTTAGGATTGTTCCTAATTTTTTTTCCCTGTAGTTTCATCTTTGCTGCTGGCTTCCTGACAGTTTCAGTTGTTCTTTATTTCCTAGCAGTGGCTCCTGCACAGGATATGTGCAAATAACCTGCAGAGTTTACTCTATAATATATCACTAAATCAAAGCACCTCCTGAAGGTGTCAAAAATTAATTTCTACTTCAGAATTTACCAGAAAATACTCCTATAGATGTACACATCTCTTGCTATTCAATAATTTTAAAAATATTTTAACCCTTTCTAAGCATTTTCTAAAAATAAATACTCCAGGAGTCCATTATCAAAGAGCAAAGGAGTGCACTGTGCTGAGCTCTCCAGACACACAAAGCTCTTGGAGAAGTTGTGCTTCCAGAGAGTGGGCTACTATTTTAACTGAAATTTGGGAAAACGTGGGGAAAGGGAGGAACTCTTTCTGCATATTGTCTTTGTCCAACCACATAATAGTAGCCATATGTTGACTAGTAGCCTAGTCAACACAGTATGTACTCAGACATTGTAATTTTTTTATCTCTTTATAAGGAAACCAGCTCTTAAACCCTATCAGTATTTTCCAGAGGAGATGTCAGATTTCTAAAGGGCCCTGAAAACACCTGATGAAAAAACAAAACAAAGCACCTTATAAAGGCCCCAGTGTAATCTTGCAGCCTGCTGCCATCCCCCCCAGCAGGGTTATGCCTTTTGTGGCCATGAAGTGATGAAATCTCATGGCAAGCTTCATTTTCCCAGAGAGCCCAGAGCCAGCTGCCACAGCCCACAAAGTGGTCAGGTTTGGCAGGGGAGATGCTCTGCACATCTCTGGGACAGCCCCCATCTCTTAGTGCTTCCAGGGAGGCCTGGCAGCTGTTCCAAAATACTCCCCTGGTGGGACCTTGGGAAAAGCTACAAAGGTAGCTCAGCCTGGGATTTCTTTGTTAGTGCAACAGGGATGGATTTTCATCCTTTCTTCAAACTCTCTCTGAACCCAAACTGGTGCAGGTGGAAAAGTTCTCTATTTAAATTTTCTTTCCCTTATCAAACAGCAAAATTAAGCATTGACCTGCACATCTAAAATTTCTCAGGTAGATTTTCAGGGAGAAAACCTGCTATTTTTAGTACATGTCTGTGCAACACTTACTTCAGTGGGGATAACAGGTCAGGAACTGCATCTAAAGCCTGCCCTGGGAATACTACCATAAAAAAAAACAGGGTACTAGGCAAGGATTCCCTTCTGCCACAGTTACTCCTGTTTTACTCCTAGTCTCTGCTTTTTCAGCCCCTAAGTTGCTATTTGATGTGGAGCAGGCCTGCAGATCATGTCTAATCACAACAAGTGACATGGGCTGGATTTACTGGCACTCATCTCCACAGATCCAGCTAACCAGGGATGCAGACAATCAATGCTGCAATTTAAGCATTGGGATCCACAAATGTTATCAATCATGCAGTGTTTGATATTGGCAGTGATTGTTAACACAACCTTTCCTCTACACTGAAATGATTGTAGTGTCTCCACAGATATCACATTTCCAGAAATAATCATTTTATGGGAGCTCTTAGTTATTTTTACCTGGTCTTTCTGCATAAAAGTCATTAAAAGCTATCCTCTTTTCTTGAAAGTATTTTCTCTTGCTGACAAAAATAAAGTAAAATATAATAAAACCAAATCAAGAAAACATCAATACAACACTCTGGGACTGTGTAAACCATTTGAAAATGTGACTAAAGCTTAGAGGAAAAAAAGAGGTCATGATTGAATTTGGCATATAAAGAGTACAGGTTTATAGCTTTGAAAACAGTTGCATGAGACTCAAGATAATAACACAGTAAAAATGCACCCAAAATAGCCACTAATCCATCATTTAAAACATGCATTTAAGTAGACAAGGTAGATAATGTGATACTTCTTATTGGAACAAGAATATTTTATAAAGTTCAAGCTTAAAGGCCCAGAAGTTCTGCTTCTAGATGTATTACTATATAAAGATTAGATTAATATTCTAGTTTCAATAAAAGATAACATGTTATCTATGCTGTCTTAGATTGAAACTTCTTGTTCTTGGACCAATAAGGATACATATATTCAAGTTTTCCGTTATTTTGACTAAAGCTCAGAGTATTTAAAACACATCTTTTAAAAACCAGTGATGAATTATGCCTAATAGGCAATTTTATACAGAGACTCATGGCTGTTTGTGTGTCAGTGTATTCCCTAACTAGCAAAGCCCCCTGTTAAAATCCAAGAGAAATTAAGGTCTGATTTTTCTTTGTCAGAACTGTAGAGTAGAACCCAACCCACTTTCCAAAACTTTAACCCTTTTTTGCATTTAGAATCACACTCCATCTTCTAAAAAAGATGATGAGTGGATGAAAAGATGATGGCAGGATGGGCATGTGGAAGAAGTGCTACAAAAGTTTTGGCTTGTTAGGAGCGAGTCTTTTGCCAAAGTGTGATTTTGGGTTTGATACACAAAGCTGTGGAATTTGGGGACTGCTGAGCTACTAATTAATTAAACTGCCTGGTGGATTTCTATCTCCTGCTACTGCCTTCTCAATGAGCAGGTCAGGAGCTCTGATACTCCTTTGCAGCCTTACTGTGGATTTCACTTTCCTTCCCAGGCACAGGAGTTTGGGCACAAAGATGGATTTGAAATCCCATACACACACCAATGACTTAACTGCCTGACTAATAGGGTTGGTTAGCTCACAAGCTTTATTCTAAGGATAGAAAATGTCCTTAGTGGTTCAGTCCAGCTAATAAAAAATTTGCTAATGTTACCTGTGTAAGAAATAGGCCATAGGAACTTGGTAGGCACATTGAATTCAGCAATTATCAGGCTGGAAAATCCATGAGCTATATAATCAGTAAAAATTACAGGATTGAATTTTATGGCTTCTGCTTGAAGATAGCCTTGAGACAAGAAGGTTTAGAGCTGCAAGTTATGGACACATTTTGGCCCAGCTTTGCACATTTTGACTTAAATTACATAGTTCTGTCTTCTTGTATAAACAACTAACAGCTGTATAGGGTTACATTACATATTTGATAAAACCATACTTTGTAGCACCAAACAGTTCTTCAAGAAGACAAAAAAACTTCAGCTACTGCTCTGTTAAGGTGCCTGCTCTTGGAAAAAATATGCCTAAAATCTATGCACAACAAGGGATTTTTCTTTCCTTGTGTGCTCTTATGAGAAATGTAAAGGATGGTGTTGAAAAGTTGGACGGTTCAAACACATCAGGACTCTTTCCTCACAGCTCAAACCACAGAGCAATTTAGCTAAGTAAAAAGGCCAGGCACATCATGATAATGGAGACCTAAAATGAATGTGGCCAAACCACACTTGATTTTGATTCAGTCAAGCGAATCAGGAACTTTCTTTGTATCCTTTATGCTGTGGCATAACAGAGAGAAAACCTGAACATATGAGCAAGGAAGAAAAGCTTAAAGACCTAGTCCAGAGGTGCTCAAAAAACCAGAGTGATGATGTGAGAAGAAAGCAATTTCTTCTGTAAATTCTTTCAATTGACCACATAAATGTGGTTTTCAGTCAGAGTAACAGACATAGAGAACCCAAGGGGAACATTTGTGTGTACACATATTCATGCAGAGTTTGCCCTTTGTTGGTATCTGAGACACTTTTAGCACCCTGGATGGATCTAGATGAAGGATTGACAGTGAATTCAAGCGCAGAAATTGCTATAACCATGCCAAAGAAGAGGAGGAGGAGGATGTTGTTTCCCCAAGCTGTGAATAGCAGTAGTGTCACGACAAATAAGATGATTTTACAGATCTTTGTGATCTCAAAATCAGAACAATGGCAGCAACTAAGCCAATAGGGAAGATGTGTGAATGGAAGCCTTTAATTTATTTAACCTTTACTCATTTCAAAATATCCTAACATTATGCTCTGTAAGGAATGGGAAAGGTTTAACACCACCTTGTTCTTAGCTCCAGGGGATGGATTAGAGCCTTAACCTTTGGGCTGGGAGAACATCAAGCCTCCTACCTGGAGCTGGGAGCCCATCTCTCGGCAAAGTCAACTCAAATTCTCATTCTCAAAGAGCAAATGGGAGAGGTAAAGTGCCTTCAGGCACATGCAAACCGGTTAACATTAGTGCACAAGGACTGCTGCAGCTGTGACTAAAGGGGGTTGGGAATTAAGTTTATTTGTTTTTCCTCTGCTTTATTTCCTTTTTTAATGTCTTTTTGACATGTAGCATTGTGGGGAAAGAAAGAACAAATTCCACCCTGGGCGATTTGAGTCCTAAATCGAGGGAGCTCTGCTGTTCTGTGTCCCAAGCCTGGCTAGACCTGTCACTCCCTTTTTTTAAATTGTAATTTCTTCAGCTATCTGAGCAGTCACTATTAATCAAGTTTTCCATTTTTGGCAGCCAGTAGGAAAGCAGCAAGCATTCAGGAACTAGAGGAACAGCAGCAAGGCCAGTGCCTTTCATTCAGATAACTGAGAGCATAAATCAGTTTTAGGCTGTCCACTGAAACACGATAAGGCCACCATCTTTTGCAGATGAGAGAACAAACAGACTCACCATTTTTGCTTCCTCTTGGAGTCTAATGAAATGATCAAATAGGATTAGTCATTCAGGAAGAATTCATACCAAAGCTCTTTTAATTTCAGTGAAGTTTCCACTTACGTGGAAAAGTCTTCAGTCCCTTGGACCATTGTTTTACTGGAGTTAAAAGCATTTAAAAATGGCTATAAGAACACATGAAATTTATGGACAGGATATAACCTAACCCCTGGCTTGCTTTTATGTGCTTTTTCCAATTTTAAGTCCACTGTCATGCTTTTATCATCCTGCAGCTTCACAAAAAAAAAAAAAAAAACTAACCACAAAAAAAAAAAAAAAAAAAAAAAAAAAAAAAAAAAAAAACTTCTACTCCATTCTTTTCTTCCAGCAGTTTCACTGACAGCACATTCATGGGTTTAATGTCCTTAGGGGAAGTAGCTCTTTCTCTCAAATCCCAGCTTTTTATCTTCTCAGTCTTTATTGCTTTCACATTCATCACTTGTATTGAAAAAAGACACCAACACACACACAAAAAAGAAAAGGGAATTGCCTCTCCATCCCTTTCATTGATCTTTTGGGCTTCAGCTGGACTCCCTTCCTCGGCAGCGACCGTTCCTGAGGTGAAGTGCACAATTTAAAAGGCACAGGAATGAGAACTAGAGAACACTAAGAAAAAATATTAGGGAAAAAAATCACTTTTAAACTTCTTTCAAATTTATAACCCTTTCTTAGGAGCTAATTTCAAACACAGTGTTGGTTTTATTGCACAGCTCTGTGCTTCCCTATAATGATCAAGCTGTACTGAGTCGGGACTTTTACTGCCAAGAGTGTATTTGCAATCCAATATTTCAGTAGTTTGTCCTGACCTTGCACGTCATGATCAGTAGGAGCAGGAGTTCATTTCACTTTTTCATATAGCTCAAGTCACAGGCTCTTATCAGGTCCATAATGCTCATTGACACACAGCCTTTTATTGCCAGCTGTCCAAGTGAGCCAGCTTTCAAAGGTTGCTTCCCTGCTCCTCCAAGTCCTGATCACAGCAAAGCACAGTAATGCCAACTGGAACTCTGAAGTGCCCTGTCATTCAAAAATAAGCCTCTGCAAACTTCCAAAAATCAGAATCTACTCATTCCGAGTCACAGCTTCCTTGAGAACACCCTAACCCTAATAAGGGAATATGTGATGCGTACTATTATTGTGTTAGGTAGGTAAAATCTAATTAATTAATTAATTGCATCTCTGATATTGCAGAGTTAATACTCTCCAGCTAAGCAATGCCATGAAATGGGGCATTGGATGCTCATTGGATGCTAAAATGTAAATTAGTGGATTGCAGTCAAAGGAATTACTTCAGGGGGAAAAGAGTGCACTATTTGCACAGGAAATTTGGATACAAAGAATGTCTCATCTGCCCTCTCCAGCCTGGAGGACAAGAAATATCTCAATAAAACTTCATGCTGCTATGGTCCCATTCACTGCAGAGAGGAAGTGCATAAAATTAAGGCATTTATGATAGCCCTAGATCCAATGCCTGAAAGTTCCCTTGGGGATTTCCACATGCCATCACCTGGGAGTGCCCAAGATGCTGACCCATCATCCTTCATCCAGCCTCGTGACTCCCATCTCCTTTATTTGCATTTCTGACGATAACATGAATCTTTAGGTGGACTTCAACCTTTTAACTTCTCTTGAGCAAGAGTACAGGAGCCAATTCTCCCACTAGTTACATCCACACCATCCCTTAGATATCAGAAAAGCTTACTCTAGAGTTTATGAAGAGAGAGTGCCAAACTTTACATTTAATCTAATCGGCATTGTAGAGTAGTTCAAACAAAACAAACAAACAAACAAAAAAGTACAACATAAACTGGATTCAATAGTAAGTTGCTAACAATTATCACCAGAGCAGGAAAAGATGGCTTTATCTCAAAAGGCAAATGGAGCCACCTGACATCAGACAAAGAACAGTTGACAAGTCCTCATCACCATGACACAGAAGTATCAGGGCACCGGCCTGGCATCACCCTCAGGCAGAACTGGCAGTGGTAACTGCAGCAGATCTACCTCGAAATCAATAGCTGGGGCTGGCATGATCACCTCTTGCTAAGCGTGTTTGCCAAGTGCAGGAGAAGTTAATATTCAGTGAAAGTCCAATAGCCTCCATTGATTCAGCTGTATTAGCCCAGAGCAGGAGATTTCCCTGTTATTTTGCGAATGTGCCCCCTCACAAAACACCAGAGAGCACAAATGCCACCCCTGAGATCCTGCACATCCTAATCTGAACTCCCACTGTCCAGCAGATGCCGTGGAGACTGAACCTGTGCTTCTCCCAGCATGTAATTCACATTAACCACAGCTGGACCCCATGAAAGCACCACAGTGAGAGGACCAAAGGCTCTGTGCACAGGCTGGTGCCTAAGGTGGTTTGCAGCATCACGGTGCCAGTGCTGTGATCCCACGAGTGGAGATGCCTGGAAGAGTGGAAGAGCAGCACACAAGCTGGCACAGTGCAACCAACACTCCAAACAAGCATCATTCCAAGAGCTATCACCTGGTTTTGACTGCAAAATGGATGGCCTGAATTTCTGGAAACAACGAGAGCTGTAGGTTATGCTCCTTCAGATGAATGAGATCAACCCCAGCCAGAATTACAACTAGGTTCATTCATTCTCTGTGACCTTCTGAGAACATTAAAAAACTCCTAAAATTGTAAAATGTGTTGATTGGCGTTTTAAAGGCATGTCAGATGTGCAAATAGCCGTCTTCAGCAGACAAAGGTTAGTGCAGCTCCCACGGACTCAGCTAGAGGGAGGCTCCTTCCTGGATATGAACCATCAGGAGTCTCCACTGCAGCTCTGCTAAACTTACTCCATAAAGGAACCAAAGGTATTAATCTAGGCAATACTACCTCTCCTTGCTACAATAAAATATACTCTGTTCTCCACCCTGGAAAATAATTTGGCCAGACTTGGAAAAAAAGTGAGAATTCCTGGCCTTTCTAACTCAACTCGTATTTTCAGAGCACCTCCACAAAAGAACACAGCCAAGGTGCAGTGCCAGGATCTCCTTCTGTTAACACAGAAAAGCCACAGGGAGATCTGCTAAAAGTTACAGGTGAGTCACAGGTTCAGTCTTTGGGTATAGACTTAAACAAACCTGTAAGGTAGGACACAGATTTGAAATTTGGCCAGGGCTCTAGTGCAACTGAAAGGGCACCAGGTTGTTCAATAAGATTAATTCTAAATGTCACAAGGCACCAGAGGTTATGATTTTCATAACCTTTTTGCTGTTTCTCTACAGTTTGTGGCTGGCTGTATGTCTTTTTCTCCTCAAAGACTCAGCAGGTTTAGAGTTCTTCACCTGTGCCTTGCTTACCCAAATTCCCAGCAGTCCTGCCTTTCAGACTCTGACAAATACTCTCTGTGCAGAAATTGATTTAATTACAGGAAAAATATCGAGGTTCTTTGAGGATTACTAAAAAAACTCCAAAACCAAAACCTTAAAAATGCTCTGTCATCAAATAACATATGACACTTTAGTGTAGAACCTTTTCTCCAGCTGTTATTTCCCTTCAAAGAAATTATTTTTCATTATTTTAACTAAACTCTCAAACTACACATGCAAGGAAGATAATTTCTATGTGGAAAAGGAAAAATATTTTACCTTCTCATGTGGATAATAAACTTTGAATTATCACATACATCAGTACTACCTACAAAGAAATATAGTGATGAGTTCAGTTGATTCTTCTTGTGGTTTTCTAGAACTCCCACAGCAGCATATCGCAGCAGAGAATTTGCCTGAGCACTGAAAACTAAATCTATGCAGAACTTGATTGATTTTTATATGCTTCTAAAAAGTTCCCCAAACTTAGACCAGATTTAAACAAAATAAAATGGGTATGCATGACACATATGGAACCCAGGCCTGCTGTATTCTAAGGGAAGGTTCAACTCCAAAGTTAAAAACTTTGCTATTCAAGCAGCAGTTCTGGAAGAGATGAAGTCAAGCCTTTGGAAGTGAAATTCTAGCCACTCTTAGTAAACCAAAGTCTCTTGCATGATAGTAGTTTGGTATCCATTATTATAAAATCTCATTTTTGCTGGTAATTTACAATAATTTTGCAATACCACACAGGCAGTGCAATTTAAGGAAAGAACATAAGAAATTTGTTCTCCACTACAAAGATTCACCCAGAAGTACCACAAATAAGAAAGGCCTTGATAGTGGCCTTCCAGTACCTGAAAGGAGCCTACAAAAAAGACAAAAGAGTGGAAATTTCTACAAAATAGAGTGACAAGACAAGGGGGAATTGCTTCAAACCGACAGAGAGTAGGTTTAGATTGGAAATTAGGAAGAAGTTCTTTACTGTGAGAATAATGAGGCACAGGAACTGGTTATTCAGAGAAGATGTGGCTGTCTCACCCCTGGAGTGTCCAAGGCTAGGCTGGATGGGGCTCTGGAGCAAGCTGGGATAGGGGAAGGTGTCCCTGCCCACTGCAGAGGTTTGCAGTAAGATGATCTTTAGGGTCCCTTCTAACCCTGGCTGTTTTATGATTCTGTGAATTCAGGTCTAATACTATAGACTGCATCTGCTTTTAATTCTGACAATACCCAGGAACAGAACAAAATGCAGTCGTAGTTATTCTGCCAAATTTTATAGACAGTGATAGGCAGTTCAGCCACTTAACAGAGAAGTCTGCATTCAATAAAAAGTCACAAAAATTATTCAAATTATCCTAATTGGAATAAAAAAAAGTGTGTCAACCAGCTCATTATACTCGCTGTTGCAATTTTTAGTTAATACACAGCTACCATACAAAGCTTGGTGCTCCAGACATTTAGTGCAGAGGGGGAATAGGCATGCACAACTCTGATTTCCTTGGAAGCAGTGGATATCCAGCACCACTCAGAAATAAGCCAAGAAGCTTAAAATTAAAAGAATAAGCAGTTTATTATTATTACTATTATAGGAGGAATTGCAAGACTGAAAATGGAATTATACAACTTGTGTTACTGTATATTGGTTGAGAATGTCATCAGCCTCTGATATAAATGCTGGGGGCTTTGTGACAGTAGCTTCATTTTTTAAAATTTTAATTCATTAACAGGCTGTGAATATAAAAATTGAGACATGTCCCATCTGTCCTGAAACACATGGGAGATGTCAGCAAAACTCAGAGCAAAATAGGGTCTATTAAAAAAAAAAACAAACAACAAAAAAACACAACAAAAAAACCCCAAAATATGTAGAAAAACACATTCCCAGCACTACAAGCACTACCTTTCAAACATTTCAGAATTGTTTATAAAACATTACAACACATTCTTGCTATGCCACATTTTATCCTGAGTATGACAATTCTCATCTAGATTTTCCAGGTACTTGAACACAGCTGTTATCCATGTTTTACCAGTGAGAGAGCTGGGACAGCAGACACCTGCCTCAGTGGCTCACAGCAGAGCAGTAGCAGAACCTGGAAACTACTTTAGATCTCCTGATATTCAGAGATGTCTCACTGAATTTGATGCTTTGGGAAAATAAGATTCTTGAAAGCTAATTTAGAAAGTGTAGCATGTTAACATTATTAATTTATTGAAAAACAACCATATCAAAATTTCCTAAAGTTGCTTTGAACACTGTTCCTACAGCAGGTAAGTTAAAGAAAAGACCCAGAATATCCCTACTGAGTAGAAGATGAAGGAAAAAGGAAAAACTGTATAGCCCATGGGAATTGTAGAAAACAAGAAAGCCAAGTACAGCAGCTGAGCCTACAGTGCTCAGGGCTAAAATCATATTTTCCTGAGTCATGGCGACGTCATCCATTCTCCAAAAGAAAAGCTTTCCAGGATTTCAGTCATACTGTACAGGAATGTGCTTCATACCTGTCTTTGCTGAAAGAACACCTTTTTTGGGGGTTGCTTAGCCTAGGTTGCTTATCTCAATTTACAGAAGTGAAATCTGTCATTGAAACTGAGCTCCCAGTAGAATTCCAAGCCTGTGGGAGAATCTGAGCTTGAATGCATCTGCTTAAATAGCTAAAAATCCAAAAAATTTCTTTCACTGCTCATTTAACCCAGGTTAACTATACTTAATTTAGCTGTAGGACAAATGAACACCTGATATCAAGAATAGTAAGCACTCATTTGGCACCTCAGTGTAAACCCATGAGACCAACTCAGGACCATTTTGAGTTACATGCAAGAGCATCAAGCTAAACCCAGGCCCTGCATGGCTCCTGGAGCAGCATTTATTTCAGTTTTCCAGTTGTCTGTTCCAGGCATGTCTGTGCCCAAGGCCTGCTTTGGCTAATTCAGAAGTTGGTTTCAGAAGAAAAACTTCATCTCAGTGGCTGATTTATTGGGGAATTCCATCTGCATCCTCAGAAAAAAAAACAAAGGTACTAGAGACTGGTGCCTGTAGATAGTAAATTCTATAGATTCTATCCCTGAATTATTCACAGCAGCTAGCAGGGCCATTTTTCCACACATTTTATACAACCAGAGCAATGTCATCTCACCTGGGTGAAAAAACAGTCTCTGTTCATTGGTTTCATCTTGGCTAATCCCTGCAAGTGTTCAAAGCCATGTTGGATGGGGCTCTGAGCAGCCTGGCACAGTGAAAATGTCCCTGTCCATGCCAGGAGAGCTGAAATGAGGTGATATTTAAGGTCCCTCCCCATCCCCAGCAATTCCATGAATCTGTAATTTTGTGTCAAGTTTACAGAAACCATCACTTAAAAGAAAGCAATCACATATATGGATGGAATAAGAAGCCAAGTAAAACTAATTTTTTTTTCACTATATATGATCCATTCAGGTTTGGAGAAAATTGAAGAAAATCAAGTTTAAAGAGCAAAAGTGTTACTTTTTTTTTTTTTTCTATATATTTACACTGGAAGGCCAGCAACAAGTCACAGAACACTAATTTTTAATAACCACGGTACACCTAGGAATTTCAGTTATGCTGACTAGCCTATTATTAAGATTGCATAATACTTCCCATTTATATGGTCTTGTTTGAAGTCCAGGAAACTCATAAAAAGCTGAAGCCACTAAGACTGAAGTTCCCCAGGCTCAGGCTATGCCTCAGGCTGATTGTGTTTGGACATTTTCAGCCAAAATTATTTGGTCATCCTTAAGCACAAAGTCAGTGAAATTCTTGCTGTTACTTGCCTCCCTCCACTCCCCATCTGTTTAAGTAAAAAAAAAAAAAAAGGTGACACTCAGGTCATTTCAGTGTTTTGAAGCATTTATAACCTTTTGAATGGGACAGAAGAGGTCTGCCCACATTAGGTGGGCACGGTGTGCCACGTCCTTGAGCTGCAGACTGATTCTCACCACCTTCAAACCACGTGCAAAACCAGTTTGTACACTCAGCAAAATTCCCTCCAGTTTGGCAGGGAGAAGTCCCTCAAAGATGTTGACACTGAGCCCATGGGCAGCATTTCCAGCTGCTGGAGGATGGGGATCTGGGGTGGGTTGGTCCTGGCTGGAGGCAAGATACTTCACACCTGATGGAAACTCAGCCTGGGATTTTTTTTCTGTTTGCTCTTCTGTGCAAAACAAATCAAGCTAAAATAATAAACAACTTTTAAAGTTATACCTTGTGTATCATTAGGGCTAAATGCAAAAAGTTTGAATATTGCTACATCAAATAAAAGGACTACCTGCTTTGAATGGGATAGAGTTATTTTCTTCACAGTAGCTGGTATGGGACTGTGTTTTGGATTTGTCAAAACAATATTGACAAATAGAACTATTTTTGCTGCTGCTGAGCAGGTCTTACACAAAGCCAAGGCCTTTTCTGCTACGTGAAATATGGTAATGAAAAACTTAGCCTCTAGAATGACTATTCTGTAAATTACAATATTTCTTCACCCTTGATTTAAGACAGTACAAACCCATGGGACAAGAAACTGCTCACTACTGATTTAGAACAGTTCTGCACCTACTATTTGCTTCCTTATTTACACTTCAGTATTGATACCTCAGCTGAGAAAAGAGTGGAAAAGATCAAGAAAAGGCTCTAGAATAAGAATTTAAGACAAATCTGGTCAGAAATATTGGCAGATATCTTGTTCTTTTTTTTTTTTTTTAGAGTTCAAGAAGTTACTCAGGAATATTTAAGTTTTACATAAGTATCTTATAGTATGATAACCTTCTCTATAAGCAATGAATGAAAATTCTTATCAGGTCTGCTGCAAGTAAATTCACCAACTTTTTTGCATATAAACTTGTCAAATTATTTCTTTGAACGTGCACTCCACACCTGGGATTTCATTAGACAATGTCAAAGATGAGATTTTTGATATTTTCACCTTAAAAATTTCATTCTAATGGTATCTTAACACATAAATGTAACTGTGCAAATTCCATACAGAATAAGAGAGAAAATGGTATATATTCATTATGCTTCTCTGATTTATTTTAATTTTTAAAGTAGCAACTTAAAATTGTTGTGGGGGAAAAAAATCAGTGAGAAGTAGCTGTAATATAGTGGGTGGTAGAGATGGCCCTTCCTAAAATATCTGAAATTATCTAGTCACCTAAACAGAATTTTCAACTTTTCTATCTTCTAATCTTTTTTGCTTTTGTCCTAGTCTATAATGTTTTCCAGATGGAGCAAATCTGGGGGAAAAAAGAAGTGTTTTGGTGTTTGGTTTCAAGAGGAGAGAATAAGATTTATAAACATGGGAAGATTGTGTGCTGTGCAGGAAGTCCAAGAACATAGATTCAGATACCTTCAGGGCATTTTATCTGGACAGTAAAACAATCACTTTATTATCAACCTCACCTCAAGGCCTTGTTCCTTTCTGAGCTGGAGTTCCTCAAATGTTAATGGATTTATCTGTGTGAATGAACTCTGCAGGACTGAACCTTCAGCCCCCCAAAGTTGATAGCACAACTCTGAGTGACTTTGCACATGGGAACAATCCTCTGGATCTCATTTCAGCACTATTAACAGACTGCAGAGGAAAAAGTCCAATGGAGCCACCCCAGGAGTTATTTAAATACAAAAGTCTATTCAGATCAATGCATGGATTTGCAATCTGGGAAATGCCATGGGTTGACCTTCTACATAATCTCCTGAGGAGCTTCAATATGCCTTTGTTTATTCAATTAATTTATGAAAGTACAGAATCTTTAGTTTTTATGCAAGAGTAATTCCCCCTCCCTAGACCCAGATGTTTTCCTGGATGCAATTTCAATGTTGTGTGTCCTATTTAATGCTTTTGATTAAATTTGTAATGCATTTAAAATATCAGTATGTCCAATCAAGTGCAAAGAGACATGTGCAAATGAAGTGATTCATGCAATGGGGATTAAATCTTACACTGCTTTGTCACCTATTCTTTTAGGAATGAATTTCATTTACAGCTTGAGCTTCCATCACATATCACCAACCTTGCAAACAGACTAGAAATCACATTGTATACTCATTGAACATGGATATGGATTGCAGAAAATTTATTACATGCTTTTTAAACAAATATCGTTGGTTTTGTGGTTGAGCCACAGCTACTCCTTCCTCTTGAAAAGTAAGAAAAGACATGAAATAATACTTCAAGGATTTTGTATAAATACTGTAATTAAAATTTGTAAAGCTCCCTTAAAAAGAAAGCTATTACGGCAATAGACTCCAGGTCTGTCACAAGCTTTTCTTTCCAAAGCATCTTCGCACCAACACTCAAGTAAATTTTAGAAGAGGAAAAGCCTCTGTTAAATTGAGGGCTGGGATATAACAGTGAGCCAGACCCTAAAGCTTTCCAAAGTCAGGGCAACAGGACAAGGCTGATGTCAGTGAAACGGAGTTCAAATATTCTGGCTGAAGATGTAATTCAGCATCTAGGGAAAACAAACTTCAGTGGCACGGATATGGATAGTAAGAATAGTTCCCTATAGCTCTCTGTGCTTTATTTCCTTTTGCCTTCTTCTCCATCAGTCTCTCTCACTGAATTAAAATAACTTCCAGCTTTCAATTTTGTTTCTCAATGCTGTGTGCTTGCCCTGTGTATAAAAAAGAATGGCAAGAGCAAAATAAAATCCCTGCATACCAAAACCTGTCTGTGGTATGATGACATGCCAAAAAAAACATTTCAGCCAAAAGTCAGCCTAAGGATGACGAGGGTGCACATGTGTGCGCGTGCTTTAGGTGGTAGCGCGTCACCTGTGTCCCTGCATCTTTGTTGTCTTAGACTGGGGTTCTGTATTCTATATTGCCATCTGTTAGAGGTAGGGCAGGTATCTTCTGTTCATTGGGCAGTTTTCTTTCTCTCTTCCACAACCCATCCTCCCTCCTGGAGATCACTTCTGCTCATGGGTCATTAATTATTAATTATCTTCTGTTCATGGGCCAGCGAGTGTCCCTGCATGGCTGAGAAAATCCATCATCCCACGGGGAGATGCTCTGCCCAGGGTGAGGAGCCAAACATTCCTACCTGGATGCAATCTGACTTTGGGAACAGCACAGCAGCCTTTGCCCACTGCATTCCCAGAGGAGCAGCTTTCTTGCCCACTGCATTCCCAGAGGAGCAGCTTTCTTCCCCACTGCATTCCCAGAGGAGCAGCTTTCTTCCCCACTGCATTCCCAGAGGAGCAGCTTTCTTCCCCACTGCATTCCCAGAGGAAGCCCAGGCCCATCTCCACCAGCCCTGGAGCTCCAGAGGAAAACTCCCCCCTTGTCCAGGATCCCTGCTCCAGCAGAATCACAGCTGGCACTGCAGGAGGGCTGAGCCACCATGGGATGGGACTGATGGGGCTGCTGCCACCACCCTGACCCACAGGCTGTCAAGGTCTATTCTGCCTCTGTCAGTGGTTTCTTTTTTTTTTGTACTATTGCATTTGTAATTTAATTTTCCTAATAAAGAACTGTTAATCCTAATCCCGTATCTTTGCCTGAGAGCCCCTTAATTTCAAAATTATAACAATTCAGAGAGAGAGAACTTACATTTTCCATTTCAAGGAAGGCTCCTACCTTCCTTAGCAGACACCTGTCTTTTCAAACCAAGACATTTGTGCTGGGATATCAGGGAGCAGCCATGCACTGGAGGTGTCAGAACAGCCCTCTCTGCAAAGCCAGTGCTGCCTGCAGAGATTCAGGTCAGCTTCTGCAAGTGTCTGCAGCTCTGTGCTGCCTGGCTGGCTGGGCAGGGCCAGCCCTGCAGAGGGAACTTCCCTTTGGAGACTCTCGGGGCTCACAGAGCAGCTTTTGTGGTCAGCCCATCTGGCCACTGGAATGACATAATCCACCCTCTTCAGTCAGTCAGGAACCATGGATCTCTCCTGCTCTGGGGAGGAAAGAGGGCAGAAGCAGGAGCTGGGATGAAAGGCCAGCTGGTTGGCTAACTTAAATGAACACTGACACATGCAAGCTGTCCCCAGCTCCATCTCCTCTCAGATTTGCTTACCCATTCTATCTTCAGCACAAGGGAAAAAAACACAACACTGACGACAACACAAGGCCAGTGTCTTGGTTTGAAAAGACAGGTGCCTGCTAAGAGAGGCGGAAGCCTCTCCTGAAATGGAAAATGTAAACTCCCTCCCTCCAAATTGTTATAATTTTGAAATTAAAGGGGCTTTCAGTCAAAGATATGGGAGTATGAATAACAGTTCTTTATTAGGAAAGAAAATAAAAATAAAATAAACAATGCAGTAATACAAAACAACACTGCCAGAATCAGAGCAGGCTTGGCTCCTCCCCCTGGGTAGAGCCTCTCCCACGGGGTTGATGGAATTTTCTCGGCCATGCAGGGACACTCAGTGGCCCATGAACAGAAGTTATGCCCCTGGAGGGAGGATTGGTTGTGGAAGAGATAAAGAAAAGTGCCCAATGAACAGAAGATAACTGCCCCATCAGATAGGGACAGAACACACACACCCATTTCCAACCTAAGACAGCCAGGAAACAAACAAACAAACATTTACACATTACAAAGCTGGAGGCACTAAATGAATTTTACATTGGTGCTGCTTGCAGGTTTAATTAGTAACAGCAACAACCTCAAGTTAGTAAAACCTGATCACAATTTTAACGTATCTTTTAGATTGATAGGAACCAAATTACACAAATCCTTCTGGTATTTGTGATCCTTCATGAAACAGCCATTTTAATAACAGCTGGAAGTTTTTGCACTTAGTTCAATTGCTGCATTGCTAAATTAATTTTTGTAGTTGTGTTCCTTTGTATAATACAGTAAGCAGAAATTTAACACAAACTTTCCTTAGTTATCATGCTCCCATATTTTAGTTAGGTTGTTTCCTGTCCTAAAATAAAGGTTGTCATAAAGAGGCACCATGGGTGCCTCATTGGACAAAGACTCCCAAAATAATCAAGCTGAATGATTTTCTGTTTTCTTCTGTTATTATTGTAACAGCAGTTGCCTGATCACAAGCTTTTCCTCTTCCCAAACCAAAATTCTCTTCATCTTAATAAGGTCACAAGAATGTATTTACAACCTCATATTCTGTTGTCTCTGAATTGTTTCTGTGGATGTTTGTCCTTTTTAAAAATAGAAGTGTTTATGCAACAAACCTGTTGTGACAAATACAGGGGAAGCAGAGCCCCAGTGATAGAAGTCACTAAAAACCCATGTCAAGTGGAAAATCACTTGCTGTGGCAAACTTAAACCCAGAACAAAGACATGGCTACAAGATTCATGAAGGAGTTTAGGAACCTCTTATGCCCATTCTTGAAAAATTAATATAATTTCATAATTTTAATATCCATTAGTACCTAGTAGATATTCACATACACTAATTGGTGCTTTTCTCCCTAGTTTTAGATGTGGAGACCTAAAAGCAGGGTGAGGCAGGTAATATCCAGGCCCCTGAGGCTCGAGGGTGAATTTCCTGCTCCTTGCACCCAGTGCCAGTAGCTGTCACAGGACAGGCTCCAAAAGAAAAGTCACCAAAAGCTGTAGGAGCCCCCAGGGTATTTTTTCCATCTGTGCATTGCTGCACAGCTTCTGATCACTCTTCCCCTCCCATTGTTTTCGTAGCTTTCAGGATATATTGTGATATTAATGACATTTGTTTTCTGGAATAGAGAGAACCAGCATTTCACAGCTGCCATTTTTTAAGGAAAGCCCATTACACCACAAAGCATCAGAATGGCTTAGAAAAAGGAAAGAAAAAACCCTGTTTTTCAGGCCAATTTCATAATTTGAACAGGAAGGGAGCTGGGAAGCCGGTCTTTGTCGCAAGATTTTTTTTAATCCACGGGCAAGAAACACATTTTTGTTATTGTTTGGAAAAAATACAGTTGTTCTTGGTAAGAATAAGCCCCTGCAGAGAAACATGCTGCTTTCCAGTGGATGAAAATTCTTCCTCCAGAACTCCTGGAAACTGGAGATGTGAAGATTACAGACGTGATGCTTGTCTGCATCACAAAAGAAAGTTTAGATCTGATTGTCAGAGTGCTTTATGAGGCTTTAAGATAAATCCTGTTTACGAAAGTCAGATTTACTTGGGCCACATTGAATATTTCATTGGATTAATCACAACTTCAGATATGTGTAAGTGAAAATTAAGGAAGCATTAGAAACCACAGTTGCTGTCAAAAAGAATCTGCAGTTGTTCTCTAACTGCAATATATTTTCATCATTCATCCAGATTTAATTTCTTCAATGGCTTCTGGGTTAGAAAAGAAGCAGATTATTTCTGAGGTTTATGGCTCATGCCCTCAGAAAACACATGACATATATTTCTGCTATTTCACATGCCAAGAGAATGCATTCAGAGCTAAATGATGTCGAAGAAACATGTAGGAAAAAAATCTTTACCTGGACAATTTAGAGGCCAAAAGGGAGTAATCCATGAAATTATTTTGGGCAAATTTCTTTGTTGATGTAAGAAAGGGAAAGCATGTCCACCACTTGCAGCAGCACATACACCAGGGGAAAAAATAGTCTAACCAAAACAACCCATTAATAAATAAATACAGTTAGCACACTGGCCTCAGAACAGCTGCTGAAGCAGAGAGCACTGTGCCCTTTCTCATGTCCTAACAGACAAAAATATATAGCTCTGTTTTACACCACAGCTATCCCTATCTAAATATGAAAACAGAGGGGAAAAGGTGAATAAATAGATTTAAAAGTATGTGTCCAGAAAGGCCTGGGGCTTTTATGTGTAGAGATTTATATACAATCTTTTTTTTTTTTTCCACTAGATCTCGTAAAGCCCTCACAGTGCATCCTCAAAAGAGTCAAAGACTTGAACATTTGCACCAAGGCAGCAAAGGAGAACAATATCTATTATAAACTGTTTAGTGTAATTAAAGATTAATTTACTCCATTTCTTTTCAGAAGACTTGAATGAGAAATCCTTCATCAGAGAGAAGACTTTCTCTGCCTCCTCACTTCAGGCAATTCAAAAGAAACCATAGGAAACCTGTCCTCATCCACTTATTCCCAGGCTGAGTCCCATGTTTCCAGCTTGGCACAGGGACTTCACTGCCTGAGACTCTGATCTCTGGCAGCAGATTTCAAGTGGTCTCAGAAGATCTTCCAATTCCCCCCTTACCCTGCACATCCCACTGAGGGTGCACAGAGCCAACCTCATGCCACCTTCCCTCCTCCAGCCCCTTACGGTGCCCATATATTGGTCCTTTTGTCCCTTAGGAAAACCCAGAACTTTTGTGTTAGAAAGTTATTCATGTGCCCCATATTCATGTGTCCCTTCAGGCAAATCTTTTTCTGGCTTGTTCAGAAAAAGCACTCTGGAAAATGTGTGACACAACCAGCAGAGCCTGTGCCCTTTCCTAAATCCCACGTAAATTCCAAAGAAGTTCTGCTGATTTATGCAGCAGAGCCTCAGGGTCATGACCCCTTTCCTTGTCCTAAAATAAGTTTTCAGAAGCTGCCCTTGTGCCTGGCTTTTTTTTGACAGAGCAAAAAGAGGTTCAAAATCTCCTGCAAATGTCTATGTTCATTCAAAACAAAAAAATCTACCTCCAGGGAAGGGTTCTTCAGTGTCACCAATGACAGATTAATTGGAAAGCAAGGGAGCCACAGGAAGGAGCTGACTTCTGGCTGTGACTCTATGATGAAAGTTCAAACTCCTCAAAAAGAGAGAAGCCACTACACCTATTTCTTTGGTACTGAGACTGTTGTGAACCTCTGTCCCAGCTAAACAACGTCTGGAATAAACTTTGCAAACTAGCCCTGAGAAGAAGAGTGCTTCTTCTTTTGTTTTGTCTTGAGATACACTAATCTAATATTTAACAGACAGGAAATTTTGGATCACAAAAGTGGAAAGCTAAGCAACTATTTCTAATGATACTTTTTTTTTTTTTAATGAACAGCTAGCTTAACTGCTGATATTAATTATCTCTGGCCCACATCAGCTTTTTCCTTGTGCTGAGGGATGTATAAACATTGCTTCTTGTCTGACTTGAAAGACTCCAGGCAACCTGAAGCTTAAAGAGCTCTCCTGGGGCGCATTGAGCACAGCTCCCACTAGAACTGGGTCCATTTACACCCTACACTTCCCTAGTGCACAGCAGTCAGCTCTTCATTCCTGAAACACGGGCCATGAACATGGATAGAAGTAGACTAGGTTCAAGAGGAGGACCAGAAGTTAATTTTGACAGATGTTTTTATCAGCCTCCAAACTTAAACAGCTGAAAGGTGATTTTCCAAAATGGGGAGCTAAAGCATATAAATGCACATTTTTACTCCTTAAGGAAGATACTCATTTAAAAAAGCTCAGAAAATTTAGAGAAAAGTAACTATACTCCTGTTCCAGATAGCACTGGATATTTTGAACTAGGAAAATTTAACAGAGTTGAACATAAAATGTACTGAGCAGGTGGCTTTTATTAAGATTTCTGATGTCATGCATTGCTTGGAAGCCACACAAAGCATGCAGGGAACATTGTGAAATGAAGTTAACAAGAGGGTCACACACTCTGTAGCTTCTGTAGGCTGAGCTTGCAGCATGCCAGAGAGGTTTCTTGCCTTCCTCCCAAACCTCTCCTCCACACTCCCCATCTGTCCAAACCAACTTTTATTATAAAGCCTCCTTCCCCCTTCCCAGAGGTGCTGTGTCTTCCACATCTTTGTCTCTTTGACTCTCCCATTTAATGCAAAATTTCTCCCCGTTCACTTGCACTGTCCCACCCCACAGCAGAGTCCCCCAGGCAACACCTCCTGGTCTCTGGAACAGCAGCATCCTGCAGCTCTTTGCCCCAGTGTTCCTTCTGTCCTGGCAGCTCAAGCTCCACTTTTTTTTTGGTCCACAGGGGACAGAATTTTTCATTTTTTGGAGCCCACCTGTCCCCAGTAATAGTGGCCTCTTTCCTTGGCTGTGCACACTCCTGTTTGCTGTTCCTGTCCCTGCTGATGTTTGAGCTGTTGTCTTTCTTTCCCAGAATATTCTCACTACACAAACTTCTCCTCCACCCTTTCTCACATCTCCCATTTTCCCCTCCATTTCCTAACACCAATGGGAGGCAGTCCACCAGAATAACACCATCCTGAACAGCTGTAAGGAGGAGGTAGCATTTCTACCCTGTTGTACAGCAATCTTAACCAGGTCTCTGATCCAAAAGCTCTCCAGCTGTGGCTGTATTAGAGAGAAAGAAGCAGCTGCACTTGTCTCCCTTTTCTTCTATTACTTCTCTATGAAATCAAGGTCTTGGTTATCAAAACCTAAAACTTCCCCTCAAGTTTCAAAGCATTTGGGTGTGATGTTCAGAAGTTGCTGTGTTGCAGACATACAGAGAAATGCCCTTGGCTTGAGTCTGTGTCCTTTTGAGCTAAACCAAAAACCAGAACAGAGATCCTCCTGAAATAATTCTACTCCAGCTGCAGAGTAAAATAGACCCTGCTCACCTCCAGAACACAGGCAGTGAGGTTTCTCAAAGTGCACTTACGTAAGACATGAAGAAAAATAATGTAGCCTCTACCCCATGATCAAAGCTGACAATTAAGTCCCACTGAACTTTGCATGCAGCTTTTTTCCTGGATCCAGTTGCAGGCCTTTCTATTTACCAGGCTTTATATTTACAGTTCTGTGTAGGTCAGAGCCTGATCCAATCATCTGCACAGCCTGAGGGTGATGGTTGCTTTTAGGGTTCTTTGGCATCCTGTTTCATAGGTGGAGACCAACTAGAAGCTTGTAAACAGACATATAGGTCAGCTCAGAACTTCTGGGGATTCTGCCTCAGTCCATATCTTTCTGCTTCCTTTAATTAACAGCAAAAGAGTTCAGAACCATTAATTCTCTTTTTTCTATACAACAGAAAAGGAAATTATGGCATGATTTAGAATTTTGTTTTTGAGCTTGAAAACAAAAAGAAAAAAAAAAGTAAACTGGAGCTGTGCACTTCAAAGACACTTTCTTCCACACAGATTTTTCCAATTTGTTCTTTATAAAGCAAAGACTGTCAAAAGTGACATAGAGCTGTTCTTTGGAAAGAAAGGGCTACTCATGAGATCCCTCATCTTATATTACTAAATTCAGTGATTCTAGAATTTGTGTTGTATATATTGATTATTCTCCATAATGGGGAAAAGATTACTGCATAGCTGAATGTTAAGCATGGTTCCAGTTGCACTGAGAAGCATAATTTGTTTTGCACATTTTAATTTACAATTATTTCATTATCTTACTTATGTTTAATAGAATACTTTAAAGCATTTATGGTGTGCTCTGGATGCATTTGATAGTCCTGTAAACAGACAGCAGAAAATACCCCCCCTCAAATATGCTGATAGTATCTTAAGTGAAAACAGGTCCATGAGACCAGAAAAAATTTTCCAAAGTCCATAGATACTCAAAGGACCTCTCAAATTTAAGAAATTTCAACTTTGGTGTTTCTAAATAAAACTAGCATAAAAAAGATTAGTCAATTATCACATTATCTAAGAGCCTTAAGAGCAAGACCAATATCTCAGACTTTGCTGAAAACCTCAAAGTTAGCAAATCTAATGACAATAATGAGAAAAAAACTTCAGCTAATAACAATTTATCTGCTTCCAAATTTATTTAATATTCCCAAGCAGAAAGGGCTACATCAGTCAGATTCTCAAACAAAAGACACAGTATTCAACTGTGATAAAAAGTACCTCAATCGCTCTGGAATTAAAAACATTCTTAATGGCCTTGATGGATCAATATGTAAATGCAAAAGAAAATAAAATATATCCCCTATAAAGAACCTGAGTAGACTACACACAAGGAATAAGAGCTAAAAGTACCAAAGTCCTCTAGAGAACTGTTCTCTAGAATCTCTCTTACAAGGCACAAGAATGAAAGCACTTCACATTGACTTTACACTTTTGCCAATCCTAAAGAAGAGATAAAATAACATCCTCTTGAGACCAGAGGTAAGACAACAGCTCTAAAAACACCATCAGGGTTATAAAAGCTCACATTAAAAGATCAAACTCACCATCTGCATGGCACCTGGGCTGCTACACAGATTATCTGGTCCGGGAAGTGCAAGTAACTCCACTGGAGCTTGCCCAGGAGCTTGAACAACAGGGAAGTAAAATGGCCCCAGAGTTCACTGGGTGCATCCTGCAAACACTTCACGAGCAGCAGCTGGCCCCACTTTCCTTGAAGAAAAGCTGATTTTTCTAAAGGGAGAAAGTAATGGCAGCTGATCAAATTATCAGGTTTCCATGTTTCTGCTGTTAGCAGATGGTGCTCACCTGTGGAGCCAGACTAATAACAATTAATAATTAATTATTATTTTTTTGCAAATAATGTTGCAAGGCCTTCTATTATATTATTATATTATGTTTATTTTATTATAATTATTATATCATTTTAACATACTTTTTATAAATAAATATTATTTTCTATTAATGTATAATTTCAACTATTAATGATAAATTATAACAATAATAAATATAAACAATTAATAATCAAGGCCAAAGGTTCACTGTGCAGCTAAGGCCACCTTTCTCTGTCTTGTTCTAACCATGGCTTGGTGGTCAACATTTATTTTTAAAAATTCAGTATGTCCTCTGCCATCTTTCTAAAAAGAATGAGGCAGCAGAGAGTTGGGAGGGAAAGGGGGAAAGAGAAAGCAAAACCACTCTTCCTCAGAACACACATCAAATGATTATCCATCACCTATCTCACCTTCCTCCCTGGCAATTTCTGTAATTCCCTTACATGCCGCCTGTGTTTTTTCATCTTTACCAATTTACTGCTGGGGCTGCATCAGCTTCTGCTCCTTACACCCATAAAAACCAACACAGTGGGATGAGAGATGGCAATTTTAAACCTATAAATCCAATTTTCATTTACTGTGGTCTGAAATTACTGACCTTACCATATATCTCTTGGCAAATGTTTAACTTCAAGGCAGCCCAGCTGAACTAACTGTCTTTGAGTTTTATCTTTTGTATGCATGCTTTATCTTTTATATATTTGTGTTCTGGTAAACACTACATGCACATTGCAAATTACCCTGATGATGCATCTTAAAACTGGGCTTCAGCCACGTGTTCTGCTGAAACCTTTGGCAGCCACAGGAAAATGAGTTACAGCCTACAGCAGAGGTGTACTTGGGCTTCACAACTGAGCTGTTTTTCATGGCACAGCTGTCTTGATTTTTTGCTTGCCTCATGGTGGAAAGTTAAATTTTAAATAAATATTAAGCATTGATTGGGTCCTCCTAGCTAGATCTGGAGAGTGGTATGTGTTTGGGTTTGTTTTTTTTTTTTCCTGAAAGGCAGAGGTGGCTGATCTCACTGACATTAAGCTTTGCCAGGCAAAGCTTATATATATAAAAAAAAAAAATGCCAACAACATAAACCCACATTTATCATACAAAATCAAGAAAGATAGTAGAACATCTACTATCCTTCCCATTTTAATGAAATTTCCCAGCAGTTTTCCAGTCTGATCTTGGGCTTCTCACATGTGAAGTTCATGTCAGCTAAAATTCATAAAAGCATCTTTCTTCTGCTGCAGGGATGGTAGCAAATAACTGTGCTACCTATGTTACTGGATTTCTCATGTACCAGAGACAAAATTGCATTTTTTAGATAAATAGCATTTTTAGAGCCAGACAGAAATGCTTTGCTGAGTAGCCCCATAAAGAAAAAAATGTTGTATCCCCAAAACTGAACATTGCTCTGCAGTGAAAGTAATATTTAAAAAATAAATAAAAATTAAAATTTTAGGAAAACTAAAAGGAAAATTCTTTTTTTAAAATTGCTTTTTTTTTTTTTTTTTTTTTCCAGTTTATCTGAAATGTTTTCTTCACTTAATTTTCCTTTATGATGCAGCACAGCACCTTCAAAGTTGGCATTTGCATCTGGCTACCTCCTGCTGTGGTACTGAGAGCTGACATCCACCAGAATTCCACTTAGATGCTGGACACCAAGCTCCAAGGCACCTGACTTGTGGCACAGGGAATGTCTTGGGAGATGAAACCCAGATAACAACTATGACAAATCCATATTGTTATTTTATTTATCATCCCACTGCTCATATCTCGATGATGGAGTGAGTTTCTTTCACACCTTGCTGCTGTCCTATTATAGTAAATACAAAAAAAAAAATGTATCTTCATTAATAGTTTTGCTGTGATACCTTTGTTATTAGAAGGGATGGGGAGACTCACGCATCTGTAAGAAAAGTATGTCCCAGGAGTTCTGTAGTTATTTCAGGAAGTGTTTCTTTTCCCCAAATGGTATTTGAATATCATAAAAATGCTGGCTATGTAATTAATTTAGCTACACGGAATGTTGCATAAATGTATGAGGTTCTTGAAAGATAGATTCGCCTGAGAAAAACACATTTTAATGAGGAAAGTGGTAATTTGCTGTTCTGAATTTCCATAAACAAGCATTCAAAAACTCCATGGTTTTAAATGAAATCTGTATAAAAAGCATCTGTCCTTAAACAGAAACAATTCCATCTGTCAGTAATATAATTTGTATTTCTCAAAATTTCGCCATGACTCTGCAAATAGTAAAGTGTGGCAGCAGACAACAGCACAAGACTCCAGTTTATTGAGTGTTTAGCAGGGTCTCTGCTTCTCTTAGAAACTGAGCCCTGTATTTCCACTAATAACAGTCTTGGGGTGTGTCTTCAAAAAAAAAAAAACCAACCACAAACCAAAACTCCAAAAACCCCATAAAACAGCAAAAAGAGCACAGCGAGATCCTTTCTCAAACTGTGCCGAAGCATAAAAAAGTCAATTTTAATATTCCTCATTTCTTCTGGAAGCACTAGTTGCTATCCTTTGCCTTAAGAGCTCTGCTTTTATGTTTTCCAAGGCTGGGTGGAAAAACATGGTTGTTTCTAGGTCACATATTATGTGGTTTCTTATCCAGCAATGTCCTGCTCAGAGATTAGCCACTTTTGACATCAGGATGCTGGTGTCCTGAATCTGCACCAGGCAGCTCAGATGGGATCAGCAGCCATTCCTTATGCTGAATGCTTTTACTGTGTAATTATCTGTGTTTGGTTTGGACTGCTTAATATGCACAAGGCTCATAAAAGTGGTGGAGTGTATCAGAATTACTGCCTGGACTATTTCGTGGCATTGTTGCCACCTTGCTTTCGATTTATTTAAGCTGTTTAGTAACAATAATAATTTTCTATCCCATGGATGGTAACTGGAATTGGCAATGCACGCTCAGCTGACCTGGCTGGCTGCTGTACCAGACTCACTGTAGAATTTACTTCTGTCTTCCCCAGCAAGTACAGCTCTGCACTGGCATCTTGGGGTGCATCTTCTCACTGTCCCTTTTGTGTCTGAATTTTAGAGTGTGCCCTTTCACGTGTTGTGCCCTTGTGCCTCGCTTTTCACATCCCTGTTTATGTCTTGTAACTGCACAAGATGGACTCTAATTGAGCAATCAAGCTTTACTGCAGAAAACAAACCAAAGAAGAGAGGAACATGTCCCACTAAACAACATTCCTGTCCAGTTTCACGGGTGTTAGGCAACAGCACCTCTCAATTCTATTTACAAGAAACCTCCAGCTACAGAGAACCCGTTTGAGTACAGCCCTTACCCAAAAAATCTCCCTCTTGGAGTTAGACCATTAGTCTTTCTCTGCTCCTTTGGGGCCAGAGTGTGATTCAGAGTTCTGATAAGATGTTCTATATTTGTCCCCAGCAATGTGTGTTCCTTCATTCCCAAGGGGGCTTGAATATTTGGACACATCTTTAAAGGAAGCTGTTCACCCTACTGCAGGCACCACCAAATAACTCCCAGTGGTACCTCTTTGGGAACCAGGCTCTTGCTAAATTCAAAAACACTCAAATGCTATGATTTTGATAGGAGCATTATCTTGGAGTAGTTGGCAGAACAAAAATTATTAAGAGCAACCAGCCAAAAACAAAAAATAAAGCCACGAAATAACCCTGCTGCAAAAGCAGTCAGGCTGCTAGGGCATTCTTTCAGTCTCCTGTAGGTTTGGCACATATGTGTGTACATTTGCAGTTATTCTGGACCAAGTTTTGGAAATGCAACTAAAGCAAGCATTCCTAGACATGGTATCTGCTCCATGGTGGCATCAGTGCCATGCAGGAGCTCCATCATGTCATGCAGTCCCAAGACTTGATACTTTGGGAGAAAATATCTATATAGTCCCATTGAAATAAGTCTCTGTGTTATATCCTTCTAAATAGGAAAAAAATCCCTAAAATTTGCTTTCATTTGGAGCACTCTGCAAGGCAGAACTCCCATCCCAATATCTCCAGGCTTTAAAAAGAGAACATTAAATTATATTGTCAAGTCCCAAAATAAATAGCATTTTCAGCACGAGAAAAAGATGTACATTTTTAAGTGGTGCATGTTGCGTAGGATCTCTAAGAATTCAGTTCACCACACATCAGCTCACTGGAGTTAATACTGTCCAATACCTTGTACTCAATATCTTTGCTGCTGTTATGCTGGTGCCATCATAAATGACTTGATTTTTAAAAAATGAATAATTGTAAGATTCTGATTATCAGAATCAAATAATTACTACCATAATCTTCACAGGAATTCACTTTGAATACCTATCCAGGGCCCTTTGTCATGTATCCTGATCTAGCAGCTTTCTTCCGAACTGCAATTCCTCTCTTGTTGGACCCCACTGGTCTTTTGTATCACAAGCTGTTAACAGATTTGTTGAGTTTTGGTTTTTTTTAATAAGAAATGCCATAGAAAACAGCCTTATCTGAAGCTCTCAATTCCCAAGAGCATCCTGCAAACCAGCTAGGTCTAACCACAAGCTCTTCAGGCCTTCCACTGAGCTGAGCCCGAGGCAGTCATCAGTCACATTAACAGCTCCTACCTGGTATTTCAGATGTATTCTATTAGCTTGTTACAAATTAATTTTAAGAGATGCTATGTGGCTTTATGGCATTAGTAGTCCAAAGCGTGTCACAGAACAACTAAGTGGCTAAAGATTAAACTTTAACAGGTGGGAACTGAACTGCAGTGCCCCTGCGTTTAATCACATTTGTAACAAGACTTGTGGGAAACAAACCCACACGGAGATTTGTTGTTACTCCATAAAATTTAAAATAAAACCAGAGAGAACTTAAAATGAAAATACTGTTCATAAAACCAATAAATTTACAAGAAACCTTATTTTTTTCTTCTCCCAACAGGATGGATTTTCTGTGTAACATTTTTATCTGGAAACAATAAATTGTTGTTGAATTTAGCAAGCTGATAATTCAACATAGCATAATTAAATATCTCTCAGTGAAAATCTTACTGGAAATAGTGCATCACATTGTTTCTCAGTGACTCTGACACCTTCACATATTTTTTTCTGATGTCCTTCCCTCTCTAGCAGATCGCTTTATTTTCTGGAGCATGAGCTGGTAATTCCTTCTCATTGTTTTCCCAGGAAAACTAGGCTGGCAGTTATCCATACTCTGCCCTTTACACTCTATTATGCTGCAGTGCCACAAAGCTGAGCTGGAAGGATTCCACTTGCAGAGAAATCGCTCACCTGCCAAAAAAGTGAGAATTCCCATCTGTTCCACACCGCTCTTCTGCTGTAATTTACCAACATCTTGAGACGGCAGCAAAATGCTTTGATCTCATATTTACTTAATCAAATTACCATGAAAAAGGTAACCTGGTCAGCTACATCACCCTAAGTGAAACAACAACAACAAAAGAAGCTGAAATTAAATATCTCCAGTGACAGCATAGCTGAAATTTGAGATTTCCAAGTCCTGGCAAATACCTAACAGCAGCACTGTAATTGCTGTCAGCATTAGGTAAAACCTTTGTTAAAGATGGAATAGTTTACTGGCAGTAGTTGTCATCTAGGCATTTTAGCGGTAATGCACAGAGGATATGTTTGTTTTTAAGAATTCTCTGTAATCTAAGGTTAAAAATACCATGGTTATAAAAATCCTACGTGTAAAATATATTCTTTAAAGCTCAAAAACCCAAAGTGACAGATATCACATAAAAATGGAAAGGTATTCTTAATTTATAAACTAAAGGCACACTGTGCACAATTGGTATCAGATAGTAAGAAAGATGCACAAGTCCTGGAATACAGAGGTTTAAATCACCACAGGCTCTGAACAAAAGGCTGTTTAACTAGGATAAATATATGCAAAATGTGACAAATGCTGCAGAGAAACTGCTCTTTACTTAAAAGCACCATGTATTCTTTTTAAATGTATTAAAAACCAGAAGGCTAAGCAAAAAAACAACTCAGCATTCCACTAGTGATTACTGCTGCCCCCAAGCTGATGCTGACCATGTCTTACAGCAAATGTATATAACCACAGGGTGTTTTAACTCCCAAGCAAATTTCTCCATAGTAACTTTTCTGCAGTGTTTTGAAAAGTTACTGCAACTCCACATCCTTAAAAAAAAAAACAAAAAACAAAAAAAAATTCTTGGTTGCAAGTTTCACTCCCAGAATTTGGCAACCATATCTTGGTGAAATGAACTCGGAGTCCAGTAGAATAATTTGCTTACCAAGTAGTCATTTGGATTTGAAATATCTGCAATCTATTATTGAGTGCTCAATAGTGATAAATCAAGAGAAAGTAACAAACTAGGGACCTTCAAACCATGAAGGTTGCCATGGTCACCCATGATGACCCCATGGTCATCTTCACTCCCAAGAATTCCTCCTGGTCAGTGAGCTTAAGAGAAACATTGAAGCACTCTGTCACTTAGCTGAGGAAAGTTATGGACTAGTGTAAACAAGAAAAAGCATTTACTAAAATGGTGGGGGGTTAGTAGGGGGTACAAATAAAAATACTTCTGGCTCTTTCACTGTGACAAAGACTCAGTAGCTCTGTGCTACTGACTCTGCCTCAGGATTGAGCAGGTCTGTGTTGTGTTGAGCACTGATGTGGAATAAGGTGCTGCTGGGCTGAAGGTTTACAGTTTAAAAGGGTGTTGTATCTTGGTAGCTCATACTTGGCTGAACTTTGAAAGCCACATTCCTGATTCCTGAAGTAAGGGCCCTGTGATCCAAGCCTCTCCTTCTCCCTCACCAACAGGAATGGACACAGGGAACCAGAGGAACATAAAGAGGGATGGAAGGACCATAAAGTCCTGCTGGTGTTGTCCTGTCACTTACTGGCACAGCAGCTCTCCAACCTTTGAAGGGCTGAAAGCTGAGTTTCTGCAATCTGTGCAGCAACTGCTGGGCAGGGAACAGCAGATCCATGACAAGAGAGGCAATACTTTCAATACTTTACAGCTTTCCTTTCAGCTCAAGGGATAAGCAGAACAAGACCTCCATGATTTCCATTCCAAATTTGCTCTCAGCTCTAAGAAGGAAGCTGTGCTCAACAACAAGGGTCAGGCTGACTAAATGAATGACCAATGCTAAAATACTCCTCTTTTCTGTCAGCATTTATGGATTTCACAGCTTTTTGAAGATGTTCCCCCTGTCATGCACATGAGTACCCATGAAAAGTAGACAGGATGATTTTTCTGCCTGGTGTTTTTAAAGGAACTAAAAAAAACCCAACTAACTACTTAAGAAAATAGCTGATAATGTGTTTTAACCATTTATATTGATGTGTACATGTTTCCTGTTAGTGAACAGATTTGTTGGTTTTGGCTGCACTCTTTGACCATTAAGAAGGTAGTTATTACACCAATTTATAACTATGATTTAAGAAGAGGTGGTTGCATTAAAATTTTAACTTTGAGCACTTAAATCACTAAGGCAGGCAGAGAAACAAATTTATTGCAACTTGAAGAATGTTATGGGAGTAGTGCATATTGTTTACAGCTGCCACAGCAGTTGTTAGTGCATGGAACTTTGTTTGCAATCCCTGAAACTTCTGACAAATTTGTGCCCAGAATCTGATTCTAAAAAAAAGGCTGCAAAATAATAACTAAAATTTGAAATAGGCCTAATTAAGGCCATTAGAAATAATTTGGAACAGGTGTCCATATATACAATAATGAGACCATTCTGGCATATGGAAAGGATAAAGGCATTAAATGGAATAACAGATTATCAGGCTGAGCTCTGTGTGAGTAAACAGGAAGACAAGCACAATGTGTGTTTCAGCAAGTGCATACATGAAATCTATATACCACATCTTTAAAAACAACACCAAACCCACGTTTTGTTTTAAAAACATCTTCTATTTCATGTTGTTTGAATACATACATTGAAATTAGCTTCCAACAGATTCCTTCTGGAAGGCATCAAGCAGTTTTTCCACAGAGGCAAAGTTTGGATTGCTGTTCTGCAATAGGTGTGCTATAAGAACATGCTTGCAATGTAAACACTTCCATGATATTTATGGCTGAGGCTCTGAAATCCTTTTACATCTATTCAGAATGCTGCTGTGAGATAGCATAGCAATTCTTTTGTGTACAGACATACAGAAGTAGGTTAAAGGAATTATAAAAAAAAGAAAGCAGTTGAAAAGATCCTGAGAATTAAAATATTGAGACTTCCCTAGTTGAAAGTAGCTCCAAAAGCCCTGAGCTTTCTTGAGAAACCCCTAGGGAATGTGCTTGCCAAAATCAAAGGCTGAAGAAGGAAGCTAAGGGCACACTAATGAAGGGAATGGGGGATTCAGTGACAGTGGACAGATAAAATATTCTCCTTACCTTCTCTTCCCTGGTCTCTCAACAAGTACTTCCAGATTTGAGTAGGAGAGAAAACACCAACAGGGGGTGCAGGCTGAGTCAGGATAACTGTCAAGTGAAAAAGCACAGAAAATACAAGGTGTGAAAGCCTGTGGTGGTGATCAGTGCCATCTGGGAGGGCGAATCCACAGTTCTGGGAGGGTGACTGGTGCTCCTCAGTCTGAGCCAGCTGCCTGCTGGAGTGCTACCCAGAGCATACTTGGGCTTTCAGGCTGGCTCCACAAGTAACAAAAGCTGAGCCACTTCACGTTTTTACTTTTCTGTCATAAAGCCACCCTCTGATTTTGACAAGATGTGAATTGCTGCTCACAATTAACCTCATCTGCTGGGAGCAGCACCTGGGGAGATGGGGAAGGAGTGGGAGCTTAAAGGCAGTCAGAACATTAAAAAAAAAGTGGCTCATTCAATCACTGGCCAGGAACCAGTGTGTGACAGCTACTCAGGCAGCAGGATGTGCATCACGTGCAGAACTGATGTTAAAAACATTAAAGATGCAGAGTCAAAGTTGGAAGTATTAGGAAAACACGGCAGAGTTTCTGTGAGTGCCTTGGATCAAGTTTGTCCTTGTGTAGTCCTAGAAACAGACATCTAAAGGAAGAACCACCAGGAAGAAGAAAAAAAAAAAAAAGGAAAAAAACCACTTTGACACTCAAAGGTCTATCTGGTGTGTTCCTGCTTCATGTGATCTCATTCCTACTGTCAGGATGAGGAATACTGTAAATGACAAAAATTCACAAGTGGTAGATCATTGGAGAGAGGAAGAGAGAAGAGTGGCATGAGGCAAGATGTTAGATAGGAGAGCATAATGTGAAGTTGTGTCAAATTAAAAAGACATCACTTATTTGGAGGTTTTACTCAGAAGCATCTTGTTGCACTCATGGGATGAGAACATTCCCTTGGGAACAGCAATGTTCTGTTCTTCAGCTGCAACAGCAGAGCTGCTTTCATTTAAGTGTCAGTCAAAATAGTCCAGTAAAGGATAAAGAGAAACAGCTGCTCAGTAAAAATAATGAAGGCATCCAGGTGAGAAATGGAGGCAACAAAAGCAGGAATAGGAAGACCAAAATGAGGTGTTGAGATTCATGGCAAGAAAGCTGAATGAGCAACAGGATTTTCACACATTTGTGCCACCCTACTGTTCACGAACTGAACAGGATTTCCAGTTCCCTCTTCTGTGGGCTGATCTGCCCTGTTGCTGTGAGACATTCATGTCTGCCACACTGACTGTCTGCACCTGCTGGAGGCGAGCCAGCCTGCCAAATTAGGGCAAGGACATTAGTGCAGTCATGTGTACCAGCTGATGAACATTTTGGGCTGCACAGAAGCACACCAGCTCAGCTAAGTGCCCCCTGGGACAGCCTGTGTCTGGAGAGCTCACACTGGGAGTAAAAGGAATGCAGGACTGCTTGCATGCATCCAAGGGAATGTGGCTGCAAGTGCTTTGGTGTGTTATGGGGACCTCATGCCTGGTACCTTTTCCAGTGGGATGACCTGGTGATGCCTTGTGAGGGCTGCCCTAGAACAGAGGATGGATGGAGTTAAAGAATAAAGCAGGGATTTATTAAAAGGATCTCCTCCATGGATCCACCTTGGGCAGCACCAGAGCCCAGCCAGGGCTGCACCCAAGATGAACCAAAATGGTCCCAAAATGCACGAGCGCTCATGAGGTCTCTCACTGTGATCAATTCTGCTCCATTGGCACCTTGGAGTTCATTGTCCCATTCCAGCTTTAGCCCAGGCAGTCCCATCCTGCTTGTTTTTCTCTCTCCAGCCCACATTGTTTGTGCTCCTGGGCCTGAGACTTGTCCTTGGTCCCCAGCTGGAGAAGGAATTGTTTTGTCTCCCTACTCTGTGAAGAAAGCTCACCATCCCCTAATATGAAGCTCAGAACTGCACACTAAAACAGCACAGAATCTGAAAAATATAAAAGCTAAAACCTGAGGCATCACTGGGGTGCATGAAACATCCCCAAAAAACTGTATCCAATCCTGCTCCTCAGGCCATTGGTTCTTAGGTATATTCCCTTAAAGATGACCATACCTTGTCCTTGTAAATCTCTGGTTTCTAGTTAGACTTTTAAGGGACAATACGACAGATTAACAGAGAGCGCTACTCTTGTTTCTCAGCCACAGTCAGTACATGCTCAAAAATGACACCAGAACTGCAGACCCGAGAGAGTTGCTAAAGTCCTGAACTTGTTCTTTGCCAGTCACCAAGTCTGATTTTCAAACCTTCCTATTTATCCTCACAGAGTTCTTTATTCCCTTGTTGCTTTTAACAAGACTCGAGCTTCCCAGGAAAGCTCTCAAAAATGTAAAAGGTGCCACAAAGACTTACAAACAGCCACCCCACACAAGGAACACCTTGGCATCTCCAGTCCCAGGCTGGGTGACTGTGCAAAACCTGCAGTGTATGCAGGCAGCTGTATCCAGGGAAGACACCTTTCCTTTCTCCTTCAGAGGAGGAGCTGTGCCTCGGGGCTACCAGAGAAACTGCCCACCACAGCCAAAATTAAACAGATTTTGGGTTGTAACAGGACCTTTTATTTCCCTTCCCTTTCAGAGGAAGTATGAAACCAAGAGGCATTTGCTGTGTTTATGTCTGGGGACCATCAGAAGGAGTCAGAAAGAATCCACACGCTTGGAAGTGCTGCCATGACCTTCTTGGCTTTGCAGAAGATAGGAGAGGGTCTGGACTCCAACCAGCATTTCTAAAATTCAATATTGCTCAACACCAGCAACAGGTCTATAGATTAATATTTTCACTGACCACAAAGCTTCGTTCCTGGTAGCAAAAGTATGTAATACCCTCTACAAAGCGTGACACTTGTACATTATGTAAAAATTCCTGTATTTACAGGATTCCTATGCAGCAGGGGGCTACATAAACGATTCCTTGTTTTGGTAAGGATATTATTACACTATGTACACAGCACAGTAGGGCTGAAGGTAGTTCAAAACTACTGTGTATGGTTTCTTTTTTCCTTCCAGACTTAAAAATCTATATAAATTGTACTGTGGTTAATCAAAAAAACACCCGTAAATGATTAGCTCTCCTCCTTAGGTGGATAATTAATTACCTACTTCTTTTCCTTGAGGAAAAAAAATTGTTGTCTATTGTTTCTTTGCTTGTTTTGGAATTTGTTCCCTTGAAATGATCTAAGGCACAATATTTGTTCAGGTTAGTTATGCAGTAAAGGAGTCCAAGCTGCTAACCAAAATAAAAAGCAAAAGGGTTGTGGAGTTTGTAGCCTGAAATGGATAGAAGAAAGTATTTTCTTTTTGATTTTTCCAGAGGGTTTTTTTTTTTGTAAAGGAGAGATTGTGAGAGGCAGAACATTTGGTATTGGGTTAGGTTTTAAGACAGTGCATTTCTTTGAGGATTTTTTTAAAGTTACAGTGTTCTTTTCAATATCTTGTAATCTGGTATTTCAAAGCCAAAGCCCAGGGAAAAAGAAGCTGAAAGCTATTCTTGTGCAGCATTTCCATATTGTAAATGTCCTCTACAGCAAAGATTAACACCTCTTCCATTGTGTTGATCCATGAGAAAAATTTACAGTTTCATTTTACTGGCAAAATAACATGGTAAAACATCTTGGATTTGGGACTTTGTGTTTTATTTGATGGTGAACAAGGCCAGTTTTCCTGATTTAATCAAGATATTTAGTGGTCACTGAGTCCAATGCCTGCAGATTTAAGGTTTTACAGTAAGATGTGTGTTACAGGCCAGAGATGGCCATAATTGTATGAAGCAGTGAGTGATAGAAAGGGTTTTAAGGACATGTCCTTTCTCATTAAAATGGGTGTCTTGGACATGCTGGGCTTCAGGTTCATTCCCATGTCCTGATGTTAATACTTCCAGTATGTTAGGCACCACTCAACAGAATTAAACAAAATAGAAAAGAAGTTATTCAATATCCCAAAGAGTTCAGGAGGGCAACAAACAGGTGAAAAAGAGAGCTTCAGACAGTAGTTGGCTTTCAGGAATGACTTGGCACTCTTCTAAAACATTTTATTAAAAATATATTCTTCCATTTACTGGGGGATAACTGCACAAGGCAGCACTGTGTGAAGAAATACTCTTTTCTTTTGTTTTTCTTTTAAGAGAAGCCAGTTGTAGAAAGGGAGGCAATATATCCTCACACACTTTACTTCCCTAAAATCTCCATACCATCACTGTTACAAAAACACTGGATTGATTGTTTTAGGTGAAACACTGGTGTGTAAAAATATTAAATAAAGTTATTATGAATTTTTGGAACTGGACACTGAAACTTTTACACGACAACCACCAACTCTTCCTCAAAGGCTGAATGAGAAATATTATGGCATTCCAGACTCTTGGAAGAGAAAACAAAGAATCGGCTTAGAATTGCCAGGAAATTATGAGTCAAGAAAGAGATTTTAGAGAAACTTCTGGCTTGTGAAAAATCATCTGGGGAAAAAAAAAAAAAAGAAGAAAGATTACAAAAACAGGATCAGCTTTTCTGAAGAACTAAAGTGCTGTAAGGTAACTGTGGGTCTCAGTTTCTTTCTTTGGCTGAATCTGAGACCCACAGGTAGCTACCACATAAAAGTCTGTAAAAGCTGAGTTAGGGACAGATTGTACTGAAGTAATGAAATCTTTCTGAAATACCTTAGTATTTCCACAGCACATAATCTCAAAAAAAAAATTCCAATGAATTACATGGATTTAGTAATGTTATAAACCGAGTCTGGTAAATAACACTCAATAAACATCCTGAGGATTTTTTGCTTGAGCTGTGGTGCATGAAGCACCTTAAGTCTGTTAGCCTGTGAATCAAATCCGCCACATCATCACTGCAGAGGATCTGAGCCTCCCTTTCATGACAATTCAGAAGGGATTCAGTGTGAAACCAAAATTCTGGAGTGGGGAAAAAGAGGTGGTGTTCAGCCCACATATATATGTACCATAGATATGCTGAAAAAAAATTAAAAATAAATTTTCTCACATAGTCTTTAAATATCCACATTTTGTCCTTTTTCCATTCTGATCAGCTAATGGCAATAGAAAAGTCCATGCAGTACAGCAAATGCAAACATTTGGCTTCTAATAATTGGCTGGTTGGAGTTCACAGCTTTTGTTGAAGCTGGTTTTTAAAAGTATTCATGGTCAGTAGCTACCAGCTCTGTACAAAGCACTTTGGGAGACAAATACAAGGATGGTTCAGCTTCAGACAAAACAGCTCTGAGATCCCTGACAGTGCTTTAATTCCACGTAGACCAAGCAAGAAGAAAGCCCCACACCTACAGGAGGAGCACAGAAAGCTCAAAGCCATCTCTCAGTCAGGTCTCCAGAGAAGGGCAGGAAAAGCTCCTGGGTTCCCTTTGCCTCCAGTCCCAGAAAACTCAGGACACAGCTTTTCTCATGGTTTTTAATTTTGTCACAAATAGCAGCTGCCCCAGGAAATTTGTAATCATAAAGTTCCTCTTATTTTCTACAAGTTTTTCTTATCGTTATGTTTATGGACTATGTTAACTTATGGGGTATTGTTTTAAAGATGAGTTGTTTAAAGGCAAAAGTTATTATTATCTCTCTCTAAAATCATCTTTGATGAAGGCACAGCTTTGTGTCCACTGATTCCTGAGCCTCATCTCTGTAGTCTTCATCACCTGCACCAGACATTCATTACTCCTATAATTTTTAGTGCTTTTGGATGGGTTCAGTACCTTTTGCCATCTCTCCCATTTTCAGTTAGGAGTAAAATGGTGGGAATCACCCTCCACCAGTCTGCATATCATTATGGGATGTTTGGCTCCAGGCTGTCAAGGCAGTACATGGATCCTTTTATATACTATCCCCCAACATTTTTTCTTTTTTTAAACTGAAGATTAATCAATACCATAAATTGTCATCTGATATCTGGTCTCATGTAATATTAAGTATGCAAAGGGAAAAGGAATCACAAAATCCTGGCTTCCTAGATCCCCCAAGGGCTGGCCAAGTGGCTGCATTGATTTGGAAATGATGATATAGCTTGGAATCAATATTTCCACATCACTGTGTGTGAAAAGTATTTTTTCAGATTCTTTCACCTCTACTAAAATGATCTTCCATCATATACTTGAACTGGGTCATCAGCTCACTGTTAATTTTATCAATGACTTTTTGTATTTTGATCCTTTCTTCTTACTTATGGCAACACTAAAATTAGATTTTTACATTAAACCATCTCATTTCATCACAAACCTGGTCTGGCAAACACAGCTAGAGTAAAGGATACACAGTTATAGTTATTTCCAGCTACTCTAAAGTTGCTTGAGAGGATATTAGAGCAGACAGCAGACATTTAAGGTTTTATGGACTTTCTGTAACCTCTGAGTTTGAAGAAGAAAATCTGATGGCCCCATCTTACCTTGCACAAGCAGCCTGATGCAGTTTGATTATACACTCAGGTTTCAGTTGCTTTCCCTTAAATCTGACAATTTTGTTGTATTTTTGTATTTCCATTTCTCTTCTTGGATGGAAATTCACCATAGATTGATAGCAAATAATGAGGGGTTCTTCCCAGATCAACATCTTTGAGCTGCAGAGGCCTCAGCCCCAGGCACCTTCCTCCATTAACTCAAACATCAGCTCCATTTCTACACGATGTGTTTCTACAAGTTTACAAAGAGGGAGCCATGATTCACTTTTAAGCATTACCTTCTCAACTTCCGTACATCTTTATGCCTCTTGAGTGAACATTGAGCAGCGTATCGAACACTTAATATTTCCTGCAATTTGCATCCCAAAAAATCCATAAAAAGGCTTTAAAGATGCCATTACCACATTTAGTTTTTCCAAAGACCCTTCGTGCTTAGCATGTTAGGAAGACTGACAATATTCACTTGAGCAGCTGTCCAACATTCCTTTAATCTGCATGACACATGTTGAACAACGCTCTCAACAAATGCATTTCCATTAGTCTGGTATTCCCAATAACATCCTCCCCCTCCACTCAGCCTCCTCCAACTTCATCCAAGCTCCTTTTAATTCTCATCTCTTATGTTACAACTACCATATAGTTCATGACCAGAGCAGTGGGTGTCCGAGCCAAAATTCATTACAGCCTATTGAGTTTTTTTTTGCATTGACTGGACTTTGGACTTCATGCTTCAATTCCTTGCTCTTCACAATTAAGAAGTTAATTAAATAATCCTAAACACAAATACAATCTGTATCCAGGCAACGACTGACTAGTACGTCGCACACGTTACTTGTAAAACGTGCTCTTTATTTGTCTGCTGTAGGACAATTAGTGAGCCTGTCTGAGAATGCCAGATGAAAGCTCAGTAATCTGAGACTGAGAGCATGAGAAAGGAAATTGGTGGCTAACCAAATAACCATCATCATGTTTCTTAATGCTCCATGATCAAGCTGTGTTTAGGTCTCGCAGCAGAAATTGTCTTGTTGGGCTTAACGACACATGTAAAACCTGAAATTAGAACAAGGGACAAGAGTTATACAGCCTGAAATAATAATAATAATAATTTCTGCTTCCTCTGAAAAGCGAGAGTTGGAGCTAATGCCACATCATGCTATGTTCTACAGAAAAATCAACCCAGAGAAGAAAAGAATTTAACCTTATAGGACATCTGACTTCCTGCCTCTCTAGGGTTTCTTATGCTCATCACTCTGGTATGTGACTTCACAAAAGTCACTGGAACAAAAAGCATTCCCTGTTTTGAAGATCATAAAAGCCTTGATGGACTATACATGGGTAATTCCAGGTTGTTATTAAAACCAGCTTTTTTAAAATAAAGAACTAAAATTACTACAACCCCTTACTGTTCTCATCCTAATGTAGAGACAGTGTTCTGTACTATTTTCTGCAAAAGAAAGGAGGAAATATTTCTTGTTCTTAGAGTCATTGAACAATAACAGAATGGCAGCCATGAAAACAGTAAGGGATTGAGTTTGAAATGTAAGCATGGAACCTTTTCTGTCATATAAGAAGAAAATCTTTTTTAATGTCTTAAGAACTATGTCTCTGAACTAATTGATCTTATTCCTTCATGAGTGCCACATAGTTATAACACACTGAGAGCCACCTTCACAGTTATTCTCAGAAAGTCTGAATGCTCCTTGCTAAAACAACAGTAGGACATCCACTTAAAAAAACCAAGCAAAACACACACACAAAAAAAAAAAAAAAAACAACCAAAGCAGGCAGCATACAAGACAATCTGCAGCACTATAAATCATCTCTCAAAGAAACCAGCAAGTCAGAAGATGCAGAGGAGTAGCTGAAAAGTGGACAAGAGCCAGCAAAGAGATGAGAGATAAGAAGTGGTATTTCAGCAAATAATACTTGCCAGCCAAAACAGAACAATTATGTACAGAGCTGACATGAAAGAGCTGTTTTAAAAGTGCTGCCAGTTTATATGAAAGAAAAAGATGAAATAAAGTCCTTTCCCTGTGGCTCTGCTCTAAGTCAATGTTGCACACAAAACGAAGATTTTTTTTTAGCATGTTCATGTACTTAATATTTCAGACATCTGTAAAAGTAAAGAATCATCTACTAACTTGTTCATATTTCTCTACTTAATATTTCATATGTTAATTCAAAATATTTCAATCTCTTCCACAAAGGATGTGTTTATAATAACTCTTGGAAGTTAAATGAATATTGTGTCAACTTTTCAGCTGATACACATTGCAGATAGTAAGAGTAGTTTCTTAGTGCAGTTACTTCCAAGTGCCACACAAACCAAAAATGAAATTTATTACTCAACAAAACACTGGTGCTGCTACTTTCAAAATAGTCTAATTCTCATGAATGCTTACAAATTGCAGTAAACCAATTTTAGTATATGCATTAAATTGAGGGCAAAGAGACCCCATGAAAGCTAATAGTTATGATGAATAATCTATAAGTTAGCTACAAAAGTAGTAAAACTACTGAAATCTATGTAAAGGAGAAAAACACAGCAGAAATTGAAAGGACAATGAACTGTTCAATACAAGTAAACCAGAACCTCCCCTAAACAGAAGGATGCAGTTGCCTGAAAATTCTCCTCTCTCTCATTTTTTTTGTTGTTTTCTCCCAGCTGATGGAAAAGAAGGAGAAGAAGAGCCACTGTCGGGAGATTTTCACGGATGTTTTTCCATGAATTGACCTTTGAACCATGTCAAGTAATCCAATACACCCAAACTTGGAGCTTACTTATTCCACCAGGAACACAAATATATTGCTTGGTAGGGTAGCAGCTCCGTGGCCTGTAAGAGTCCTGAGATACATCTGCAGTGAGCACTAACTGGCACCAGACCAGAAATCTGTACTGTCAGCTTATGGCAGTGCTGAACCCAATTAAACACAATCTGCTGAGATGAATACAAAAACATGCTCTAGACTTTCTGGGGGGGGAAATAAAATTATCATATTTTGCTGACATAGGATCACCTCAAAGCATAATAAAAAATATTATCAATGCTTAGCCAGATAAATATGATCTTATTTGACCTAAGCCAACAGTCTTTAAGCAAGAATAATTTTTTTATTTATGGAAATAAAGATTCAGGCTAGAGTGGTGCAAGGGGGTCCTGCTGTTGAGTGCAGGATGTGCCTGCTGGCTCTGATGTTAGACGTGAACCCAAACTGCCATCTTGGGATCCAAATGTGAGACCAATTGGATCCACCTTACTGTTTTTAAGCTCTCTGCCAAATTATTTACATCAACAAAGGTCTGTTTGGCTGTAGAATTTTATTGCAAAGTTATTTTAATACCTTCATTCTTGTCTATTCACAGAACCACTTCCACACCACTAGTTATGCCTGGCAAGGTGGAATTTAGTGTACTAAATTAGCTTTGAGGTTTAAGTCAAGTTCTTCAATTTTTACAAATCCCTTCTACATGTTCCTATTATCAGACAATCACTTTTTTTCAAATGTTATAGAAAATGTATTTCTAGTTATAGGTTTGTTTGCATATTTGTTGAGCAGCTTGGTCTAGTGGAAGATCTCCTGCCTACCACAGGGGTGTTGGAATCAGATGATCTTTAAGGTCCCTGATAATCCAAACCATTCTATAAGTCTATGATATAAATAACATAAATAAATAAATAGATCAATCCCTTAGTGTGATTTTTCATAGTAAGCTGTATTTTTCCCACACCAGAACAATGAATGAGATTTTGTGTTTGCTTTATAGACATAAGCTTTATATAAAAACCCAGCTTGTTTATCCACTGAGAATCAAAACATAGCTTCCTGTAAATAGTTAAAACAGTCTTGATTACTAAGCAGAAATTAAACATGCAAACAAAATACTCCCCTTGTTGTTCAAGGGAGATTTAGCTAAGTAGGTACAACCAGAGCTTCTCACCAGGCAAGTGAAAAGGATTTCATTTGTCCCCAGTCAGCACTATATTTTGTTATAGGACACTTAAAACAAACAAACAAACAAAAAAACCCCACAACAACAACAACAAAAACCAAGAAAAAACCCAACCCAAATTTAATAAGAAAGTATTAATATATTTTATATTTTCTATCTTTATTTCTTGCACTGATCGTCAAAACCACAACTGTTTAGACCTCAGTCACTTCAGGAAAGAGTTGCTTTTCCTAGTTTATTTTGCCAGTTTGGTTTCATCAGGAAGCAAAGTCATGGACACAGAAAGAGCTGCTCAGTCTCCACAGCATGCTAAATGTTAACCTCACAGTCTCAGCCTCACACTAATAGAAAACAATAATAAATCTGCTAAACCTGTCAGGTTTACAATCTGGAAACATTAATGGTTGATATGGAGCATAGAGAGTTTTATTGGGAATGAATTGCACTTGAGGAATGCAAGATATCTCTGATCCTGGAAAAAAAGCCTTCTTAGAACAGAGGCACAGATCTTTTAAATGAGCAAGATAAAAAACACTTAAAAAAAAATCAAGTCAAATAAAAAGGAAATTTTCCCATTATCTTAGTTTTGAGACAGTGTTTGATTCAAAGCCAGTAGACAATTTGTCCTTGATCTCACTGTAAAAGCAGAGTCAGCTCTCCTGTGTTGGAGTCTGGAGCTGCACGCCTCCTCCCTCTTGCATAGTTTTATATCCATGTTTTTGGGGATGTTTTCTGGCTTTTCCAATCCCTGTCCTGGATTTTGACTGGTAAAGACAAGTCAGTACTGCTTTCTCTTAAGAAGGCCACTTCTTTTTTAGTTAATCTTTCTGTAAACTGTAAAAAGAAGTGAAATTACCTCCAAACATGGCCACCCTTCACTAATTGAAGTTCCTCTAATTGATGCTCATGGGCTGCATGGCTTAACCAACCTGTGCCCAGAGGATTGTTGGCCCAAATCAAGCTGCATTCTCACCTTTTAAGGTTTGCCTCAGAACACCCTGAAAACAATTCTCACTACTCCAGCAGGTTTCCACCATCACAAACAGATAAAATTAATGTTGGGGAAGTTTTCAAACACTTCAGTGATTATACAGCCTGTACTGTACTTAAATAAAGTCCTTCAGGCACTGGAGAGTTCTTGCCTTGCTGGAAAGAAGCAGGGCATGAACTCATAAATTACTGGAGGAGCTTTTTTCTTTTTTTTTTTACTTTGTTAATTCACCTATATAAACCAGAGAGAATTCAACTCAATCATCCATATAGTAGATCCATCCTTTCTACCACTGCATTATCTCTGATCTATAAACTACCCACACTGCTGCCACGCTAACTGGAGACACTACTCACTTCTAGTATTGTTACTCGTAATAAAGTGGATATTTACTCCACTTTAACAAGGTTAGTTTTGCCCACAGCTTGTGGGAGCATGAGTGGGAAAGTCAGTGGTGTGCAACACAGGGTGGCATGGATTAGACATCTGTATTCCCTTGGAACCAAACCAACTCAAAAATCAAACTACGTGATTTCTGCACAAGTTCACAGCAGTACAGACCCTGTTGCAGGCTCCTTGGCAGGGCAGCAAGCAGCCTTTTGCAGTCCTGGACATTCCTGGGAATATGAGGGTTTTTTGAAGGGTGGTAGGGTGTTAGTCCTCCTTTCCAAGTGTGACCAGAAGTGCTCAGCCTGCATAAAGCAGATTAAAATTCAAGCAATTATTTGGATCATTACAAGACCCAATAAAGATGAAACATCATTGCAGGCTTTTTGCTGGACCATCTGACTCAGCCATACACAAAAAGGTAGGAAGCAGGCAGGGGAAGGAGGGGAAGCGAGGCAGGGAAGGGAAGGAGCATATGCACAGAAGTGATGCACGAGAAACCATTGCCAAGGCCAGCAGGGCAAATGTCCCCAGTGTGCTAAAAACATTCAGTGCTGTGCTCTCTTCCTGACCTCTTTGGCTACGTGCTCTGTCTATTCCAGTAAACAGAATAAGGCCAGGACACAGGCTGAGCGCTGGGCCACGCTCATCTTTACCTCCTTGCTCCTGGCATGCTCCTGGCATGGTTGGGGCTCCCTCAAAGGCTTACCCTGGCAGTCAGGGCTTGGCCTGGCTTCAGGGGAAAGCTCGTGGTCATGGCCAGCATGTCCCACCTTGTCTGGGGGAGCCTGAGCAATGGTACGTGGGCAAGGATGGCAGCTGAGGTGAGCAGAATGAGCCACCTGGCCAGGGAGTACCTGCTGCAGGTACAGCCACTGCTAAAGCTGGGAGGCACCAGCTTTATGCTTCGTTCTGGCTAAATCAAACTCTTAAAAGCAAATCATGAAGCACTTGTATACCCATATGTGGGAATCCAGAGCTTCCCTCTGTCTGCCCTGGAAGGCCTGGGACCCTGGCAGGGGGTCAGGAACCCCCCTGTACAGAGCCCCCAGAGACACTGTCTGTGATCTCTGTCCATGGAAAAGAGTTTTCAATCTCACAGGATGAATTACAAGCTCTGAGTGATTGATATAAGTAATAATTAAGTGAGGCATGGTGCAAAAGTAAAATTTTAGGATTCTAGATTAGGGGTTTAAAGAGGACAAGATGGAGGAAATTGGGCGTGTCTTGTCCTTTTTCTCCTTCTTCATGCCCTCCATGTTTCACTGTAGTGTTGGCATTTTTCTGTTGGTTTAGGCTGGGGACACACTGTTCAACGTAGGTGACAGATATTGGCACATTATTGTAAATATAGCACAGGTAGTTTCTGGTATTTAATGTTTGTAACATCCCACTGAGGGCAGAGCCCCACACGCTGCCCTGCAGGACAGAGCTGCGGCAGGGCAGCAGAACATGGTAGAGATAAACAGAATAAACAACCTTGAAACCAGCACAGACAAATTATGGCTTCTTCTTTGGCAACGGGGCAGAAAGACACAGACTTTCTACAATCTCAGAATCAATAATACCTCAGATTCCGACACCCATCCATGTGTCAAATAGAGAAATGTCACCGGGGTGTGCTCTTCTGCGGCTTTGCTGAAGCAGCCTGGCAGCAATCACTGCATGATGTGCCCACCTTCTGCCTCTCTTGGCTCCAGCCTGCTCCTAAAACACTGTGAGCCTCCAGCCCTGACACAGAATTTAGTAATAAAGAGTTGGAAGGCTTTTCCAGAGAGGACTGTCCTTTTCTGCAGTGTCTAGTTAAGGCCTGCCCTCCAGTGCTTGTGATGCACTCTGGATTGTGGAGGTAAATGCAGCAGGAAAGAAACTGGCTCTTCTATGCAAATATGTGCAAGTAGCCTGTGTGACAAGAAAGTGGCAGAGGGATTCTCTTCTAACCTTCCTTCTTCCCCATAAATCATACTGAATTGTGCACTATTTTCCTGTTAATGCTCAGGGCTTAGAAAGCCTTGCAGAAGGATTTACTGTGAAATTTATACCTTTATTTAGAGGATTACTCACAGGTGGTGAATTGACTGAAATCTCACTGTGCTGCTGTACACTGCTATTCAGAACAGCAATCTTGGCATCAATTTAGCTTTGCATTCTGTAGAGAGCTTTTTCTTTTGCATGTTTGTTTTCATAAGGTGCTTTATTCTGACTTGCTAGCTCAAAGCACACTTCTTACTCACTGTTTTGCTTGCAAAAGCCTTGTTCAACTGGCAAATTAATATGAATGCACTGGAAAACAATATCCCACCAAAACTGCCCATAGGCTCTTCTGAGGAGAATTCAGGCTTTGAAATATATGTTTTATTTATAGAATGTCTATTAGAAATCAAGCCAGGAAGTTAAAGCTGCTGAAATGCTAGACATTCTGTTTAATTTTTAAACAAAATTCTAAACAATATATTCTAGTATAAAGGAGGCTTTTATGAATCATGAGTCATTTTCTGTTGATGGAAATACGATTGGTATCTCATGTAACTTATTACTTCCCTGTTCTGCCCCTGCTCTTTCCTATTGAAAGTATCTGACAATCTATCTTTGCTATTTATAAAACACCTAAATGGGCTGATAACCAAAGAGAAAAGAGACTGTTTGAAGTTACCATTCAAAAGGTCTTTCAGTGCTCCCTAATTCCTCATAACCTGTCACATGTCAGTCTCACACTGCTCATAAGAGCAAAGTAGGACTGATTTGAACATGCACATTTTTTCCCATTTTTTCCATCCTTTTGTCTAGCTGCCTGAGTTTCAAAACATGAAATATATTATTAATTCAATCCTCACCAGAGCCATCTTTTTCTGTTGAGTCACAGCACCAGATTTACAGACAGGTGTCTGTTCTTCACACAGTTGTCTCTCTGCTGGTTGGCTTATTCCTCAAGAGAAGACATTTCCAGGCTCCTGATAAATATATTTCATAAAAAGAATCATTCTTGGAGGCATTCTTAGACAATTCTTATTTCAAAGTGCTCCATAAACACAGTAAACTAAGAAAGCTGCATGAGTTTTCCAGCACCTGGAAGAAACCAGGTGAAGTGCTGTTACTTTCCAGGTTGCAGTCATTATGACACCTTATAGATTAAAACCCAAAATTTAAAACATTAAAAATAAAAAGAAACAGAGTAAAAATCCACTTTTCTAATTGCAAGGCACAAGTGCTTGGGCTGGGCTGGCCCAGCATAACAGCACCTTAAAACCACTGCCTGATTTATTAATTGGATCCTGCTTGTATATGGAGGGTGTAAGAGTCAAGCTAAGTAAAAGAAGGGACATATTCACCTCTCTCATGATAGAACATATACTTTTGACTGTGTCCATAAATAAAAATTAATTATAATAATCACAATAAATATTTTTTTCAAGAGAAACTAACTGTGTGTTCTAGGGAAGGACAATTTATTACCTGTAACATTGAGAGGTATATAAACATAAATAGGTACCTTGTTAAAAAGGTTTTTACTTGAGAAGAAAGCTTACTTCCAAATGTAGTGGGAATTTTGATAGCTCCTCTGTCTGTCCCAAACTTACAATCTGTTCCAAATATTTCCTTTGCAAACCCTGAGGAGTCCAGAAGAATCCTCTTTGAAGTCCACTGTCCTATCAGAAAGCACTTAATAGCTTTTGGAGCAACACAGATTCTGTCACTAGTAGCGTCACAGAAAAAGTAAAAGTGGGGGGAAAAAAAGAGAAAAAAATAAAGGATGCCTTACTTTCACATCTCCATGCAGAAGGGAGGAATGAGGTATTACTTCACAGATGCCACCTGGGCATCTTCTTTACCTTCACCTCTCCCTGCAGGCGTGCCAAACACACAGAATACTACACTGAAGTGTATGGCCATGCCTATTATAGTAAAATGAAATGGTCTCACCTCAGAGTACCAATCTTCCTAGGTGGAAATACAGAAAAAAAGCCTCTGGGCCTTTGGCTAAAATGATCTTGAATCAGGTACAGCAAGAAAGTGTGGCAGGCACAGGGCAATAGGAGGCAGGATGATTCCAGGGCTATAAACCACTCTGCCAGAGTCAGTTAAATGAGTGTGCAAACATTATTTTAGGGGTTAAAAAAAGAAAAAATACTCAATACATATAGAACAGATGTGGTAAATTTGAATGCAACATGAAACCTGCAGATCACTGAAGTCAAAAACAAACTGTAGAGAAAGTTGACAAACATTAAAATGGCCACATATGGAAACTGAATAAAAGGAAGAAACAACAACTTACATCTTCCTCTTCCTCCTGGTAAAGGGCTTGGGATCACCTGCCAAGCTCTGCACCTTTGCCAAAATAAAATTTTTAAGCCTTGGACCCAGAGGGGTAGTGAAAGGGTAAAGGTAGCATGCAAGAAAAGGATAAATACCACAGAATTTGTTTGTACATTAACTGCATATAATTGCAACCAGAAGTATTAGCAGCATTGTTATTCGACTAATACGTATTTAATTAGACTGTTTAGAATTTAATTAATTTAATTAGATTAACAATGTGTTTTGCGTTTCCTCCATCCTTAACGAGATGTGAAGAGGAACAAACCAGTGGGAATCAGAGCAGCTGCTCTGCAATTTACATGCAACAGATATCCCATGCAAATCAAAGGCCTGGGAATACATTTGCAGATCTGCAAACAACTTCCTGAGGAAAAAAAAACTCCTTGCCTACTGAAAAAATAGTGTCTTAAAGAAAAGAGAGTTTCTTATAATACAGAAGCTTAACTGCACTGATATGGAGGAGCAAAAACACCCAAAAAATTGAAATATGCTCCTGCTGGGGTCATTACCAGACATGTTAGTTGATTCAGCACTCCATGAACTGCAGAAATTCACAGTTTTAGAAGCTGTGACTGAATATCTGTCTTAGGGAAGCTGCGGGAGGATCCTGGTCTCAACTCTGCTACTCTCACAGCTCCTTAGTGCTTACAAAATCCCAGTGATTCTCAGTGTGTGTGTATGGCATCAGGGAGATGTGCAAGAGGAAAGAGTGCAGCCTCAACAGATCTGGCATTCCTAAACATGGGAATTATATCATGAAGTGGCTGTGTAGGAAACCAGCAAAAATAGGGAAAAGAAAAAAAAGAAAGAATACAAAATGAAAACAAAACAAAAACTCAAGGAAACAAGAAAAAAAAGAAAAAAAGAAAAGGAGATAAGAAGGAAAAAGAAGAAGAAGAAGAAAAAGAAGAGGAAGAAGAAGACGAAGAAAAAGAAGAAGAAGAAAAATAAGAAAAAGAAGAAGAAGAAAAGAAGAAGGAAAAGAAGAAGGAAAAGAAGAAGGAAAAGAAGAAGGAAAAGAAGAAGGAAAAGAAGAAGGAAAAGAAGAAGGAAAAGAAGAAGGAAAAGAAGAAGGAAAAGAAGAAGGAAAAGAAGAAGGAAAAGAAGAAGGAAAAGAAGAAGGAAAAGAAGACGGAAAAGAAGACGGAAAAGAAGACGGAAAAGAAGACGGAAAAGAAGACGGAAAAGAAGAAGGAAAAGAAGAAGGAAAAGAAGAAGGAAAAGAAGAAGGAAAAGAAGAAGGAAAAGAAGAAGGAAAAGAAGAAGGAAAAGAAGAAGAAGGAAAAGAAGAAGAAGGAAAAGAAGAAGAAGGAAAAGAAGAAGAAGGAAAAGAAGAAGAAGGAAAAGAAGAAGGACAAGGAAAAAGGAAAGGAAAAGGGAGAAAAAAAATAAGAAAAAAGAAAGAGAAAAAAAACAAAGAAAAAATAAAAAGAGAAAAGGAGAAAAAATAAAAAAGCAAAAAAGAAAAAAAAGAAAAAATGAAAAAGGGGAAAAAATAGAAAAAAGAAAAAAGAGAAAAGGAGAGAAAAGAGAGAAATAAAACGAGAGAAACGAGAGAAACGAGAGAAACGAGAGAAAAGAGAGAAAAGAGAGAAAAAAAAGAGAAAAAAGAGAAAAAAGAGAAAAAAGAGAAAAAAGAGAAAAAAAAAAAAAAAAAGAAAGAGAGAGTGGAAGGAAGGCTCAAATTATTGCAGCTTTCCAGATGCAGCAGATACAGATCCTTTAAACAGTTATTTTGGGTCTGAAACCTGGACTACAAGCTTGCTGCAGTCAACCCAAACGAGTTTGTCCTGATTATTCTGCTCAGGGTTTTCCACTCCAGGAACTGAAGCACACAAGGCTATAACAGCAGCAGAGCCGCTCAGCTACAGTGAAAACATCTTAGCAACAAAGGAAACAAGGCAGTATTTTAAAAACAAATGTGTTTTTTCTTGCTTCTTACGGAGCAGACAGAGGCGGAAGAAACGGGCTTGACAGTTTTACTTGTGTTTAATGGATTTTAAAGTGGCTCTTGGCAGTGCAATGTACTCCTGCTGAAGGACCAGTGAGATAGGAGGCAGCTAAAACCTTGCAAATGCCTGCACACCAAGTACAACCTGAGAACACCACTTTGGCAGCCAGAAGACGTGCTGCTTTTTCTTCCCAAAGTTAAAATAAACTTTGCTTTACTTTCCCACCCAAATTCTATAGTGAATTTTTGAAAGAGCTGGCCAGGGTGAGGCATATCCATCTGTCATCCTTCTTGGAAGAGCACCCAAAGCACGCTCAGCCTGCTTTGCCCCTTCAACCTCTATATCCCTGTTAACATTGGTTTGTTTTAGTACTTTTGTTTCGTTTTCACTCTTGTCCTGTACTGATCCGTCTTTCCAGACAACCAGAAAAAAAGTGGAGAGTCACACTGAATGGAAACCATCACACCACATGCCCAGCTATTGTTTGTTCTTCCGAAATTATGGATTAAAGAAGGCTTCAACTGGGCTAAGATTTTTCAAAGGATTGCAAGACAAACAACAGACAGAAAGAAATGTATTGGTGCGTTGGTAGGTGTTTCTACTACTTTTTTTGTGTTTTGAAGGACTGTGATCATTAAAAAAACTATAAAAGGAAAACATAAACAGCCCTAAAAAGAAACCAACTGTCCTGAATTATTTCACTAGCTAATAGAAAAATTGGATTTTCTCCACACATGCTGAATTATGACCTGCACTTCCAGCACTACCTGCACTTCCAGCTGTTCCACATCCACCCTGTCCAGCTGGCTGATTCAATGCCTCAAGCAATCTCTTACTTCCTCAGTCTCATCAATTTCTTCCAAGAAAGTGGTGATGGAATATGCTATTTCACCATTCCCATTTTTCTTCTCTCTTTTGGATATTTTTATTCATCTCTATTTTAACTTCTGAACTGTTGCTAAATATTAGAAGCAGTAACATTAGGAAGACAAAATATCCTTCAGAGTCCTGGAAGACATTGGATTACATCCAGGGAGTCATTAAAGCTACCCTGGAGACTATA